>NW_006922147.1:1641666-1668482 GCF_000298275.1 Orycteropus afer afer | reverse complement strand
ACCTTCCTTCCGAGGAGTGGCTGGTGGGTTTGAACTGCCAGCCTTCTGGTTAGCAGTCAAGTGCTTTAGCCACTATGCTACCAGAGCTCCTAAATATTCAATAGGGCCAAGATATTAGAATAGGTTAAGAACGTCTCAGCATTAACTTTTGTTAGTGACTCCCAATACTTTCGAAGTTTTTGTAATCTAGGGCTGGGGCTTGTCGAAATAAGTGGGTTGAATAACAACAAAGTGGATCCAATATCAACTAAGAATTGGCAATATTCTCCATAAATATATACAATAAGTCTTCCTTATAGTTTGAGGGTCATGATGGGAAAAGGCCCTGTTTTACTGACAAAACCCTTCATGGCAAATCAGGTTGAAGGTGTCTGGCAGAGAAGTCTTCTACTTATTCTTTAATGTATTGAATTCATTATTCCAATGACCAATTTTTTTTTTTTTTAACCTCGACAGTAGTGACACATAGCACCCTTGGTGCCATTGGAAGTTATGACATTTTTCTTTTGACCTACAGATTGAAATTGTTGCAACTGGAGAGTCATCAGTTTATTAGCTATTGAAGCCTTTGGAGCCTCAAGAGTCTGGGGAATATTGTAAGCCAAAATTTTTACCAAAGCTTAAATGTTTTATTTAAGGCCAGATATAAAAAGCATTTCCAGCATTAAAAGCTCTAGAAATGCCTGGGTATTTGGAGAATGCCTAGAATATTTAAACCACTTTAGAAATAGGTGGGTTTTATAACCATAAAAATTCTCATCTTTATTTTGTTTGCAAGAGTGAATTTTTGTATAGTCTATTAATGGAAGAAAGCCCTGGGGATGTCTTCAACCAATCTTTTTACCCATGCCTCGACAGTCATCCAATAATTCAGCAGCAGTTATGTTAGGTTATGATCCATGCTATCTGATTTTTTTTTTCCATTCAGCTTGCTCTAGCCACAATTGGACATCCCCTGGTCCAAGTATCATATAAATTAACTGATACAAATTGGGAGTCCATGCTGATATGCTTCAATTAAAATTTTAAATTCTTTCAAAAATTAATAATGGTCTTGGTGGAACTTGGGGAAATCCCTAATTATGTTGTGAAGTTCTGTTCTAGCCCATGGGGGAAAGGTAATGTGAGGTTTATCTTTAGCATCTGCAAGTTGGAATTAAAAAAAAATCATTTCAGGCAAAACTTCTATAGGTTTTTTCGGAAAAGAAATGGAGTTTGACAGATTCTTATCAGAACAGGAGAGCAGAAAAAGATACAAAGAGGTGGTGCTGTGATAGCAGTTAGATTCCATCAAGTCAGTTCCAGCTCATAGCAATCATATATACAACAGAACAAAACATTGCACTATCTTCACAATCTTTACTATGCTTAAGGCCATAGTCCTCAGCCACTGTGTGAATACATCTTGTTGATGGTCTTCCCCCTTTTTGTTGACCCTCTACTTTATCAAGCATGGTATCTTTCTCTAGGGACTTGTCCCTTCTGACAATATAACCAAAGTATGTGAGATGATGTCTGACCAATTCCTGCTTATAAGGAGCATTTTGACTGCACTTTTCCAAGACAGATTTGTTTGTTCTTCTGAAAGTCCATGCTATTTTCAGCACTCTCTTCCAACACCACAATTCAAAGGCATCATTTCTTCTCTGGTCTTCCTTATTCATTTCCCATCTTTCATGTGCATATGAGACTATTGAAAGTATCATGGCTTGTGTCAGGCATAATATAGTCTTCATAATGACATCTTTGCTTTTGGACACTTTTAAGAAGTATTATGCAGCAGGAGATGGAGCCAACATTTGACATTTTAAGTTTTGTAATTTTTTTTAGCAATTTAAAAATTGTATCCTGCAGGGAGGCTATTTTGCTATCCTGGTATGTTTTGGAGGCCTCTGTTGTTATAGTTAGGTGCCATTGAATTGGGCTCTGACTCATAACAACCCTATGTGCAATGAAACAAAACACTGCCTGGTACTGTGCCAGCCTCACAATACTTGCTACACTGGAGCCCATCATTGCATCCACTGTGTCAGTCCATCTCATTGAGGGCCTTCACCATTTTTGTTGACCCTCCACTTTGTCAATCATGATATTCTTCTTCAGGGAATGGTCATTTCTGACAACATGACCAAAGTAGGTCAAACGAAGTCTGGCCATTCTTGCTTCCAAGCAGCATTCTGACTGCCCTTCTTCCAGGACAGATCTGCTAGTTCTTTTGGCACTTCTTGGTATTTTCAGTATTCTTTGGCAACACTACAACTCAAGAGCATCAACTCTTCTTGGTCTTCCTTATTCATCAGCTTTCACATGCATATGAGGTGACTGAAAATATCATGTCTTGGGTTAGGCACACCATAATTTACAAGGAGTTATCTTTGCTCTTCAGCACTTTAAAAAGGTCTTTTGCATATTTGCGTAGTACAATACATCGTCTGATGTAGTCACTACTCCTTCAATTGGAATTGATTGTGGAACCAAGTAATATGAAATCTTGGCAACTTCAATCTCTTCTCCATTTATCGTGATGCTGCTAATTGGCCCAGTTGTTGAGGATTTTCATTTTTCTTGTGTTGAGATGTAATCCATCTGCAGACTGTAGTCTTTAAACTTCCTCAGTAAGTGCTTCAAGTTATCCTTACTTTCAGCAAATTAAGTTGTGCCATCTGCATATTGCAGGCTGTTAATGAGTCTTCCTCCAATCCTGATGCCACATTTGTCTTCATATAGTCCACCTTCTCAGATTATTTGCTCAGCATACAGATTGATTAAGTATGGTGAAAGGATACAACCCTGACACACACCCTTCCTGATTTTAAACTATGCAATATCCCCTTGTTCTGTTAGATTGACAGCCTCCTGATCTATGTACAGGTTCCTCATGAACACAATGAAGTGTTCTAGAATTCCCATTCTTCTCAATGTTATCCATAATTTGTTATGATCCATACAATTGAATGTTGTTGCATAGTCAATAAAATACAAGTAAAGATCTTTCTGGTATTTTTTACTTTTAGCCAGGATCCATCTGACATCAGCAATGATATCTTTCATTCCATGTCTTCTTCTGAATCCAGCTTGCATTTCTGGGAGTTCTCTGTCAATATACTACTGCAATCTTTTTTGAAAGACCGTCAGCAAAATATTACTTGTGTTGTGATATTGATGATATTGTTTGATAATTTCCACATTCTGTGGGATCACCTTTCTTTGAAATGGGTAGAAATATGGATCTGCTCCAGTCAGTTGGCCAAGTAGCTGTCCTCCAAATTTCTTGGCATAGAAGAGTGAGTGCCTCCAGCATGGCATCCATTTGTTGAAATATCTCAATGGGTATTCTGTCAATTCCTGGAGCCTTCTTTTTTGCCAATTCTTTCAGTGAAGCTTCGACTTCTTCCTTCATATCATAGATTCTTGATCATATGCCACCTCCTGAAATGGATGAACATCTACCAATTTCTTTTGGTACAATGACCTGTGCATTCCTTCTATCTTCTTTTGATGTTTCCTGCATCATTCAATATTTTGCCTATAGAATCTTTCAATATTGAAATTCAAGGCTTGAAATTTTTCCTCAGTTCTTTCAGCTTGAGAAATGCTGAGCATGTTCTTCCCTTTTGGTTTTCTAACTCCTGGTCTTTGCACATTTCATTGTAATAATTAAATTTGTCTTCTCAAGCTGCTCTTTGAAGTCTTCTGTTTAGTTCGTTATCTTGTCGAATTTTCCATTTGCTTTAACTACTCTGTCTGTTCAAGGACAAGTTTCAGATTCTCTTCTGACATCCACTTTGATCTTTTCTTCCTTTCTTGTTTTTTTAATGCTTTTTTCATGGATGATGTTCTTGATGTCATTCCACAATTCCTCTGGTTTTTGGTTACTGGTGTTCAATACATCAAATCTATTCTTTAGATGGTCTCTAAATTCAGGAGGGATATAATCAAGGTCATGTTTTGTCTCTCCTGGGCTTGTTTTAACTGTCTTCAGCTTCATCTTGAACTGGCATGTTGTTGTTGTTGTTATGTGCCGTCGAGTCAGCCCTGACTCATAGGGACCCCTCCTTGGGTTTCCGAGGCAGTATCACTACGGAAGTAGGATTGTCCAAACTTCCTTCCGAGGAGTGGCTGGTGGGTTTGAACCGCCAGCCTTCTGGTTAGCAGTCAAGTGCCTTAGCCACTATGCTACCAGAGCTCCCTGGCATAGGAACAATTAATGGCTGTTCCTCAGTCAGTTTCTGGCCTTGTTTTGTCTGAAGATATTGAGTTTCTCCATTGCCTCGATCTGATTGTTGTGTACTCCATCTGATGAACTCTATGTGAATAGCCACCATTTAAGTTGGTAAAAAAAAAAAAAAAAAAGTATTTGCAACAGGTAACTCATATATCTTGCAAAATTCTATCATATTATTTCTAGCGTTATTTCTATCACCAAGGCCATGTTTTCCAGCTACGGGTGATTCTTCTTTGTTTCCAACTTTTGCATTCCAACCACCAGTGATAATCAGAACATCTTGATTGCTTGTTTGATCAGTTTCAGTCTGTAAAAATTGGTAGAAATCTTGAATTTCCTCATCTTTGGATTTGTTGGTTGGTGTGCAAATTTGATTAATACTATTAACTGGTCTTCCTTGTATGTGTATGGATATTATCCTTTCACTGACAGCATTGTACTTCAGCATAGATCTTGAAACATTCTTTGTGATGATGAATGGTATGCCATTACTTTTCAACTGGTCATTCCCAGCATAGTAGGTCATATGGTTTTCTGATTCAAAATGGCCTAAACCAGACCATTTCAGCCCACTAATGCCTATGATATTGATCTTTATGTGTTCCATTTCATTTTTGACAACTTCCAATTTTCCTAGATTCAAATTTTGTACATTCGATTTTCTGATTATTAATGGATGTTTGCAACTATTTCTCCCCATTCTGAGTCATGCCCCATCAACAAAGGGAAATTCTGAAAGCTTTACCCCATCCATATCATTAAAGCATCTCTACTCTGAGGAGGCAGCTCTTTCCCAGCAGTATTTCGACTGCTTTCCACCCTGAGCTGCTAATTTTTTGGCACTATATTGGACAATGTTTCAAGGCTATTCATAAAATTTGCCAGTAATATATCAGACAATGTTTCACAATTATTCATAAGGTTTTCATTGGCCAATTATTTGAGAAATGGATGGCCCTTCCTTCTTCCAAGTCTGTCTTAGTCTGGAAGTTCCACTGGAACCTGTCAACCATGAATGACCCTTCTGGTACTTGAAATACTTGTGGCATAGTTTCCAGCCTTCCCAGCTACATGCAAGCCATCACAGTACAATAAGCTGACAGACAATTGGTAGTGGAGGCCTCTATATACCAATAAAAATAGGTATCCCCCTGAGATTATTTAATGCAGTAATCTCGATTTCTGAATTTAATGTGCAGAAAAAAAATAAATTTAGAAAGATCAAAATAATCCCAGAGTAGCCACTGATTTCCAAATCATCCTTGGTATGGTTGTGCCAAGTAGACAGGAACTCACACATTAAGAGACTAAGTGCTTGTTCATGTGGTGGACAGGAGTCTCCAAAGGTGACTCTAAAGTGCCTTTGAAGTAGGATTTCTCATTTTTAACAAAAGATTCAAAACAAATTTTAAATCGCACTCATGAAAACAAAACGATAAAATTTGAAGGGCATTGATGCAAAAGAATGGATCTTGTATTCAGGAAGTTATTTATGTTAGGACAACTCCCAACATTCTGCAAAAGTGGAAAGCTCAAATGTCTTGGCTGGTACCATTGTCTGAATCCTTAATACATCAAGGGCTATTGAAGGCTATGCCACTTTGGACACCAAATATGTCAAAGAAGCTCTTACATTCTGTTAGCAGTTAAAGAGAAAGAGTTTTATTGAAAGAAAGTAAATATAGCTGGAAACACAAAAAGGAAAGTACAGCAAGCTCCATCTTTCTGGAAACAGACTTCTGCTTTTATTCACAAAGTTAGATATGACTAATAAATGTTAAAACAGTCATTTCTTCATGTAAATTTCTTAACTCTTTCTAGAAGACCATCTGAGTAAAACATTCTCGAGGACAATGGATTTTCAACACATGCTTCCTAAAACATCTTGAGGATATATATTGCTTTTCTTTCACCCATCCTTACCCAGACAGAGTTTTATTAACCTTTTTTTTTTTTTTTTTAATTGAGAGCACTCCCTTAAATGCCTCTTAAGCTTTGGAGTCTTGTTAATTCATAGATAATTCATAAACCAAAAAAAAAACCTCACTGAATTTGAGTTGATTCTGACTCATAATGGTCTTTTGGGACAGAGTAGAACTTCCCCACCAAGTTTCCAAGGCTGTAATCTTTTCAGAAGAAGACTGCCATATCTTTCTTCCATGGAGCAGCTGGTGAATTTGAATTGCTGACCTTTAGGTTAGCAGTCAAGCTCTTAATAACTGTGCCACCAGGTCTCCTTGCATAATTCATAGGCAAATTAAATTACAATGGATACGTTTCATTAAATTTTTCTCAATTTGATCTTTTTGTCAAAAGATCCACATATTTTTCCATATATGTTTATCAATATAGCAACTATTTGTAAGATCTAAATAAAATGAGGAGCCCTGGTTTTGCAGTGGTTAAGCATTCAACTGTTAAATGATATGTCAACAGTGTGAACCCACCCACCGCTCCCTGGGAGAAATATATGTCAGTCTTCTTCCATAAAGATTACAGCCTTGGAAACCCTATGGGGCAGGTCTACTCTGTCCTTTAGGGTCACTATGACTTGGAATCTACTTGATAGTAAAGGATTTTTGGGTAAAACAGATGATATAACATCACAGTATTTGAGTTTATTAAATATTACTTGATACATTTATGAATGAACAGATTTTTAAAATTATATAATATTTCACAAGTCAGAATTGAAAAATCAATATAGTTTGGAAAATATGTTAGGCTTAAAGCTGAAAACAACTAAGATATTTCTACTAATAACTTCTTCTTCTCTAAGATAAAAAAAAAAAGAAACAACAGAATATTAGCACTCCTATCCTCCTGAGTGTAGATGTACTCAAGTAATATAGTAATATAAAACATACACACATTAAGTTAATTTTCTATCATTTTTGAGATATTTATTTATTTTCTGTTTAAACTAGGGCATAGGCGTTACTTTAAATTATATTGTAAACCTTAGAATTAATTCCATTACTCTTTCTATTTTGAAAATTAGTTCAAGATGAAACTATTGAGGACAGTAAAACCAATACATATTTATGTAATAACAGTAATATTTCAAATAATTGTACACTTACCTTTGAGTTTTTAATGTATTATCATATTTGCCCCATTGCATGATTACACATTTAGTTGTTAGTGTAAGCCAAGCAATTTTTTTGAAAAATAGTTTGCCAATAATTAATAATCAGAAATTCAGAATAATGTGTTTGTATTTAGTTACTTCTGGCTTATTCCCAAATTAACCATGGAGTAAATGGAGGTTTGCTACATTTTATGTGTGTGCTGTATTAAGAGGAAGAATTAGGGTAAACTAGTGGTACTCAAACTTTAAAGTTCATCAGAATTACCTAGAGGGTTTATTAAAAGTGATTGCTAAACTTCACCTCTCAGTTTTTGATTCAGCAGTTCTGAAGTCGGGCTTAAGATTATGCATTGCTAACAGCTTCTCATGTGTTGCTGATGCTACTGGTTTGAGTTCACACCATGAATTAACAGTGTAAAGAATGCATGATTTTCTGTTAAAATGAGCACAAATTTTTTTCTGCCCAGTAAATGTAAATTTTAGACATGATGATAAGGTCTGATGGTCACATAAAAAGAAATTACTGTATACGGAATTATGGGAGCTCTAGTGGTGCAGTGCCTAAGGTATTTGACTGCTAAGCAGAAGTCTGGTGGTTCACACCCACTAGTCACTCCTTGGAAGAAAGGCTGGGCAATCTACTTCTATAGAGGTACTGGCTCGGAAACCTAAGGAGGGGTCACTATGAGTTTCAATCGACTGGATGGCAGATTTTTTTTTTTTTTTTTTTTGTATCATAGATATAACTGGCATGTAAAGGTAAGTTAAATCACAAAGTAGTACCATACTATTTGATTATGTCTTTCTAATATCTCAAGTGAGTTTAAAACCATTGATAACATTTAGGGAAAAAAAAATAGTTGATGCTTTTCATAAACACAAAGGTTGTGTTTTTGTATCATACATGAAATTTACAGGCTGTTAGTAAAAACTCCAACATATTTTTCAGTGCTTCTACTGTACTAAAATGGGTATTTACAATGTTAAGTGCTGATCCTGTGATACTTAGATTAAAAATCTATATTTATTTTAGCTATAGTATATTTTTCAATTCAATCTATTTTTAATAACTCAAATTCTTACAGCTCTCATTTCAAAGTAATTTTAGACAAAAGGATATTCATCATCAATCTTAAGAGGTCTTAGGGAAAATTGATTTGTATTGGTAAAATTTTAAGTGAGTGTGCTCTTGCAAACACCTGAGTGCTATTCAGCTTAATTGGGTTATACCTCATGCTGATTGTGTTTTTCCCCTGCTGTATCTAATTTCTTTTTTATTTCAATATTTTATTGTTTAGCTTTAGTTTTGAAGGTGTTGGAACATTAAAGAACTCTAATTTTTTAAGAGCCCTAAAGGCAAGTATTGCTTTTGTGTTAGTCATTCCTGTGAACACCTGTGCACTGTTGAATTTAATTGGGTTACAGCTGCTGCTGAGTGTCAAGAAATGAGAGTTTGTAGACTGACTAGGAACTTGACATTGCATGTCATTGTACCCTTTGCTTGTTTTTTTTCTTATGCAAGATGATTGAATCTGAAGGATTTTGAAGACAAAGTGAATGGAATTCTATGATCTGTGATGAGTAGAATACATGGTACTTAATGGTGATGGTTTGAGAGAAAATGCACTTCTTTCATAAAGTCGTAGTATAGCTCAGAATAAGATGAAACCAACCTATGAAACCATCTGGCTTTACTTATTTCCTGTAATTCAGGAATATTTAATATCAGAGTTAGATTTTGAGAGGATAGACATACAAATGATATTAGAGTTTTCAGAGAAAGAAAACAATGAAGCACTGAGGTAGAAAGTCTAACAAATCATTAAATATTGCAGAAACTGCCAGCACAATAAATGGAGCTAAAATGAACAGAGTTAAAATTACCTAGTTAAAATTAACTAGGTAATTATTTTAAAATATATCTCAATACCTTTATAAGAATAAATTCCTAAATATGACCAATAATAATGTCTATTTCAAACAATTGGTTAAAGGTAAATAGACCATTTTGCTAATTTAAAAGATTTAATTTAAAAAAGATTTAAGATGGTTCTATATTGTGTTGAACTAGTATTCTGGACAGCTGTAAATTAATTTTGCAGTTAAATATTGAATGTTGAAAGGCAATTTTGGAACTGAGGATAATTGTTGATACAGAGGTGCAAAAGGTGCTTCATAGCACTAAACATTAAAAGCATCAATTAGATAACATTTATAGAAAGCAATATTGTGTTTCATTTCAAAGAAGTTTGCAAATTTAATAAGAGCATAAGGTAAAACAGTATCTTTGGATGGCTTGTTTCAAATGGATTTTGCATGACAGAAAGCAAAATTAGAAATACCAGTCAAAATTAATGAAGTTTAAATTAGCTGAAATATTCAGTTAGTAGTGAAAGTAATTTAATTTCTAATATTTCAACTAAAAAGCATCTATGCTTATTGTTATGCTACCCTAAGCCCATAATATTACAAAAAAAAAAAAAAAAAAAAGAGAGAGAGAAAGAGAGAGAGATAGACATATACTTTCTTATCCACCTACTTTTTCTTTGGGAAATTAACTCAGGGGAGTGACCTACATTTTCCACACATCCTCTGTAATAAATTAAGAACATTGTATCTATTAAGAGATAGAGAAAATGTTTTTAAATTCAAACTGTATTTTAAAATAACCCTTATAAAACAATAAGTGCAAGTGGGACATTGATATCTTTTCCCCTGGAACTCTTAATCTATAATTAAGAGAGTATTTTCCCATTTTCTAAAAGAAAAGTTTCAAAATAATATGGGCCATGAATTTTGGGGAAATTATTCAACTTGTTCTTTTCCACATTTGTATAATCAGCAGAGCTTCAGGAATACTGCTGCTTTGAGGCATTTTCAGTTAGATTGATCATCTTACTTTTCATCAGTTACACCAACAAAATATTTCCCAGAACCTGTATAGACATGGTCACCCTGTGTTGTGCAATCAGTTAGTGCATACAGCTACTAACTGAAAAGCTGCAGATTTTAATCTACCCAAAGCACCTTTGAAAAAAGTCTGGGATCTACTTCTAAAAAATTAACCACTGAAATCCTGTGGAACTCTGACACACGTGGAGTCACCATGAGTTGGAATTGACTACAGAGAAACTGGTTTTTTATAGGCAGAGCCTAAAACATTGTAGTAGTAGCCTCTCTTCATATTTTTATTTTAAACATCCTCAACTAGGGAGATGACTATTTAAAAAGTACACCTATTATGAGGGCAAGAAGCTAAGAGTGTTATTTTCTGTTAAAATGTATACATTTAGCTACTTTCAAAATGGAACCAAATGGTGTATGTAGAGCTGCTGTCTCAGCAGTACTACATCTTGGTAATGAGATTGATTTGTGGACTGAATTAAAGTGTGACAAGACTGGGTCAGAGTGGGGAGACCTGGGATTTGGGGGGGAGGCACAGAATAAAAATTCTCAATAAGGTGGGCTAAGTAATTCTCAATAAAGTAGGCTAACTGTATCTGACAAGCTTATTCAGATTTCCAAGTGAAAATGTAATGTGTTATCATATGAATCTTGTTCAATTTATATTTATGAAAAGCTTCTGAAGGCTTGTTCTTGTTGTTGTTAGTTGGGGTCAAGTTGGTTCCTACTCATAGCAACTCTATGTACAATAGAACAAAACACTGCCCAGTCTTGCAACATCTTTATATCACTTATGTGAGTGTGGTATAGTAAATTACATGATATGGCTTTTCTAGCCATAGTCTTTGCAATTCCCACTTTGCCAACTAAGGAACTGAGTAGCTGCTTGTTAAAGTCATCCACCTGGGGTATTTCTGTTGGCAAAGCACAAAATAATCTGGGAAAATTTGCTCTCTCTCAGACGTGTATAACTTTGATGTTGGGATTAGTTGGTTTTCCCTCTGTGACAGGCTTAAAATGATCCCACCTGGAGGCAGAAAGGAGTTTCTCTGACTGCCAGCTGAGAAAGACATGCAACTGAGAGGGACATGCTGCTGAGAGAGATGCACTACTGAGAGGTGGATGTCTGACTGAGCGAGATGGCTGGCTGAAAGAGACTGAGCACATTTCTGAACTTGAATTGTAGTCTGTTGGTTCCCTAATAAACCCCATAATCTGTGAGTTCTATGTGGCCACTGCAGCAAATTATCAAACCCAGCAGAAAGGTGGGAGGAACAGTTGGCAACAAAGTTAGTAAGAAAGTTGGAGGGTAGCAGCATGTCTGGCTTTATAAGAGGTGTCGGGCTGCTTATGGTGATTGTTTTCCTCTTGTGAAGTTAGAGGAGGTCAGAAAATGCCACCTCCTGGACCCTTTGGCAGCGAGTAAGCCCATTTTTTTGCAGCCAATATGTCAATCCATCACAGTGATGTTTTTCCTCTTTTTCACTGATGCTCTACTTTAACAATCATAATGTCTTCCAGGGACTGGTCCCTCCTGACATGACTGAGGTATGAGAGGCAAAGTCTTGTCATTCTGGATTCTAAGGAGCATTCTGCCTATATTTCTTCCAAAACAGATTTATTTGCTCTTCTGTCAGTCCATGGAAAGAATATTCAATATTCTTTACCAACATCATAATTCAAATGCATCAATTCTTCTTTGCTCATCCTTACTCCTTGTTCAGCATTTGCATGCATAAGAGCCAATTAAAAATATGACTTGGGTCAGGCACACCTTCATCTCCAAAATAAATTTTTTGCTTTTGAACACTTTAGAAAGGTCTTTTGGAACGAATTTGCTCAATGCAATACATCATTTGATTTCTTGACTATTGCTTCCATGGACATTGATTGTTCTTTTAAGTGAAATGAAATCCTGGACAATTTCAATATTTTCTCCATTTATTGTGATGCTGCTGATTGGTCCAGTTGTTAAGGTTTTTATTTTCTTAATGTGGAGATGTAATCCATACCAAAGGTGTTTTATCTTCATCATAAGTGCTTCAAGTCCTCCTAGTTTTCAAGAAGTAAGGGTGTGCTTTACTTGCTTTCAACAAGTAAGGGTGCTTTTCACTTAGGGGTGGCTCTATTTTAAAGCCAGGGCCGGAGGTAGGTGGGCCCAAGAATTGGGGGGC
Source organism: Orycteropus afer afer (assembly GCF_000298275.1). Classification (NCBI taxonomy): domain Eukaryota; kingdom Metazoa; phylum Chordata; class Mammalia; order Tubulidentata; family Orycteropodidae; genus Orycteropus; species Orycteropus afer. The sequence continues at coordinate 1,656,088 of NW_006922147.1, read as the reverse complement.
TGCTTTTCACTTGGGGTGGTTCTATTTTAAGGCCGGTAGCTGAGATAGGAAGGCACAGGGATCAAAGTTTGCCTTTCCTTTGTGGAAGGCTCTATTTTAAGGCCGGGGCCCATGGTAGGCAGGTGCAGATGTGTTAGGACTAACTAAGGGAGACAAATTTGTCTGTCAGTTTGTCATCCTATAAGGTTTACCTGTTGCTATGAGTCTGGAGGCTATGCCATTGGTGTTGTGAAATGCCAGCAGGGTTACCCATAGTGGACAGATTTTAGTGGAGCTTCAGGGCTAAGACAGACTCAGAAGAAGGAAGAAGCCATCCACTTCACTAACAACTGGCCAGTGAAAGCCTTATGAATAGCAGTGAAACATTGTTTGATATATTACTGGAAAAATTTATGAATAGCCCTGAAACATTGTCTGATATAGTGCCAGAAGATGAGCCTGTCAAGTAGGAAGGTACTCAAACTTTGGAAGAGAACTGACTCCTCAGAGTAGAGACAACCTTAACGATATTGATAGAGGAAAGCTTTTGGGATCTCCATTGGCTGTTGTGGCATGACTCCAAATGAGTAGAAACAGATGCAGACATCCTTTAATAATTAGAATATGGAACGTTACAAAGTATGAATCAAGGAAAATTGGAAGCTGTCAAAACTGAAATGGGATGCATAGATATCAATATCGTAGGATTTAGTGAGCTGAAATTGACTGGTTTTAACCATTTGGAATCAAACAATCATATGATCTACTATGCCAGGAATAATAAATTGAAGAGGAATAGTGTGGCATTCATCCTCACAGATCATCAAGATCTGTCCTGAAGTACAACACTGTCAGTGATGGGGTAATATGCATATGCCTGCGGGGAAGACCAGTTAATATTACTATTATTCAAATCAATTCACCAACTACCAAAGCCAAAGATGAAGAAATTGAAGACATCTACCAACTTCTGCCTTCTGAAATAGACTGGACATGCAATCAAGATATGTTGATTATCACTGGTGACTGGAATGCAAAAGTTGGAAACAAGGAAGAGTTACCAGTAGTTGGAAAATATAGCCTTGGTGATAGAAATAACACTGGAGGTTGCATGATAGAATTTTACAAGACCAATGATTTACTCACTGCAAATACCTTTTCCCTAGAACATAAGCAAAAGCTATACACATGGAATTCACCAAAGGGAATACACAGGAATCAGAGCGACTACGTCTTTTGCAAGAGGCAGTGGAGAAGTTCAATATCTTTGGCCAAAACAAAGCCAAGAGCTGATTGTGGAACAGACCGTCAACTGCTCATATGCATGTTCAAGTTGAAGTTGAAGATAATTAAAATAAGTCCACGAGAGCCAAAATATGACTTTAATAATATCCTTCCCGAATTTAGAAACCATTTAAAGAATAGATTTGATTCATTGAACACCATTGACTGAAAACCAGAGGAATTCCAGGATGACATGAAGAACAGCATCCATGAAGAAAGCAAAAGTTCATTAAAAAGGCAAAAAAAGGAATGAAAGACCAAAATGGATGTCAGAAGAGATTCTGAAACTTGCCCTTGAACAGACAGCAGCTAAAGCAAATGAAAGAAATGACAAGCTGAACAGAAGATTTCAAAGAGCAGCTCAAAAAGACAAAGGCAATCATTATAAGGAAATGTGCAAAGACCTGGAGTTAGACAACCAAAAAGGAAGAACATGCTCAGGATTTCTCAAATGGAAAGAATTTGGGGAAAAAAATAAGCCTTGAATTGTAATATTGAAAGATTCTATGGGCAAAATATTGAATGATGCAGGAAACCTCAAAAGAAGATGGAAGGAATACACAGAGCCACTGTACCAAAAAGAATTGGTCAATGTCCATCCATTTCAGGAGGTGGCATATGATCAAGAGCCAATAGTATTGAAAGAAAAAGTCAAAGCTGCACCGAAGGAATTGGTGAAGAGCTCTGGTGACATAGTTCCTATGCATTGGACTGCTAACCAGAAGGCTGGTGGTTCAATTCCACCAGCCACTCCTCAGAAGGAAGATTGGGCAATCTACTTCTGTAGTGATACTGCCTCGGAAACCCAAGGAGTGGTCAGTATGAGTTGAAATCAACTCGATGGAAGTGAGTTTGTATTTTTTTAAGGTTCCAGGAATTGGTGGAATACCTATTGAGATGTTTCAACAAATGGATGCCCCACTGGAGGCACTCAATTTGCTATGCCAAGAGATTTGGAAAATAGCTACGTGGCCAAATGACTGGAAGAAATCCATATTTGTATCCATCTCAAAGAAAGATGATCCCACAGAATGTGGAAATTACCAAACAATATCATTAATAATACACACACACACACACACAAATCTCACTGCCTTCGAATTGGATCTGACTCATAGCAACCCATTCTTGGGATTCTGAGGCTGTATCACTACAGAAATATATTGCCCAAACTTCCTTCCAAGGAATGGCTGATGGGTTTGAACTGCCAGTCTTCTGGTTAGCAGTCAAATGCTTTAGTCCCTAAGCCACCAGAGCTCCTTCATTAATACTACATGCAAGTAAAATTTTCCTGAATATAATTCAAAAAATAAAAGGTTGCAGCAATATATCAACAGAGAAATTCCAGAAATGCAATCTGGATTCAGAAGAGGATGTGGAACGAGATATCATTGCTGATGTCAGATGGACCTTAGCTGAAAGCAAAAGAATGCCAGAAAGATGTGTACTTATGTTTTCTTGACTATGCAAAAGCATTTGATTTTGTGGATCATAGCCAATTATGGATGATATTGAGAAGAATGGGAATTCCAGAATACTTCATTGTACTCATGAGGAAAATGTAGATAGACCAAGAGGTTGTCATTTGAACAGAACAAGGGAATACTGCATGGCTCGAAATCAAGAAGGGAGTGTGTCAAGGTTCCCCCTCATGCTTATTCAATTTGTATAGTAATGAAATAATCCAAGCAGCTGGATTCTATGAAAAAGAATGAAGCATCAGGATTGGAGGAAGATTCTTTTACAACCTTCCATACACAGATGACACAACTTTGCTTGTTGAAAGTGAGAATGACTTGTAGCATTTACTGATGAAGATTAACGACTATAGTCTGTGGTATTGAATACACCTCCATATAAAGAAAACAAAAATCTTCACAACTGGTCCAATAAACAGCATCGCGATAAGTGGATAAAAGAGTGAAGTTGTCAAGGACTTCATATTACTTGGTTTATAATCAACCCCAATGGAAGCAGCATCAAGACATCTGACAATGTATTGCATTGGGCAAATATGCTGCAAAAGACATTTTCAAGTGCTTAAGAGCAAAGATGCCTCTTGGTTCTACCATCTACACCAATGGAAGCAGCAGTCAGAACATCATATGACATATAGCACTGAGCAAGTCAGCTTCAAGGGACCTGTTTCAAGTGCTGAGGAGCAAAGATGTCTCCTTGAAGACTAAAATGTTCCTGACACAAGCCATGATATTTTCAATTGCCTCATATGCATGTGAGAGCTGAACAATGAAAAAAAGAAGACTGAAGAAGAATTGATGATGCTTTTGAGATGTGGTGCTGGAGAAGAATGCTGAAAGCACCATATACTGCTAAAAGAACTAACAAATCTGTCCTGGAGGAAGTGCAGCCATAATGCTCATTGGAAGCAGGAATGGCCAGACTTCATTTCACCTACTTTGGTCATGTTGTCAGAAGGGACCATTCTCTGGAGAAGGATGTCATACTTGGTAAGGTGGAGGGTCAATGAAGAAGGAGAAAACCCTTAATGAGATGGATTGACAAAGTGGCTGCGGGGATGTGGTCAAATAAAGCAGGGATCACAGAGCTAGCATGGGACCAGGTGTTGTTTAACTCTGCTAATCAATTCCATGGTGGAATCTGCTGTGAGCAGCTGAGTAGCTGTCTTAGGGATGTGGTCTACTTTCAATATATAAGAAGCTTTGAGAAAAATCTCTGAGGTTTTTGGTACGCTTGGACCCTACATGTAGCCAAGCCTTCATTCAGCAACTACCATGCTGCCTACTGATCTTGGGACTGTTTCTGGACTTGAACTAGTGGTGTGTTGTGTTGCTTAATAATCTTGTGACTTGACTTTACTTTTTGCTAAGTCATTTGGTGACCTTGGGTTTGTCAGTGCTAAAGGGGCAAGGAGGCTGCATCTTCTGACCTCCTCTAACCCTACAATAGGAAGACAGAATCACCATCAGTAGCCCAAGGCCTATTCCTGCAAGGCCAGACATGCTTCCTCCCTCCAGCCCTTTCACAACGCTGACACCAACCGGTCTTCCTGTGGCACCTACCAGCTCTCTGCTGGATTTGATTATTCACTGCAGTGGCCACACAGAACTCACAGATTATGGGTTTATTAGGGAAGTGCCAGGCTACAATTCAAGTTCAGGAACAATGCTCAGTCTCTCTCAGCCCGCCATCTCTCCACCAACATTCTCTCTCAGTGTCTCTCTCAGCAGTACATGTCTCTTGGTGTCTCTTTCTCAGCAGTGCATATCTCTCAGTGTCTGTCTCTCACCAACATGTGTCTCTCAGGAGCATGTTCCTCTCAGCAGCATGTCTTTTTCAACCTGCATTCAGAGAGACCTCTGCCTCTAGAAGGGCTCCTTTTGAGCCTAGCAGACTGACCACTAACCAATCCCAACATCAGAATTCTACACACCTGAGAGAGTGAACTTCCCAGAAAATTACTTTGTGCTGCTCCCAACAGAAGTACCCCAGCTGGATAACTTTAATAATCAGGAGCTATTCAGCTGCTCCCAGAAAATTCCACCATGGAGTTTATAAAGACTTATGCGTAGAAAAGCCATACTGTGTAATTTACTATACCACAGTCAGCCTCAGCAGCCAGGAGCTGCCTGAGTTAAGAGAAGCCTCCAGCTTCAATAGGACAGGAGCAAGAGGGAGAGATGAAGCCCAAGGTAGGGGGAATGTCACCAAGTCCCTAGAACTGGCACTTTGAACTTGGAAAATTTAGCCTTTTGAACTATAGGAGGGAGCTCTGGTAGTATAGTCCCTAAGGCATTCAACTGCTAACCAGAAGGCTCATGGTTCAGACCAGTCAGCCACTCCTTGGAAGGAAGACTGGGCAATCTACTTCCATAGAGATACCGCTTCTGAAACCCAAGGAGGGATTGCTATGAGTTGAAATCAACTTGATGGCAGAGAGGTTGGATTATTTGGTTTAAACTATAAGAGACTAAATCCATGTTAACACTAGGAGATATGCCTAAGATTTATCTTTTTCTGGACAAATTGTTCTCCGTTTTCTACATAACTTATGACTATACATCTTTCTGATCTCAACTTACATGTCAATCTCTATGAGATACTGTTAATATTCCCTCATACCTGGGCAAAACCCCCACTCTATATATTTACATAGCATTTTTCACTTTTGTTTTGTTATAAGTACACCATAGAATTGTACTAGTTATGCAGCCTTGCCTTTTTGATTGTGTACTCTGGTTATTCAAAGCATTTCCTGTAAAATTATAAATTTCTTGAGGTCAGGAGCTAGGGCTGGATTATTTACTGAATCCCTAGATACTGAGAAAATATTGTTTGAATGAAGTGATAAAACTCTTCCTGCACATAAGATGGGATGCTCCATTGAGGAAATTATTTTGAACTATCTTTTAATGAAGAATTAAAAAAAAATTCAGGTAGAAAGGTAGATGACAGTTGTAAAGTACAGGGAAATATGATGGTATGAAACAATGGGACAACATCATATGATATAAGAAATAACAAACAATAGATTTGTGTGTCTAGGTTATGGGACTTGGAGGAGGAGGAATGGGAAGTGAGGATGAACACATACCAAATGGCTAGAAAATGAAGACTTTATAGGTTGGGTGAAAAAGTATCATCTTTATCCTATATACTGAAGTAAAATCTGAAGTCTTAGAATGGGACTTCCTGAATTGTTTCTTACTTACTATTTGTGTAAGAATTGGAAACGTATTTTTTAAGTTTTTTAGACCTCAGCTTCTGCATCTATAAAATTGTGATAAGGATTATTCTGAAGATCAAAAGTATGTCCATAAATGTTCAGCACAATGTGTGGCCCATGGTAAGCCTTCAGTATCAGCTAGCTTTGTGCATTGTCATTTTGCTTTTTATCTTCACTATTTTTAAGTGTTTGGCAGCCTTGGAAAAGCTTCAAAGCAATAAGTGACATAGTAATTGCATTTTAGAAACGTATTCATGGCATACACATCATTATGATCTAAAAAGAAAGAAAATAGATTTTAAAAAAATAATTTAGGAGGCTTCTATAATAGTTTATTTAAAATTTATATAGTTTAAATATTAAAGGAGAGTACATAAATCTTATTTGAGATTTGTTGTTCATTCTCATCTAGTCATCTCTAACTCTTTGGTAGAGGTAGCTTTTTCTGGTTCATGTGTCAAGTTACCCTAATGCGGAGAAAAGCATTTATTGAAAGTGAGATGAAATAAAAACATCCTTAATTATGAGTTATGCTTGTGAAATATTTCAGCTTTCACCTGTACCTTTAACCTTGTCTCCAGAGAGTTAGTTGATGCCTTTAAGCACCAGGCCTCTCCTGGGATTCTGAGGAGGGTTTCACCTAGCTGTTGCTTCTTCTTGGGGTTCTGTACCAAGGGTTCAGTTGCAGCTTTCTTCAGCCTGCTACATCAGTTAACGTTTGTCCCTCAGCTTTCAAATCCAACATTTGTTGACATCTCTTTTTTGTGTTTTGTTCTCCAGTTATTTTTTCTTTGTTGGTTGATTCTTAATTTCTCTTATCATTTTAGTGGGGCTTTGGTACAGCACAAGGATAAACATGTGCTAACGCTACCCAACTACCTGCTTGGAAGTCTAAAGCTATAATATTTAAAATGTATACATATACTCTCGCTGTCATTTTTTAGGCAATCTTCTCCCTTTTCTCTTAACTCCTAACTTTTTTTGTGTTCTAAAGCATATTTTAGTTATTTTCCAACTTCTATAAAATATGTAAAAGTTTATAGGTACATCTTTTGAAATCTATAACCACACCATGTTTTTATTTTCTTCTTATTCTGATTGAAATTATTTGATATCCTGCCTTGAGTAAGATACTGCAAGATATACATTGGCTTAAGCCACTGATTCTTTCTTATATTATGGCAGGACTGCCGTTTCTTCTTCTCTGGGATTCAAATATCCAATTATTATCATTAATGCTAGGAGTCTCTGGGTGGTGGAAACAGTTAATGCTTTAGGCTGCTGACAAAAAGATTGAAAGTTCAAGCCAACTCATAGGCAGCTTAAAAGAAAGATCTGACCTATTTCCAAAAACTCAGCCATTGTTAACCGTATGGCCACAGTTTTACTCTCCATTAGTCAGAATTGACTTGACCAACAAATAGTTTATCTCATTGTCTATGAAAATTGCTTTACTCTTTAAAATGGGATGTCCTACATCTGAAAACTACTTTATAGTCTTCTTTTTTTCATATTAAATAAATATATCCTTTAGCTAGTCCTTAAACAATTTTCCCCACCCATTAATGATTTTGTTGATCTGATTAATTTTTATATCTTTATCTTTACAAAGTAGTAATATTAATTTCTCAAGTTAAACAGTATTAAGAAGTGTTACTGATTCAAAGAATCATATTTTTTTTCCATAAATAACCTTCTTAAAGTAAAATGAAATTACATAGTAGACTCTGAAGGAATTTATACCTTATAATGCCTCCTCACCTATTCTTCTTTGTTATGCCCTGCAGACTATCTAACAAATGTGTATATTGTAGATCATTTATCATCTAGGCCACATTGTTTTGATTAATTGTCCTTGAAATGGCAAACCATTCATTTATATTTCATGCCAAATATGAGGCAAATGACCATACTCATTAACATTAGCTAAAAATGTTTATAATTGTGCTAGTTTCTGGAATATGATTTGTAGGAACTTTGTGTTTCCATTTTGAAAACAGAGTATGTGGTTTATAGACTTTTTATATTCATCATCATATGTGTATGTGTATATATATATATATATATATATACATAATATGCAGTTATATATTAAAACAAATTGCCAAGTGATTGCAAAATGTAAACTTTCAATCTATTCCATTAATTCAGTTTTAAGAGTTTATTTTCCAATTAAGTCTAGTCTATATTTTTCCATGCCCTGGAGTTGATCATTGGTCTCTTCACTGTAAATGAAAAAAAGGGAGAAGAGGCAAATGACTAGGTGACACAGATTGTTGATGTTTATGGCACTTAAATAATTGTATCATTTAATTTGATATGTGCAAACATTGTTTATCCATATTTAATAAAATAAGCCTTGTCCAACCATAAGAAGTAATTACAATCAGTTATATAATTATAACTGTTCTACATTGAGATAAATGAAGAATGGAGGAGAGAAGTAAAGAAGGAGAGTGGTTACTCTGGTCTAGACACTGTACTAGCTATTTTACATGTTATCTCGTTAAATACATATGCCCATCCATCCATACTGATATTGTTTCTTTGCTTCTGTTTGTTTTTCAAAGATATCAAAATATTTTCTTAATAATATAAGAAAATAACAAGTATTTATTGAACAGCTAATGTAGTTTAATTATATTAAATAAAATAAAATAACATAACAAGTATTTATTGAACAGCTAATGTAGTTTAATTATATTAAATAAAATAAAATAACATAACAAGTATTTATTGAACAGCTAATGTAGTTTCAATATATAAGAAGCTTTGTGTGACTTCTAAGACATATGTATGTACATGCTTAGCCACACAATAAGTCTATAAGAGGTATGCGGAAGTATTATCGTACATAAAAAGGAGGGAGCTTTAACTCAGAGGAATTTGGCAATTTGTCCAAGCTAATGGCATTAGTAGGTAAAGTGGCTGGGACTATCTTACTCCAGAGTTTCCAATATGCCATCTGTTTTCTTTTCTTTTAATGACTTTATTTTGATTTGGGTGAAAGTTTACGAAGCAAACTGTTTTCCATTCTACAATTTATACACATATTGTTTTATGACATCGATTGCAATCTCCACAATGCAGCAGCACCCTTCCCACTTTCTCCCTGTGTTTATCATTTCCATTCATCATTCTTTCCTATACCTTCTTGTCTTCTGAAATTTATCCTTGGGCAAATGCTGCCCTTTGGATCTTGTGTGGTTGATTGTTCTAAGGAATGTGTACTTCTCTGGTATTGGTATTTACCTTTTTGCCCATCTATTGTTTGGCTAAAGTTAAGGCACTGGGATGAGTTCATTTCCAGGCTTGAAGGGTGTCTAAAGGCCATAGATTCAGGATTTCCACCAGTCCCTATTAAACCAGTAATCTTGGTCTTTATTTTTTCTAATTTGAGTTTTATTCCACATTTTTCTCCCACTCTATCCAAATCTTTCTAATGTGATCCTTTCCAGAATGGTCATGAGTGGCAGCTGTGCACCATCTAGTTCTTTTGGTCACATGGTCATGGAGACTGGGGTTTGTGTGATACTGTGGGCTAATTGTTTCTTTGAATCTTTTATCTTCTTTGCTCTTCTTTGCCCAGGATGTGGAAAGATCTATAGTTTTACCTCAGATTTCTGCTCACAAGCTTTTTAGACCCCATTGTTATTCACCAAAGGAGGATGTAGAACAAGGTAAATACTATTGCCTACACAAACCTCCAATAACAGTAATAACAATAATCTACAAGTGTATACATAGATAGCTTTGCAAGCTAATCAGATGTAGGAAGACGAATGAGATTAAACTAGCAAATATATATAGTTTTGACAGAGGATATTTCTACATATGTATCTATATCTTTGAATCTAGTAGAGCAGGCAGAGGGTAAAGTTATGAAAACTTCTTAGCCATAACCAAACACCTTGAGGCAATGAGTCACTGAGCCCAGGACCTCAGGACCATATAGTCTTAGGACACATTAAGATCAATTGACATTGGATGTTGTTTTTTGATCTTTTAGTTAATCTTTTAATTTGTTCCCTGAGAAGCAATTTAGTATTTTTATTAGTAACAGTCATTGTATAAATTGTGTCAATATTTTTCTGATTTTTAAAATTGTCCCGTATTTGTTCATAGCCATTTGGGACTGAACTTTTCTAAACTGTCATTTCCATAAATACATTCTAGTAATAATAGAGTTGGTTGTAACAGTAGTAGTAGTAGATATAGTATCTTACATAAAGATGTATCATCTGCATGGTTTTAAATATAGCTTGTGATATACTTATATTTTTTCCTTGTTCATAAAGAAATTTCTTTGAATTTGTAGTTACAATTACAATATCTTCATCACTGTGTATCATTGCGTGTAAATAAAATATTCTGCTTTTATTTTTTAACTCATTTAACTTATGGAGGTAAAGTTGGAGGTGCTATACTGAATAACATGATTTTCCCAATCCTTAAATTTCATTTTCATAGTATTGTTATCCACAGAATTATTGGTGAAAAAACAGCTTTTATTTATTTGAATATTCTCATAACATGACACTTTGAAGATGTCTTTTATTTTATACTCGTATTTTATACGTAATGTTGCAAAGTAGACATTCCTCACTATAAGTGTTATTTATTAATGTTTAAAGGTTCAATGAATTATTCAGACCCTTTACCCTTCTTGCTTTGCTGCACACCTATTGAGTTTTCAGAGCACTTTCATATCAATAAATTTGTTCTTGCTTTGAAGCTTCAATTTCATGCTTGGCCTTTTCTAAGCAACGTACAAGAAAAATAAATAACCAGAAGGAATAAAATATGTATACAAATTACTTTAAATAACTCAATATCCAAATCATTACGGCTCTCAAAGGCTTTAAAAATTAAGACATGAAAGCAAGACTGCAGAAACAGGCTACATGCAAATGTAATCAGCAAAAAGCCTTGTCTTTTTAACACACAGTCTGTGGAGAATGACATATGTTTATAGGCATGTTGCACCCAGAGTTGAAATGCACTCTTGGCAAATAAATCACTAAGAGTTCAAGGACTCCTTGCTACATTATGTCTCATACTGTCACACAAATACACATACATATCAAGAGAGGTAGGCAACAAAAACAAGAAATGAATGGCTAATGTGATCAGAAAGAAAAGACGATTTTTGTATAATGACATTATGTAGAAAGAAGTCCAGAACCTCAAAATAGCTGGATCCTGGAAAAGGAAGCCATTCATATTTATTATACAAACTTCAAATAATTTGTGATCAAATCTGGAAACATTTAATAGCAATTAATAAAAAAAAGATAGCATGTTGTTTAATCATAAAATATAAAGTGATTTTTAAAATTAGGGAAGTTGCTCATACCTTCTAACAAAAATGTATATGTGAAAGTTCATGAGTAAATATTGGCTCTATTTGTAGTTATGATTCCATTTGGACTTGAATGAGAAATTTTATTATCTCCCAATGTGTTAGATTTATTAAGGATAGTCTTTTTCTTTTAAAAAATGTTATTGCAAGTATAAACTTTTAAACATTTCCCAAATACGTGTGTCTCCACCTATCTGTTCATTCAATTTTCAGCAAGTACTGTTCTTGATGTTTTCAACTGGCAAGAGAAGAAGAAAGAAAAGAAAAAATTCTGTTCTTAAAAGACTTTCAGTTTAACAAAGAGCCACAGATAATAAAATAAATACCTTGTATGATTCAGGCAGGAGCTCTGGTGGTGTAGTACCTAAGGTATTTGACTGCTAACTGAAAGGCTGGAGGTTCAAACCCACCAGCCACTCCTTGGAAGGAAGGTTGGGAAATCTACTTCCATAATGATACCTCCTGGGAAACCCAAGAAGGGGTCACTATGAGTCAGATTTAACTCGACAGCAGTGCATTTGGTTTTTTATAGTTATGGTTCAGGCATTATGTTATAAATATCTTCATATAGTTTCATGTTTTGTTTTGTTTTGTTTTAGGACAATAGCAATTTAACATTTTCAAAAAAGATCAATGTATGCTTTTTGTTTGTTTCAAGGTATGTTAGCCCACATGTTATTTTTATACTGGCTGTATATATTTTTCAACACTTGGACTGAATCAATTTTTATTACAGTAAGACTTCTGCCTGTGACCTAAGAATTATTAACTTTAGGATATTCTTACCTAAATACCACCTAATTTAATCTACTTACCAATAACTCATTGTTATCAAGTCAATTCAAACTCATAGTGACCCAACAGAAAAGAGTAGAACTACCCCATAGGGTTTCCAAGGCTGTAATCTTTATGGATGTAGACTGCCATATTTTTTCCCATAGAGCAACTGGCTGGTTGACACTGCCAATAGTAGTTTAGCCCAGCACTAAGCCACTACAATGCCAGGGCTCTTTCCACTTAGCAATACAACCTGCAAATAGCTCAATATCTAGGAAGAGGGAAATAAATAAGATCCTTGTTTAGTTCCATGCTTAAACCAAAACTCACTGACATAGAGTCGATTCCAACAATAGTGACCCCCTCTGGGTTTCTGAGGAGCTCTGGTAGCATAGTCGCTAAGACACTTGCCTGCTAACCAGACGGCTGGTGGTTCAAACCCACCAGCCACTCCTCGGAAGGAAGGTTGGGCAATCCTACTTCCGTAGTGATACTGCCTCGGAAACCCAAGGAGGGGTCGCTATGAGTCGGGGCCGACTCGACGGTACATAACAACAACAACAACTGGGTTTCTGAGGTGGTAAATCTTTACAGGTGTAGATTGCCCAGATTTACTTCCCAGGAGTGGCTGGTGGGTTTGAACCACCAACCTTCAAGATAGCTGGCAAATACTGGCACTACGTGACCAGAGCTCCTTAGTTCTATGCCTAGGGCTTTTCAATTAACTTATTTAATCTAATACTCAGAATACCCTCTTCAGATAGATATCTGCGCATTAAAAGTGAGGAAATGGCCTTTGACCAAAATAAGAGGTGATCTAAAGAAATTCCAGGATGAGAGTGGGGAAGTGAAACAGGGAGAGAAGAAAGCCAATTAAGACTGTCATCAAGCCAGGTGCTACTGTAGGTAATTAGAGCTCAATCTTACTGGAACACTTTGGATAGAGTATATAAAGCAGAATTCAGAGTTTCCTTAACTGAGAGTCAGGGGAGTTGGGGTCTTATCCACTAATACCTTATTTGTCACTGGCCATGGCTTTCTGAGGCTTTTTCAAGATTACTGATTTACCAGTAACCCCAGCTCACCCTGTGCTGGGGTAGATTGTGGTCCAGACCAGATACAAGACCATCAGCAAAAAGCAGTCAAACAGCCTTCATTAGAGAGATGTATGAGCAGGGACCCCACAGTCTCAGCTCCATTAAGACAAAAAACTTTTAAGTACCTTGCTCTGAGTTTAAAATCCAAACAGAATACCAAACTTGAAATGGGAAACAAATAAAAAAATAAATATTTTATTTGTGTGTGTTTGTGTTTAAATTCAGTTTTATTAAAAGTAATTGGTAATTTTGGTAGAAGTACAGTCTTTGACTGGGACCACTGTGTATGTTAGAGATGAATTTAATTTGATTTGCTGTGGGTTTGCATCTAGATAACTATATGCATCTACATATAGTTTCCTCAATCCCCTACCATTTGTTCCATTGCCAAATGGCAAAATGTCTTGTTTCTCTATGTACAACAACCTATTATCCATAGAAAAGGAATTTGTAGAATAAGATTGAAAGATAAAATCCACAGACTCAAAATATTCTCTTCAAATTTTAAAAACATACAAACTCTCTTAAAGCCATCTATATGTGGTCCGCCAAGATAGCAAAGCAGGCTATTTGATGTCTGTATTTTCTTGTTTTTACTTGTTGTTAATTACAGTTAAGAGACCAAAGAATTTCCAAAACCTATGAAAACCCTCACTGACATCCCCAGTATGGTTTCAATGAAATTAGGAGGGAAGTTGGTTTGGCATTTAAAATGATGACGACTTTTTTCTTTAATGGATTTTTTCTTCTGCAGTAGCTCAAGATTATCTGTGCATACTTAATGCATTGTAATTAGCCTCTGCCCTGCGGAAGATCTAAGTATTGGCTTATTTAAATGTATTACTGATGTGTAAATGATAGGAAGGAACCCTTCCTATTAAAGGCAAAACATTCAGTGGACCTTGAAGTAAACTTTCATAGCGTATGGTGCTCCTTAGTGTGTCTCCCCTCAACCTGAAGTTTGGAACCATGAGTCCTGGTTCCAAACTTGCTTTTAAATGTCATAGTCACTTTGTTTTTATGTCCTGTTCTTTGATCAAAGTCATGGCACTTATCTAAATGTTGTTGTTGTTGTTGTTGTTGTTGTTATTATGTGCCGTCGAGTCGGCCCCGACTCATAGCGACCTCCTTGGGTTTCCGAGGCAGTATCACTACGGAAGTAGGATTGCCCAACCTTCCTTCCGAGGAGTGGCTGGTGGGTTTGAACCACCAGCCTTC
>NW_006922147.1:1588149-1637377 GCF_000298275.1 Orycteropus afer afer | reverse complement strand
CGTGGGATCGGGCAGTGTTTCGTTCTGCTGTGCATGGGGTCACTATGAGTCGGAAACGACTCGACGGCACTTAACAACAACAACAATCTAGTTCTTCTGGTCTCATAGTCATATAGGCTGAGAATCACATTGTGTATTAGTCCCTTGCACTAATTGTTTCCATGTGTCTTTGGTATTCTTCATTCTTCTTTGCTCAGGATGAGGAGAGACCCATAGTTACATCTAGATGGCAGCTTGCAAGCTTTTAAGATCCCAGTTGCTATTTACCAAAGTAGGATGAGGAACAATGTTTTTGTGTATTATATTATTTCAAATGAGCTTGATGACCCCTGGGACTATGGTCCCAAGCCCATAGGTCCAACTACTCACTCCCTCTGGGTAGCTGGCTGTGGCCAAGAAGTGACTACAACCTCGTCCCTTGTCAGCTCTACTATACCCCTAGGAATTCTTACAGAACATACAAATACACTGGTAGAAACATTTCTTTCACAGTTCTTGATCAACCCATTGAACTTTTTCTCAGGCCAAGCAAATAGTCTGTCCTTTAGATTTCCTTATAGCACCTTCAGAAAGCAGTGGGAGTCAGTGTGATCATGGCTATTGCTACCATGGCCTTCACCAGAATCATCAGATTAAATTTTCCACTTCTTTAATTCTCAAGATTTCACTTGGCAGGGCACTTTTATTGGGGCCCAGCACAACCTGCACTTCTTCCACATTAACCTCATGGCTGGTGAACAGCTGGTGTAGGATGGGGTCAAACCTGTGAGGGTTTGTGGCTGTAGCACTGCAGACTGCCCCATCCTGTGCAGAGCTGCTGCCATGAGTATATCACTGGTGGGCTACTGTGGAGGCACTGAGCGAGACAAGGAACTAGACACCTATAGATAAGTGCACACAAACCTACCAAAGGTTCACATGCCCAAAAGTAAAGAATCTGTCACACAGATAACAAAAGTCACCTTACCTCCCACCCTTTCTCTTGTAAGTAACTGGGCTTGTGAAAGGAGGCGGAGCTCTGGGTTCAGCCTCATGGACCCCTTTTAAGCTCTAAGAGACAATGGGAAGGTATCAAAGACTAAATATTTCCTTATTCTCTCTCTTCTGAAAACTTTTTAAAAACTTTTTACCTTTATGGTGACAAATTTAAATATGGTTCCATCAGTGGAAATAGTAAAATGTAATGGAAAGTGCTTTTCATGTAACAGGACAGTTCAACATACTTCTATTACTGTCAGTTATACAAGTATCTACTGAATGTTTCATCTCCTTAGGAGGGATTACATTGCATCTCCAGTAAGACACCATTTGATTCAATTAGTTAGTTTTGCCATTTTGTGACTAATTCTTTAGCTGTAGGGAAACATATTGCATTCACTGTGTACCTGATTGGCGATTGTAAGCTTTAGAACATTTTGAACGTTTTCTTTTTTCTGGTATCCTGGTACTGAATAAACTTACTACATTTAAAACAACAACAACAACAACAAAACTTTTGTATAAATTTTTTTTTTCTCAGATTGTAGTTATTTGTGACTTAATATAGATATTCATAATGAGCTCTAATGGTATAGTGTGTAACATGTTTGACTGCTAACCAAAAAGCCAGAGTTTTAAACCCACCAGCTGCTCTGTAGGAGGAATGTGAGTCAATTTACTTCAGTAAAGATTTACAGCCTTGGAAATCCTTGGACTAATTGTTTCCAGATTCCTTTGATTTTCTTCACTCTCTTTTAATCCAAATGAGAGGAGACCATTAGTTGCATCTTAGATGGCTGCTTGAAAGCTTTTAAGACCCCAGTCATTACTCACCATAGTATATTGTAGAACAAGATTTTTATGTCCTATGTTTTGCCAATTGAGCATGATGTCCCCCGAGACTATGGTTCTGAGCCCATTGGCCTAGTGATTTTCTCTCTCAAGGTGTTTGGTTGTCTCTGAGAAGTTACTCCAATTCTGTTTTCTGTTGCTTCTACAATGTATGGGACTAATTTTGTAGTACAAGTACATGTGTAAGATTATCTTCAGCCACATGTGTCCTTGGTCTAGGGTATATTACTGATTGCCTACTCCCACCTGATCTTTTCATATAACTCTTCTAACTCTTGAGGAGCACATAGTTTACATTGTATCAATTATGTAGCACTTACTAGTATAATGTGATATACTCTTTTGTATTATTGTCTTGCATAGGTTTCTTGTGCTTCCAGCTGCATTGCAGAGTGACCAGGCCATAATTTGTTCCTATATACTGCTCTTTTTGTCTACTTTGGAATCCCTGGGTGGGGCAAATTGTTAACACTCTGGGCTGCTAACAAAAAGTTTGACAGTTCAAGTCCACCGAGAATCACATTGGAAGAAAGTGCTGGGTCTCCACTTTTTAACAGCTAGCCGTTGAAAACGCTATGGATCACAGTTCTATTCTGACACATGTGGGGTCACCATGAGTCAGGATCAACTCCAAGGCAACTGTCTATCTGCTCTCTTCAGAATCTGTCATAGATATTATACAATATAAACACTCAGTGAATACTGCTTGTCCAATTTGGATACATTTTCATTTGTTTGTTTTTTGAACATCTTTTAAAACAGATGGCAAGAGTAATTTTTAATCTATTACAGTTTATATTAAAAATTCTACTAGGATAAATAAATAGGAAAAAAAACCTATTCCAAAGAAAGAACATGTAATAATTTTTTATTCTAGAGGTAAAGTATTTTCCTTATTTATGGCATTCTCTAAAAATGAAATTTGTGTGCTTCATTCAAAAAGTTAAAAATCAGCTTGAATCTTATCATTTGATAAGAAAAATATTATGGATCCCTTCCACCATTTTTTTAAAAAACATTCTTCTTTCAGGTTCCTAATGTTACCTACATCCTTTTTCCATCATCAATTGTGGTTTATTTTTAGGAAAAAAAGTAAGATATTTCAGCATGTTTTTTTTTTTTTTTTCCCCAAATAGAATGAAAAGAACATATTAATTTTTACTTCAATCAAACTGAAGTTTTCTAGGATAAAATTACACTTAGGGTGCTATTCTAATACTCATTAAACTTCTTTATTATTGTTGTTGTTGTTGTTGTTATGTGCCATCGAGTCATCCCTGACTCACAGTGACCCCTCCTTGGGTTTCTGAGGCAGTATCACTACGGAAGTAGGATTGCCCAACCTTCCTTCCAAGGAATGGCTGGTGGGTTTGAACCGCCAGCCTTCTGGTTTGCAGTTAAGTGCCTTAGTCACTATGCTACCATCTATGAACACATTGTCTTTATTAGAAAGTGAAAAAAAAAAAAATGACATTGAAATTACTCCAAAATTGTTAATGTTTACAACTTTCTCTCCTCCATATTTAAATCACTTACCCAATGCTACTACCAATTGGTTTAGTATTACAGCACTTGAGTTAGACATGCTGTTCTAGAAATGTGACTATTTTGGATTTATATGTTTGGCTTCTTTTATAATGGTTTTCTAGTTGTCCTCAGGGCAATCTCAAGGATCTTCTTTTATTGTATCCCTCTTACCCACAAATTGGAGCTCTGGTGGTATAGTGGCTAAAAGCATTTGGCTGCAAATCAGAAGGTCAGCAGTTCAAATCCATCAGCTGCTCCACAGAAGGAAGATGGGGCAATGTGCTTCTGTAGAGATTTACAGCTTTGGAAACCCAGTGGGGGTTGCTATGAGTCAGAATCAACTTCATGACAGTGAGTTTGTTTTTTGATTACCTGAGGAATCAAGGTCAGAATTCTGTTTAAAACCACTGGGTTTTTTTTTTTTTTTTTCCTAATAATTTAGTAATCATTATTTGATTAGCAAAAAACATTTTGAAGATTTTTTTTTTTAAATCAAAGAGTATTTCATAAGCACCACTATGCTGCTAATGTTATTTGTGCAAATACAGAAGGAAAAGAAAATATACACACACATAATAATTATTCAACAGTGTAATAAAGTATAATTTATAGTTAGGCAATAAGGCAACACCAAAATATGTAAGCATGGTATTTATCATATAGCATAAGAGTCATCAGAGGTGGAAATGTTCAGTTCAAGTTGAAATTATCAGGAAATGTTTCCTAGAGGTTTTGAGATTAAACTGGGTCTGAAAGGAGAGATAGGGACATAAGAAAGGAAAGGAATGATGTTCAATTTAAAGGCTAAGGTGGGAGCAAAGATACTGCACCATCATCCATTAATTCATTGTATTAGTTCTAATTCTGCTGTAACAAATTATCACATAGGTAATAGTTTAAAACAACATAATTTTATTATCTCACAGTTGTCCAAAGTCTGAGAGGGGTCTTGTAAATCTAAAATGAAGGTGTGGGCATGCTACATTATTTACTAGAGGCTTTGGAGGAGAATCTACTTCCAGGTTCAGGCAGAATGTGGGTAGAATTTAGTTCCAAGAAGTTGTAGAACTGAGGTTCTCTGTCTTTGTTGATGGTGGCTGGAGTTTGTTTTCAGCTTCTAGAGCCCAGCCCATTGCTTGGATCCTGGCCCCCTTAATCTTCAAAGCCAACAAAGTGAGATGAGAATTTCTCCTCAGCTCAGTTGCCTCAGGTATGACTTACCTCATACTAACTGTTTTGTCTGCCTCCTCCATTTGCATTTCAAGGGCAGGAGATTATGTAATCATGGGCCTATCTGAACAATCCAGCATAATCTTAATTTAAGGTCAGTTGATTTAACAACTTTTCCTGTGCAATTTAGCATATTTATAAGATTGAAGGCAAAAATCATTGGAGGCAAAAATCAGAGGATCAAAATCTTGCCTACAACATACATTCAAAATATTTTTATTATGCCACTCACTCACAGTTTAGTTGTGGGAGAATACAAAAGTAAATAAGAACTATTATTTTCAAAATCTCAAATAGCTCACAACCTTTAATGAAAAATAAATCATGAAGACCTATATTTTCAGTACTAAATGAAATTCACGTAGAAAGCATCAATTAAAAAAAAGGAGCTCTGGTGGCATGGTGCCTAAGGAATTTGAGTATTAACCAGAAGGCTATTGGTTCAACTCCACCAGCCACTCCTTGGAAGGAAGATGGGGCAATCTACTTCCATAGAGATACTATACAATTAAGCATGTAAATTAAGTAAAAGAAAATGAGACAGCAATATTAAGATACTCACTTGTTGTTGTTATGTGGTGTCGAGTCGGCCCCGACTCATAGCAACCCCTCCTTGGGTTTCCGAGGCAGTATCACTACGGAAGTAGGATTGCCCAACCTTCCTTCAGAGGAGTGGCTGGTGGGTTTGAACCACCAGCCTTCTGGTTAGCAGTCAAGTGCTTTAGCCACTATGCTACCAGAGCTCCTAAGATACTCACTAGCAACAGCAAAAAGGTGTATTTAGGAATTTGGTGATTGAAAAAGCTCGCTGGATAGGTTTTTCTGGGAAGAGTAGGTTAGACCTATTGAACAACATTGAAGAAATAGGAAGCTGCTGCAGATTCTTGAGACGCATGTAATTTCATATCAAAGAATTCTAGAGCTGGAAATGGCGTCGGAAACCGCAGTGCGTCTTCATCTCTTGGATTCAGGTTCTCACAAGTAATTTGTATAAAAACAGGCTTAACATCCAGGTCTCTTTTCTGAGGTGTATTTCTTAGTCTTCCACATTAAAATATGATTAAAGGAATATTTTAAGAAATTTAAAAGGGCCCAGAAAGAGAATGATAAATTGGATGGTAATTTCAGAAATACATATTATAGAAAAATTCATAGAAGTTTTTAAAAATTATATAAGTATTAAACTTTTCAAACAAGAGATTATTAACTCCACAAAATTGTAGTCCTCTGAGTTTAGAATTGACTGTTTAGTGCATTAATTATTAAAATCCCTCAGACTCTTAATTGTAAATGTCCATTAATTTTCCAATAAACTGTGTTATAGATTTAGTGATTAAACATTATCTAAAATCATGGCTGTTAGATATAGATATATGCCTATAAAACATTTTCAAACAAGATTTATTAAAACAGAACATGATTACTAATAAATTGATATTTACAATCAAGTTAAAGAAACAAGATAAATTATATGAAAGTGGTAATAAAGTTACACATCCGTGTTTTTTTGTTTTGTTTTGTTTCCTCTAACTCTTGACTTTCTTCCATCTTCCATAGTAACAATGGTTTGGCATAATAAAATATGGCAAAGATTAAGTAAATTTTCTAAAGGAAGACCAGTTATTGGCATGGTTGAACACTTGCTACCTGAAAGACTTCTCTTGTAGGAATAGTTTCTTCTGCTTGCAAAACAGTGAAGCAACCATAACATAAAAGCACAAGTGCCCAGCACATTTTTCATGAAGTTTGTTCAAGTGTTTCAAGGCAGAGAACATAAAATAGGACTTTATTATTTATTTATTTATTTCATAGCAGATCAAAAAATGATGTGAGTAAATTTTATTCTGTATTTGTCAGCTCATAATGACCCTCATGTTATATTACATGCATGATGCAAATAGTATAAAAGCATCATTAATGTTTCAAATGGGGAAAAATAATCAGGCTTGAATATGATAAAATAAATGAAGTTTATAATGTCTTTCTCCTCCAAAAATTACTCCGTTTATCCAACAGGAGGGAGCACTGGTGGTGCTGTTGTTAAGGCATTGGTCTGCTAACCAAAAGGTCAATAGTTCAAACATACCAGCTGCTCTGTGGGAGAAAGATGAGTCAGTCTGCTTCTGTAATTACTTATACCCTTTCAAACTTAATGGGGATTCTATGAATCAGAATCAACTAGATGACAGTGGGTTTGATTGGGTTTGATATTCAACAGGTGTAACAACGAGACTTCCTAGAAAGTGGTTGAGTAGGTAACATTTTGGAAATGGGTGATATGTTGATGAATTCCAAAGTTCAACAAAATAACAATACTTATAATAAAAATGATGAGGCATTTGCTGTTTTCTCCTTTTTTACCAATTATATTAATCCATCAATTATGCTGTCTATGGAAATTTACAAAAGATTTTATTATTAATATGTTTACCATTTTTCAGGCATCTGGAAAATATACAATTAAAAACTTGCAGTTATATTTATTTAAATATTTAAATTAATAAATATTTTACTTTGAAAGTAATATTTACTGCTTACTCTATACTTTAGGTTGTTATAAAATTTTGAATATATTAGGAGCATTATATGAAAACCAATCTCAAATCAAACTTAATGCCACTGTGTCAATTGTGACTCATAGGGACCCCTGTTGGGTGTCTGAGGCAGTAAATCTTTATGAAGTAGATTGCCTCATCTTCCTTCCACAGAGTGGTTGGTGAGCTTGAATCACCAACCTTCTGGTTAACAGTCAAATGCCTTAGATAGTACACTACCGGAGCTTCTCAGTATTACATGGGAGGACTAACAAAGATTTTGTAGTGCCCTTTCACTGCCTTTCTAAATACAACATATGGAGATGGATGGGCAGGTAGCTTCATTGGCTTAAAAAGGAAATGTGGAAAGCTACAGAAACATCTCAATCTGGAAAAAGAATATAAAAATGGGTGCCATTGACAATGTCAGTGTAAATTAAATCCTATTAATGACCCTCAATAAACGAAGGTAAATAGAACAGCAAAAATTATGTAAATCAAGGCTAAAAGATACTAAGATGAATGAATTATACAACATGAAGACATGTTAAAGAATAATTAAAATCACTCAAATGAATTTCTGCATCAAAGATGAGCCATATTTGTTTCTTAGTGACAAGTTCATTAAAAAGACTGCTTAATCTTTTTTGAGGTTGGAAAAAACATTTACTAAGATTCATTGTTGTAGATGACATATTCTTTTGTTATAGCCAAAGTTTCCAAATGTTTTTACAAAAATCTGGGAAGGAACCAGATTAGGAGCATTTGCCTGAGTTTTAAGGGATTGTTTTGTCAGAATGGAGTATAATGTACATGAGTAGAAATTGTTTTCACCCACGGTAAATGAGGGGCCAGAAAAAGGCACACAGCATGTGAGCTGTGAACATCTATCCCTGATTGAAGGTCCCCATTATTACCACTTTTCTAGAAAAAAATTCAGGAGTAGACCACAGTTGCTTTATTTCTCTGAAAATCACCCATTGTTTTTAATCACAATTCTTAAAGCAATAATTTTAAACACGTCAGGCAGATTATATAATTGCTATCCTAACTGCTGTACCATCCTGACATTTTCATATAACATTTTTATTTGTCTCAATCTGAATATTGTTACATAAACCTATCTCCATAAATACAAGCATATTGAAATAATAAATGATCTAGAGACAGAATATGAAAATGATTGGATACTCCAGAGGTAAAACCAACATCTACAAGAGTAAAAAAATACTTCTATGACTGTGAATGATTATCTATTTTAAGTTGCAAATAAGTAAAGCCTGAGAAAAAATTTAAAACCTTAAAACAAAAGTTTTTGATGTAGTAAGGTTACTCAGTACCAAAAAAAAAAAAAAAGTGGTTAAAATATTCAAAATTTTAAATTGGGCACAAAATTAATGCAAGATACCTCCATATTACTGAAAAATTGGTCATGAAATGGCAAAATTCGCTGATAGAATCAAGTGGTTTATTACTGGAGATGCAATGTAATCTCTTCCCAGGAGATGCAACACTCAGTAGATGCTTGTTGTATAATCGACAGTAATGGAAGCATGTTGAATTGTACTGTTACGTGAAAAGCACTTTTGGTTACATTTTACTATTTCCACTTATGGTACTATGTTTAAATATGTCACCAACCAAAAAACCAAACTCATTGCCATGGAGTTGATTCTGACTCATAGTGACTTCTCCTTAGGTTTCTGAGGTGGTATTTCTGTGGAAGTAGATTGCCCAGTCTTCCTTCTATGTAGTGGCTGGTGGGTTTGAACCTCCAGCCTTCTGTTTAGAAGTCAAATACCTTAGACTCTACACCACCAGATAAAAAATTTTCAAAAAGTAAGATACTTATGTAAGAAAATAATACTAACAATTACATCAGACTATAGTAATAGATGCTAAATGTTTGATGCAATCTAACTATGTGCTAATCAAGAGTGACAGCTATTTGTTTCTTGTTTCTGTAATCCTGGTTTCAGGCAAATCCAGGCTCAGTAAATGTTGATTCAAGTAATACATAAATAAGAACAGAAGGCATACAGAAAATGGACCAGGACACCACTCAGAGAGAACTTCATGGGCAGGGCAGATCCTAAAAAAGGCCACGAGGGATATACAGAATCTGGGTTAGTTTCTGGAATGCCCATTCACACTTTATCTATTCCACCCTACTCCAACTTTCAATATCTAGGTCAACAGTCAGCTCAGTGGAGCACATTTGTTTCCAAGCAGAATTAACTATGCCTTTCTCACTGTTTTACAAACAATGTAGCAATTTCACATTTACCAACATACCTAGCTGCATCCAGTTGGGAACTTACTTAACCACTCTATACCTCAATATTCACATTAGTCACATAATTGTATCTCCTAGGCTTATTGTACTACATAAATTTTTATGTGGAAAATACTTAGAAAAAGGTCACATAATAAATGCTTAAGACCTGCTAGCTTTTTTTATAATTAAGTTTAATGTTTTGAGGAGTTGATATAATGAAATATGAATTCTTAATAAGAGAAAAATATGCTTTATTTCAGAAGAACTAGATATGATACTTTACATATTATATGTGATTAATATTACTTATAGGAGCTCTGGTAGCATAGTGGCTAAGGCACTTGACTGCTAATCAGAAGGCTGGAGGTTCAAACTCACCAGCCACTCCTCGGAAGGAAGATGGGGCAATCTACTTCCATAGTGATACTGCCTCGGAAACCCAAGGAGGGGTCTCTATGTGTCAGGTCCGACTTGATGGCACATAACAACAACAACAAAATATTACTTATGAAATCGATTTGAATGGATAGAGAAAGGATTTCATATAAAATAATTTACCACACCAAAACCTAAACCGGTAGGTATAGAGTTGATGCCAATTTGTAGTGACCCTATGCATGCATAGTAGAACTGCACCATAGGGTTCTCAAGGCTATGACCTTCATGAGCAGATCTTTGCCCTTTTCTCCCAAACACCTATGGCTGAGGTCAAAGCACCAAACTTTCAGTTAGTAGCTGCAATGAGGGACTCCATATTGTTGTTGTTAGTTGCCATGAAGTCAATTCTGACTTGTGTTGACCCCATGTGTGTGAGAGAAGAACTGTATACCATGGGGTTTTTGAGGACTAATTTTTCTGAAGAAGATCACGAGGGCTGTCTTCTGAGGCACCTCTGTGTAGAATTCAAGAGCTTAGGAATTTGTGCCACCCAGGAGCCTACTTGCTTACCATAGGAATTGATAACTTTTTCTGATGTTAATGTAATGCATGTCTGATTGTGGTTGAATTATTAACACTGGAATTTTTATTTATCAGTATTAAGTGCCTTTTATTCACTTTAGACATCTACTTCCAGAAAATCATATGATTTAAAATGTCTATTTTCATAAATAAATATATGGGCAATATTGAAGGATTCTATGGGAAAAATATTGAATGATACAAGAAGCATGAAAAGAGATGGAAGAAATACACAGAGTCACTGTACCAAAAAGAATTGAGTGATGTTCAGTTATTTCAAGAGGTAGCACATGATCAAGAACCATGGTACAGAAGGAAGAAGTCCAAGCTGCACAGAAGGAATTAGAGAAAAACAAAGCTCCAGGAATTTGTGGAGTACCCATTGAAGTGTTCCATCAAATGGATGCAGCACTGGAGTCACTCACTTGTTTATGCCAAGAAATTTGGAAGACAACTCATTGGCCAACTGACAGGAAAAGCTTGGTATTTCTGTGCATTCCAAAGAGACGTGATCTAACAGAATGTGGAAATTATCCAACAATATCATCAATATAACATGTAAGTAAAATAATTCAAAAATGGTTGCAGTAGTATACTGACAAAGAACATCCAGTAATTAAAGCTGGATTCAGAAGAGGATGTGGAATGAGATAGCATTGCTGATGTCAGATGTATTTTGGTTAAAAACAGTGAATATCAGAAAGATGTTTACCTGTGTTTTATTGACTATGCAAAGGCATTCAACTATGTAGATCATAACAAATTATGGATAACATTGTGAAAAATGGGAATTCTAGAACATTTAATTTTGTGCAGGAGAAACCTATACACAGACCAGGAGGCTGTTGTTTGAGCAGAACAAGGGGATACTGCATGGTTTCAGCTCAGGAAGGGTATACATCAGGACTCTATCCTTTCATCATAGTTTTTCAATCTGTATGTTGAGCAAATAATCTGAGAAACTGGACTATATGAAGAAGAGCACGGCATGAAGTTTGGAGGAAGACTCATTAACAACCTGAGATATGCAGATGACACAGCCTTGCTTGCTAAATGTGAAGATGACTTGAAGCACTTACTAATGAAGATTAAAGACTACAATGCAGTGTGGATGATACCTCAACATTAAGGAAATCAAAATCTTCACAATTGTACCAATAAACAGCATCACAATAAAAGGAGAAAAGATTGTGGCTGTCAAAGATTTCATAATACTTGGATCCACTAATAACAGCACTGAAGCAACAACAGTCAAGAAATCAGATGTCATTTTGCACTAGGAAAATATGCTGCAAAAGACCTCTTGAAAGTGTTGAAGAACAAAGATGTCACTTTGAAGATGAAGGTGTGCCTACCCAAGCCATGGTATTTTCAATTGCCTCATATACGTGTGGAAGCTGGACAATGAATAAATAAAACTGAGGAAGAGTTGATGCATTAGAGTTGTAGTGTTTGTCAAGAATATTGAAAGTACCATGGACTACTAGAATAATGAATAAGTCTGTCCTGGAAGAAGTCTAGCCAGAATACTCCTTGGAAGTGAGAATGGTCAGACTTCATCTCACCTACCTTGGTCAAGTTGTCAGAAGGGACCTCTCTCTGGAGAAAGATCTCATGCTTGGTATAGTGGAGGATCAGTGAAAAAGGGGAAGACCCTCAACGACATAGATTGACACAGTGGCTGTGATGAGGAACTCAAGTATAGCAAGGATTTTTGTGAGGCTGGGGCAGGACCAGGCAGTGTTTCGTTCTGTTGTATATAGGGTGGCTATGAGCTGGAGCTGAAGCAAGGGCCACTAACAACAACATTTTAACTTACATAGTTTTCAAATTTTAGTCCTAATGAGATCTTATGACTTATTATTGAAAAAATAGAAAACTGAAGGAAATCATTTTCAGAAAGTTTTTTGTTAGACTTTGTTTTTATTTTATCAGAATGTTATATAAGAATAAAATCTCCTAATATCACAAGTGTATAGTAATTACATGTTTGTGTAAATTACATATGACTTAAACTCACTGTCAAAAACCTTGTAAACATTGTAATTATTATATCTTTTAATTTAGAATATAGAATAAAGTTGTGTAATTAGAAAACAATGATCAGTAATAAATATATTTGTCCCTTGCTAATTAAATAGTTTGTGCTAGGCTGCTAGCTGAAGGTTAATGATTTGAATCCAGCCAGAAGTATAGAAGGAGAAAAGCCTGGCTACCTCATTTCTCAAGATTACAGCCTAGAAAATGGATGGAGCTCAATTCCACTCTGTAATGTATGCAGTCACCATGAGTCAGGGTTGACTTAATGGCAACAGTTTTGTTCTTTTCTTTAGTAATAAATAATATACCCCATTTGACATTTATCCTAAATTAAAATTCTCAATAAAGTCAAGATAAGTGGTGGATTTTGTCATTAAAATAACAAGCACTTGTGATATCAAATAACCATTTGTTGCAATGACTGAACAGAACATAATTTTCAAGTGCTTTTATGCTTAAGTACTTATTTTCACAATGAAATTTTATAGAAATAGACAACATTTTAAAATTACAGTCTTTTCTACATAATGTTAATTATGATTCAAAACTTAGAAAAAGTAAAATTTATGTAAATATTTTAACCAAATGCCAAACATTATTGTAAGGCTTGTTGTTTTTTTAATTTGTGTATGTGTGTGTGTGCATGCATATGTGTGCATGAGTGTTTTGGATACTTTATAGTCTTTTAAAATAATTGAAAGTTAAAACAGATTTTAAATTTACATGAAAAAATAATAATGACACCTCTTTTAGAGAGTTTCTATGTGCTATGTTCTAAGCACTTTACATCAAATCAGAACTAAGTGTGAGTCCAAGGAAACCTGGTAGTGTAATGGTTAAGCACTTGGCTGCTAACTGAAAAGTTGATGGTTCAAACCCATCAGTGAGTCTGCTAGAGAAAAGACCCAGCAGTCTTCTTCCATAGGATTCCAGCCTAGGTCACTCTATTGGGCAGTTTTACTCTGTCCTACAACTCCTACAGGAGCTCTGGTAGCATAATGCCTAAGGCACTTGACTGCTAACCAGAAGGCTGGCGGTTCAAACCCACCAGCTACTCCTCAGAAGGAAGATTGGGTAATCTACTTGCGTAGTGATACTGCCTCGGAAATCCAAGGAGGGGTCGCTATGAGTCGGGGCCAACTCAACGGCACATAATAACAACAACAACAATAGCTCCTACGGGGTTCCTATGCATTGGAATCAACTCAAGGGTACACAGCAACTAAATTAATTATGAATCCTGGGTGCTGCAACAATTAATGCACTTAGCTGCTAACCAAAAGTTTGATGATTCGAGTCAACACACGGGCACCTTGGAGGAAATCTTGGTCATCTAGTTCCAAAAAATTATAGCCTTCGGAAACCCTATAACAACAGTTCTACTCTGAAGCACGAGAGATCATCAAGAACTGGAATTGACACAATGGCGAGTGCTAGGGGGAAAAAAAAGGATAACCACACACATACACAATAAACCTTGTTTCCATTTTCTGCATGAGAACCAAGAGCACAATGTAGTTGAGTAATTGGCTCAACATCACATAGTAATAAAGGAACTCCAGCAACTAGTTTGACACTCTAAATTCTTACCTGCTGTGCTAACCATCTTCATTAAGATACAAAATAGAAATGAACAGATTCAAGTTTAAAATATTTTCTTTCTGTGAGTGGTCAAATAACAATAACAACAATGTAATTATTTAATAAATTTATTCTTTAAAATAGAACTTTCCAAATGGAACTTATTTATTGATTCAATTCTATGTACAATGTGAATAAAATTTCCACATGACTGATCGTGCTGTCATGTTTCAGAAAGTATTAGCTTCTATATTCACATGTGTGATTTACTTTGATAGGTGCATTTTTCAAACATGTATATTCGAACATTCTTAGCTTTTAATAGACCAAATGTAAATCTAATCTGAAAAAGATTCTATGTAGTGAAATTGCAAGCCTGTATGGGCAAATCAGCTGCAAAAGACCTCTTTAAAATCTCTGTAAAATCATAAAAAGCAAAGATGTCAATTTGAGGACTAAGATATTGCTGGTATCTGGTGGCTAAGCAGAAGGTCAGTGATTCAAACCCACCAGCCACTCTGGGGCAGTAAAATGGGGCAATCTACTCTGGTAAAGATTTACAGCTTAGGAAACCCAATTGTTGCTGTTGTTATGTAGGGGTCACAATGAGTTGAAACAACTTGATGGCAGTGAGGTATTTTTTTTTTTCTCTTGAAGTTTAGAAAACTGTTTTTGTTGTTGTTAAGGGCCGTCATGTCACTCATAGCAACCCTATGCACAACAGAATGAAACACTGCCTGGCTCTGTGCCAGCCCCACAATCCTTGGTATGCCTGAGCCCATCATTGCAGTCACTGTGTCAATCCATTTCATTGAGGGCCTTCCTTCCCCAGGGAATGGTCTCTTCTGAGCACATGACCAAAGTAGGTAACTGGAAGTGTGAATTCAGGGTGCTGGCTATAGGAGGGGCTTTCTCTCTCGGTTGGCTCTGAAGGAGGGCACTTGTCTCCTTTTAACATTGTGAGTTCATTCCTTGAAGATTTTCACATATCTTGACATCAATCTCCCCTGGGTCTAGGAGGCTCTCAGCTCCAGAACCCTGAGTCCAAAGGATATGCTTCATTGTAGGCTCTTTTCTTGATGGTAATAGGTCCCTTTTACCCGCTCACCTCTCTCTTTTTATTTCTTGTAAGATATAAGAGTATGTAGGCCATAATCCAGGGAAACTCACCTTACATCTGATCACCTTACATCTGTAACCAGAGTAAGGGTGGTGACTTAAGTGAGAGTGGTATAGCTTACTAGTCTTTCCTAATTAACATAACAAAAATAACTAATCCTCTTTAACATATGATTTACAAAACATCAGAAAATGATGGACAATCACGATATGCTGTTAATCATGGTCTAGCTAAGTTAACACGTATTTTTTTGAGAACATAATTCAATCCATGACAGCTATCTAGTGGGTATGCAATAAAATTTACCTATTATTCTTATAAAAATTATAGGAATATTTTATTTATTGCAAACATATGTCCTTTGCTCTAATTGCAAATGACAATTTTGCCATGACATTTGTTACTAGGAAACCTTGATACAAATAACTGAAACATAATTCTAAATTGGTACAGTGAGAATTAAATATATATATTTTTTTAGTTTATTTTCGATCTATTTGCTTAAGTATATTTGTGTATAAATATAAATACCATGCTTAGTTTGGGGTATAATTTCCACATAGCTTCTAATACAAAGTCCCAAACCCCTGCAAGTAATTCATACCTTGGAAAAGAGGAAAGGCATTGCTACACATATTTTCAATCCAACTTGAGTTTCTTTGTTTCATTATTTTCTAATGAAATGGGATTTAGAGATACTTGACACCTGATAAGATTTTATTTATACTGTTGAATAAATAGGAAAATAAAGCAGATTTCCCCAGAACTTATAGTACTGGTTATAGCTTTTTAGAGCCACATAAAAATACACATCCATTGACTTACAATATACTTTCTTTATGTCCTTTTGTGAGTAATATTGTTTTCTGTATTGTATTGGAGTTTGATAACCTAAAACATAATTTTATGTATTGCGTTTTTCTATAATAAACTAAAATCAAACCCACCAGCCACTCCTTGGAAGGAAGGTTGAGCAATCTACTTCCTTAGTGATACCGCCTCAGAAACCCAACGAGGGGTTGCTATGAGATGGATCCGATTCAACAGCATATAACAACAACAACAAACACTATGGTATTAATTGCATTGTCATCCTTTATGCACAACATTTATTCTACAATCTGAAAAAAGTAGTGGACTTCCCTGGTACATGTGAATGTGACTTTATTTGGAAATAGAGTCTAAAGTTCAGAATGAATTATGGATAAATTGTGAAGAATGGGAAATTCAGAACACTTTTCTTTACAGGTTCTTGCTGACTCTGTACGTAGATCAAGAGGCAGTTATTCTAACAGACAAAAGGGATACTGGTTCAAAATGGAGATACTGTGTGGCATAATTGTATTCCTTCACCTTTCTTATTCAAATGATACTCTGATTGAACTCTGTCTTTGCACGTTTCATTATAATTTGCTTTGTCTTCTCAAGTTGCTTTTTGAAATCTTCTGTTCAACTCTTTTATGTTGTCATTGCTTCCATTTGCTTTAGCAACTCTCCTTTAAACAACAAGTTTCAGAGTCCTTCTGACATCCATTTTGGTCTTTTCCTCCTTTCCTGTCTTTTCAATGACCTTTTGCCTACTTCACGGGTGACATTCTTGATGTCATCCCAAAACTTTTCTGGTTTTGGTCACTGGTGTTCAATGTGTCAAATTTATTCTTCAGATGGTTTCCAGATTCAGGTAGGATATAATCAAGGTCATATTTTGGCTTTTGTGGACTTGTTTTGATTGTCTTCAGCTTCAACTTATACTAGCTTATGAGCAATTAATGGTCTGTTCCATAGTCAGCTCCTGACCTTGTTTGGACTATAGATACTGAGCTTCTTCATCATCTCTTCCCAAAGAAGTAGTCTATCTGATTCCTGTGTATTCCACCTGGCAAGGTCCATGAGTGTAACTGTATGTTGTTTAAAAAAAAAAAAAGGCATTTGTAATGAAAAAGTTGTTGGTTTTGCAAAATTCTATCATGTGTTCTCCAGAGACATTTCTATCACAAAAGCCCTATTTTCCAAATATTAGTGATTCTTCTTTTTTTCCAACTTTCACATTCCAATCACCAGTTATTATCAATACCTCTTGCTTGGATGTTTGGTCAATTTCCGACTGCAGATGTTGGTAAAAATCTTCAATTTTCTTATCTTTGGCTTTAGTGGTCCATACGTAAATTGTTAATATTAATATTAACTGGTCTTCATTGTAGGCATATGGATATTATATTATCACTGAGAGCATTGTACTTCAGGATAGATCTTGAAGCATTCTTTGGACAATGAATCCCACTTTCTGCATTCCATTTCATTGTTGACAGTTCCCAATTTTTCTATATTCATACTTTGTACATTAAAAGTTCCAATTATTAATGGATATTTGTAGTTGTTTCTTTTCATTTTGTGTCATGCCCTATGAGCAAACAGCAGTCCCCAAAGCTTTACTTTCTCCACATCATTAAGGTGGACTCTACTTTGAGGAGAATGTTTTCCTCTAGTCATATATTGATTACCTTCTGATCTGAGGGACTCATCTTCTGGCACTGTATCAGATAGTGTTTCAGTGCTCTTCATAATGTTTTCCAGTAATATATCTAACAGTTTTTCATTGCTATTCATAAAATTTTCACTGACTAATTCTTTGAGAAGTGGATGACCATTTCCTTCAATAGCACATATAAAAATTACCATTTGTGTAACACTGCCTTCCCTTCATTTATGTTGTTGATGTCACAAATTATATCCTTTTATATTATATGCCCAGTATTATATATTTATAAATATTACTTTGGGCCATTATATTATGTACAACATAACAAACATATTCACCAATCAAAATACAGGAAAACTGGCCTTTGAATTTGTATTTTAAATTACCTTTACTGAGGTCTTTACTTCGTCATACAGCTTCAAGTTACTACCTAGTGTTCTGAACTTTCAAACTAGAGAACTCCATTTCTTTTAGGGCAGATCTAGTAGTAACGGACTCACTCAGCTTTTGTTTAACTGAGAATGTAATAATTTCACTCTCATTTTTGAAGAACAATATTGCCAGAGAGAGGATTCTTGGATGACACCTTTTTTCTTTCATTTTAAATATGTCATACTGCTGCCTTGTAGCATGCATAGTTTCTGAGGAGAAAGGGACAGTTAAACTTATTGGGGTTTCCCTGTATGAAACTGTTCACTTTTTCTTATTGCCTTTAAATTTCTCTATTTTTGGTTATGGCAGTTTGATTATCATGTGTCTAGGTGTGGATTTCTTTGGTGTATATTAGCTGGAGTTTGTTTAGCTTCTTGTTTGTGTAAACTCATGTCTGTTCTTAACTTTGGAAAGTTTTCAGTGGTTATTTCCTCTGATACTACTTCTGTCCCTTTTTCTTTCTCCCCTCCCATGATGAGTAGTTCAATGCACAAAGGGTGTGGCACAAGTTTCTTATAATCTGTTTATTTTTATTTATACTTTTTTGTTTCCATTTATCTCACTGGATTATTTCAACTGTGCTCTCTTTAAATTTGTGGTTTCTTTCTCCTTGCAGCTCAAATTTGCTGCAAAAACTCTCTAGTTATTTTTTAAATTTCAGTTGTTATACTTTTTAGTTCCAGAATTTCAGTTTTATTTCTTTTTAAATTTCTATCATTTTTCCAGTGTCATTTTACTCATCATTTTTAATATTCTTTAGTTCTTTTTATATATTTGGCTTTAATTCTTTGATCATATTGAAAACAGTTTCTTCAAAATCTGCAACAAATAAGTCCAATATCTAGTTTTCATCTATGATGGTTCCAGTTGGTTCATTTTATTCCTTTAAATGGATCATCCTTTTGTGTTCCTCTGTATGTCTTTTGAAATTTTATAGAAAATTGGACATTTGAATCATATTATATTATAGTTCTAGAACTAACGTTCTCCTTCTTCCTCAGGGTTTCCTAAGTTTGTTTGTTTGTTTATTTTCCTTCTATTTTTCTGTTGTTAAATGCTCTGGTAATCTATTGGCTTAGTGACTTTTCAAACTGCTTTTACAGAAACAGCAGAAGAAAAATATATTGGCACAAAAGACCCCTAGCAGTCTTTGTAGAATGGTTCTAAACTGGAGCAACCATTAGCCAGCCTAACTCTGTTACAAAAAAATCCACCTGAGGAAAAAAAAATAGGATTACCTCACACTTTTTTGGCCATACATCTTTCCCTGTGTCCTTCTGAATTATATAATCCCCTATACCAGTTGCCGGGAGCTCTGGTGGCATAGTGCCTAAGGCATCTGACTGCTAACCAGAAGGCTGGTGGTTCAAACCCACCAGCCACTCCCCAAAAGGATGGTTGGGAAATCTAATTCTGTAGTGATATTGCCTTGGAAATCCAAAAGGGGTCACTATGAGTCGGGTCTGACTTGACAGCAGTGGGTTTGGTTTGGTTTTATTCCAGTTGCCATCAAGTGGATTCTGATTCATAGCTACTCTGTAGGGTAATGTAGGACAGCCCCATGGAGTTTTCAAGGTTTTAATCTTTATGTAACCATATTGCCACATCATTCTATTATGAAGCAGCTGGTGGATTCAAACTACTGACCATTCAGTAACAGTCAAATGCGTAATCACTGTGCCTTCAGGAACACATTAATTTGCCTTTAAATGTTCAATTTCCCACGGAAATTCTCTCCCCGGGTTTTGACTCTGGTGGTTCAATACGCTTCCTTTTCCCCAGGTAGTCATGGACTCCTCAGTTTAGAGTGACTTAGAGTGACTTGGTCTATGTCTGCCGGTCCTCTGTCTGGAGTGACTCTCAAATGGGACAAGAGAGAGACAATGCTTTGCTTTAGTCCTTTAGGCTGCATTACTAATTGCAACAGGCAAACCCCATACTTTGTTAATAAAGTATCTCCTGCTCACTCCCAAAGCAGGAGCAAGTCAGGGCAGCTGCCAAGAGGGGGAAAGGGTGATGCACAAGTCAATATCAAGAACAGTCTCAAAGTGTACTGACTATTGTGCAATCTTCATCCACCTGCTGCAATCTCCAAAGTCTAGAGTTCCCTCAAGGCTAATGCTGTCATATTCTGTCAATATTTTTAATTTTTCCATGTTAGGAAGGAAGCATGGAGTTCCTCCTTCCTTTACCATCTTAGTTCCAGTATCCTATACACTCCATTTTTTAATTTAAAATTCACTTTGAGCATTTTTCAAAACAAAGAGTTTTCTTTCCCAATGAGGTAATGACTTTTTTTGGTCTATTTTCCGTAGTGTTCAGGGTGTTTACCTGCTTGTCTACTCACAGACAATATCTGGTATTTGGTGGCAGTAGCTGAGCATTTTTATTATTAGTGTGACAGCACTCATCTAATACTCCTCGTGCTATTTCCATTGCATGACTAAAGTGTCTAAACATTTTAGAGATCCAAAGTCAAACTTTGTTTAAATACTGAAAAGTAAATTGCTTTCTTCTTATTCTTCTTATTATTTTTTTTAACTTCTGGGAGTTAAAAGATTGGTGAAAAAACTTTCAGTACCATCTCATGCTTCTTAATACATTTATAGTATTAAAATAAATGGATTCATATATTGTTCTTTCCATAGTTTTAAAAAATAAAACCTTATTATGAGCAACTGGGAGGTATTTATGCTACTAATTTTAGTTACATTAAAGGAAAAAAATAATTAAAGCATTTATGCTGTTAACTTAAACCTATTTGAGGTATCAGCACTAATTGTTCTGACATCTTCCTAGGAGTAAAATTCAATTCTTGTATAATTTATATTTTAAACTCCAGTCTATAATTTGATTTTATCTTATCTTCAGTTGAATCACAACACTATATTTTATAGAACTGTGCTTATGTAACTGTACATGAAACAGAACTTTATAAATTGAAGAGAAGACACTGTGCCAGAAAAGCAGGAAAGAGCTATATGAATAAGCAATGTATAAGCAATAGTTTTTTTTTCGTACTCCTTCATCCAGCTAATTTGCATCATTGTAGATAAAATAATTATTATATCACTCCACTTAAAATAACAGTAATACTTTCTATTGCTCTTTAAATAAAGTTTAAAGTCTGTGACATTCATTGTGTACAAAATCCAACATTTACTGGACTCATATCTTTCTCATCATTCTCACTTTATTCCATCGTCACTCTTAATTTCTGTACTCTGGTGTTGCTAGTTTTTGTCAAGTCTATTGCTACTTATGGTGACTCCCAGTGGGCAGAGTAGACCTGGTCCATTAGATTTTCAAGGCTGTGACCTTTTGGAAGGTTTGTCTTCCGAGATGCCGCTGCATGGCTTTGACCACTAATATTTTGGTTATTTGTTGAGCACTTAACCATGCCTCCATCCAGAAACTCTTCTGTGCTCTAAAACTTAAAACCAGACTCATCGCCATTGAGTCAATTATAACTCAGATTCACACCAATTGGGTTTCCAACCTGAAAATCTTTACAGAAGAAATTGCTCCATCTTTCTTCTACAAAGCTGCTTGTAGGAAAGTTGTTGATGACTTCAGATTCAGAATGTATAAGGTGTTTAGCCTTAAGTCATATAAATGGATATTTTTTTTTAGGACGCTACATCAATAAAGTTAATTTAATATTGATAATTCCATGAAGAGGTGATATAGATTGTATTATTCCCCAACACAAGAAGTGTGGAAGCCCTAGCTCCTATACCTAGAAACATGACCCTGTTTAGAAACAGAATTTTCCTTCTGTTATGTTAAAGATGTCAGGATAGAGTACTATGGATCCCAAATGTAATCAATTCTGAGCCATGTCCTATGAAAAAGAGTAGACACAGACTTACAACCACACATACCCTCATACCAGAGGAAGACAGACACTATAAGAAGACCAATCTACAAGCGAAAGAACACCAAGAATTGCTGGCAGATTCCAGAAACTAGGAGAGAGGCTCATTGAATGAATTAACATGGCCAAGATCTTGATTTGGACTTTTAACCTGAAGAATTGTGAGAAAATAAATTTCTATCTTTAAAGTCACTTAAGTGTTGTATTTTTGTTATGGCATCACTAATGGAGGAGGTAAATAAGAAATGAATCCTGGGAAGATTAAATTATTTGTTCAAAATCAGACACTTTGTGACAGAGAGGGCTATAATTCAGGTTCTGTACTATCTATGCCTGGATTATATCTGCTATACCAAGTTGTCTCCCAATAGTTAAATCATGACTGAAACTCAGCTAAGGAAGTAGACAGGTAGATGGTCACAGGTGAACCAAAATTAGGATAAGAACTTGAAGCCACAGAAAAGGCCTAGTCAGATACAGGACATGACAACTAGGAATAAATGTAATGCCTCACATTCCAAGAAAGCATTTCTAAGTGTCTATAAAAATAACGAGACTACTATTATTAGTCCAGAAGGAAAATGTATGTGGTGCCTAGTGACTTTTCTACTGAGAGTTACTGAGATCCTTTCAGAAATGAACTGTCTTCCTGGTATTTGCTCATGAGATGTAGGAAGATTGAGCAATCTATTTCAGAAGAGATACTGCCTTGGAACCCCAGGGTGGGTGGCTATGAGTCGAAATGACTCAAAAATAGTGAGTTTGGTTTTGGGTTTTTGCCTGAGGAAAAAGGTCAACTGAAAATGAATTATCAAAGTCATGAATATTATTTTCACTCACTATTACCATATGCGTTGGGAACTTAAGAAACTGCAGAATCCATACTTAGTGTTCTCACCTCAGAATTCAAATTAATATTCAGATGTTTGGAGTGAAAGAAAGAAATGGAAAATAAATGGCTATTTATATAACATGGGCGAAAGATAAGACATAGATTCTTTGTTCATAACTTAATATTAGAATATAATTTAATTATATTAAGTACATCTCATACTCTAGTAGAAGTATGACTGTTCGGAATATAGTTTTTTGATGTATAAGGAATGGAAACAATTATGGAATAAAAATGCCATAGAAATAAATAATCTGGAGAAGAGATGATGTGATAAAAAAAACAAACAAAAAAAAGCAGCAATGCTGTAAATTTCTACCCTGACCATATTAAAAGGTTTAAAAAAAGAAAAGAAAAACAGGAAGATATGTATCCAATAATACACAGCTACTAAATTAGAAATCAAAACTGTTGAATGATAAATAAAATCTGAGGGCATCATAATTTCAGAATTGAGGCTTAAAATAACTAACATTAGCAATCAAGTAAAAGCTTAAGAAATGCACAGCTATATAATTCGTTTTAGATAAAAATTTTAAGTGAGTGATTGTGGATCTTTTTAGTCATACTTGATTGGATAACCACCAAATTATATAGAGGTTTAACTATTCAGAATAATTTGTTTCTTAAAATAGCCAAAGAGCTGAAGACTTGAGTTTTTCCTAGAACTCCCTAGAAATAAATTTAATAATTGTCTCACTGAGCCTGAGAGGACCTAATTACTGAAATTATGTGCCCTGAGTTTAGACTGGGTTTCTCAGAGAGGGGTGGGAAGAGTTTCATGTGATATGTTTAATTTTCCAATGCTTTTGAGGATTTTTTTTTTTTGGTTGTTATTGTTTTTTCCACAAAATAATGTATATATTTAAAACACAGACACATTATTTAAGGGTGAGCTTTACTGATGAGGCATGATTATTTATACATAAACATTTTCTTTAGTTGTAGAGTGACATCTGTTCTGTTGCTGGAGTTAAAAACTGAAAAACATATGAGAATCTGAGTACGAAGCAATATGTAAAGCTTAGTAGCCACTCAAAATAAGTAGCAAAAGCTAAATTATTTAACTGTTCAACAAAGCGTATTCCTCAATATAAACTTATCACTGCATATTTTATACAATTGTCCTAGAATATGTAAAATGTCTAATCATGTAATAATAAATACAGTAAAGCAAAGCAATGCAATATTTTTGAGCAAACAGTATAAATCCAGGAAGTACAGTTTCCTTTAATTTTTTTAAGCTAATGGAATCATTGTGGTAAAATAAGAAATGATAGACAAAGTCTTTATTTTTTCATGATTTGTTGCCTTTCCTTATATTCATCAGTAGTAGTTTTCAACTAATCCAGCTGTGAGGCAAGTTACTAAAAATTAGGGCCCTTCTTCACACTGAGGATTATGATGCAATTCAATTCAATATGTTTTGCTCTAAGATGTGCTTTGGAATCATCTTCACTATTATAGGAAAGAAAATGTTATTTAAACAAATGTAAGTCACAGAATGTCCTACTTTATGCTGTGAAGATATTTCTGAAATATGAGTACAAATTCTTTAAAAATTATATTTTCTTCCTATAAATACTTCTTATTTTAGAGGGGTTTTCTGAGCTTGAAATAACTTGTACAAGATAATGACAATTTCCCTCCGCTTCTGGACAAAATAACTCCATTATGTCTTTTTTTGTCTTTACTGGACAATGCTCTACAATTTAAAAATTTTTACAGAGGAGATTTTAACAGATTTTATTTATTTTAATAAATTTATTATATGGTGATATTGCTATCAGTTTTCACTCAAATTTTGCAACAACATATATATATATATATATATATATATATATATATATACATATATATATATATATATATATGTATATATACACATTTAATTGGGAGAAAAAAGAAAAGCAAGATTGTTGTCCAACTATGGCGATAGTAATTGATTTTATTTCTGTGATTATCTTTCTTCATTTTTCTCTTGGCCAATAGTGAAGACATTTCCTCTGACACAGTCAGATAACTGTAGGAACCATAGAGAATGAGAGAAAAGTTGAGAGTAGAGGTGGTATATCTTGAGTTGTACGAAATTGTAAAGGTCAAATTTTGCTCTATTCATACTCTCTCTCATACATCTTATTTCTATTCATACCTAACAAGGTATTTTATATCTAACAATTCATCATCTAATTAATACTATTGGAGGAAGACTCATAACAGCCTGTGATGTGCAGATGACCTAACCTTACTTGCTGAGAATGAAGAAGACTTAATAGCACTTACCGATGAAGATCAAAGACTATGGCCTTCAGTGTGCATGACAGGTAAACATAAAGAAAACAAAATCCCTCAAAACTGGACTAATAACAATGTCATGATCAATGGAGAAAAGATTGAAATTGTCAAGGATTTCATTTTACTTGGATGGAAAATGAACACCCATAGAAGCAGTAGTCAAGAAATCAAATGAGATATTGCCTCAGGCAAATCTGCAAAAGACCTCCTTAAAGTGTTAAAGAGCAAAACTGTCACTTTGAAAACTAAGGTACCCCTGACCCAAGCCATGGCATTTTCAATTGTCCCATATGCATGTGAAACCTGCATAGTGAATAAGGAAGGTCGCAGAAGAATTGATGCATTTGAATTATGGTGTTGGTAAAGAATATTGAATATAATATGGACTTCTGGAAGAAGAAATAATTCTGTCTTGGAAGAGGTATAGCTGGAATGCTCCTTGGAAAGTGAGAACAGCCAGATTTAGTCTCATCTACTTTGATCATGTTGTCAGGAGGGACCAATTCCTGGAGAAAGATATCATGCTTGGTAAAAGTAGAGTCAGTGAAAAAGAAAACCTTCAATGAGATGGATTGATGCAGTGGCTTCCACAAGGGGCTGAAACACAGTAAATATTGTGAAGATGGAGCAGGACCAAGTAGTATTGGGTTTTGTTGTACAAAGATATGTTATAAGTTGGAACCAAATTAACAGCTCCAAACAACATAACTGCAGGATCCTAAAGGAAGCAAAAATATTTCTATTGGTCAGCAATAATCCTATATTGGAGAAGAATAAAGCATAGAATTATTATAATAAAATATTGCTGCTTTGATTGCATGGTTTCAAAAATAGTCATTTTTTTACATATTTTTCTGTGATATAAATAACTTCTAAATAGGCTGTCCTTTATGTCAATAGATGATTTAGAATTGAATTGAGTCTGAATATTGATAATTACACATAAGAATTTATTGTTATTATTTTTGAAATGGTGAATTTACCTCATAAATAAGAAAAAAAAATCAAGTAAAAATGGTGTACAGTATTAATAAACACAAAT
This sequence comes from Orycteropus afer afer, assembly GCF_000298275.1. Taxonomy (NCBI): domain Eukaryota; kingdom Metazoa; phylum Chordata; class Mammalia; order Tubulidentata; family Orycteropodidae; genus Orycteropus; species Orycteropus afer. The sequence continues at coordinate 1,611,260 of NW_006922147.1, read as the reverse complement.
AATTCATTTTAACTTTGTATTGTTTTAATCCTTGATGAGAACTCTATGAAGACCATACTTTGTTTGTTTTTGTTTTTGAGACTATGGATCATTTTAATGGCCACTCTTTCCTCAGGTTTTTTAATGCCTGATAACAAGTGTAGAATTTTAGAGTGTGAAGTCAAATTAAGCTCTGTTTAATAGCAAGACCATTGGTAAAGACATACTGATTATAATTAAGCATAAGCTCATCTTTCTGGATATTCTGAACTACCAAGTTTTCTCCATAAAAAAAGTAACCATTTACATATCAGAAAATTATCATATAGTCAGAATGTGTTTTAGAAATACTGTAGTATTTGTTTTCATATTATAAAGGCAATTCATTTGTATTACAGAGATTTGAAAATACAGGCATATTTGAGAAGGTATTTAAAAAAATTCATAACATCTTTTCAATAAAGACCAGTGTCTTAGTGCTGCTGCAACAGAAATACCAGAAGTAAATGGCTTTAAATAACAGATACATATCTATATATCTCTATATATCTATATCTATATCTATATCTGTATCTATATTATTTATTTATTTATTTTTCCTCACAGTTCTGGGGGCTAAAGGTCCAAATCAAGGTCTTGTCAAGATGGATTCCTTATTGGTGTCCCTGAGTGTGTGGTTCCTTGGCATCCCTTGGCTTTCAGATGATCATTACATGGTGCCTGTCTTCCCTCTTGTTTGTGCCTCTTTGTTTCTTTTTGTTTATTTAGTAAGAAGTGGTTAGATTTAGTACCACCACACATGGGTACAACTTATTACCATAACAAAAACTCTATTTACAAACATTTTCAGATCTTAGTTATACTGCTCTAATAGAAATACCACATTGAGTGGCTTTAGCAAACAAAAATTTGTCTTCCCACACATTGTTGTGGTTAGATATTGTCAAGTCGATTTCAACTCATAATGGCCCTATGTACAACAAAGCAAAACATTGCCTGGTCCTGCACCATTGCAATGCTTGAGTCCATTGTTGCAGGCAGTCTGTCAATACATTTTGTTGGTGTCTTCCTCTATTTTGCTGAAACTCTACTTTATTAAGCATGATGTTCTTCTCCAGGAATTGGTCCCTCCGATAACACATCTAATGTACGTGACAAAGTCTTAGCATCCTTGTTTCTGAAGACGATTCTGGCTATACTTCTTCCAAAAAGTATTTGTATATTCTGGCATTCCATGGTATATTCAATATTCTTCACACACACCATAATTCAATGTTTCAATTATCCTTCAGCATGACTTATTTATTGTCCAGGTTTCAATGCATGTGAGGTGACTGAAAATACCATGGCTAGGATCAGGCACACCTTATTCTTCAAAGTGACACCTTTGCTTTAACACTTTAAGGAAGTCTTTTGAAGAAGATCTGCTCAATACAATACATTATTGATTTCTTGACTGTTGCTAACATGGGTGTTGATTGTGGATCCAAGTAGAACAAAATCCTTGCAGAATCTAATCTTTTCTCCATTTATCATGTTTGATAAAGAGTTTTGGTTTTCTAACTAGGTCTTTTCATATTTCATTGTAATGCTTTACTTTGTCTTCTAGATCTGCTTTTAGAAATCTGTTAGTACTTCTACTTCATTGTTGTTTTCCATTTGCTTTGGCTCTTCTATATTCAAGAGCAAGTATCAGAGTTTCTCTTCTGACAAATATTTTGGACTTTTCTTTCTGTTATCTTTTTAAAGTCTTTATTTCTATCATGTCAAATATCCTTGATGTTATTCTACAACTTGTCTGTTCTTCAGTCACTATTGCTCAATGTGCCAAATCTATTCATGAGTTCTGTAAATGCAGGTGGATATACTCAAGATCATAGTTTGTTTCTCATCGACTTGTTTTAATTTTCTTTATCTTCATCTTGATGAAGACCAATTGATGGTCTGATCTAAAGTCAGTCCTGGCTTTTCCTGACTGATAATATAGAGCTCTTCTCCATTGTTTCACACTATAGATGTACCTGATTTGGTTCCTGTGAGGTCCATGTGTATGGAAACTATTTATGTTGTTGAAAAAAGTGTTTACAATAAACAAGTCCCTGATTTCTCAAAATCCTACCATGTGACCCGTGGTGTAATTTTTATCACCAAGGACAAATCTTCCAACTTTCACATTCTGTATTATATTTTCAATAATTGTTACAGTAATAAGGAAGCTCTGGTAGCGTAGTGTCTAAGGCATTTGACTGCTAACTAGAAGGCTTATAGTTCAAACCCACCAGCTACTCGTTGGAGGGAAGTTTGGGCAATCCACTTCCATACTGATTCCTCCTTGGAAGAGTCGTTATGAGTCAGATCCGACTCAATGGCAGTGAATTTTTAAGAGCTCTGGTAGCGTAGTGCCTAAGGCACTTGACTGCTAACCAGAAGGCTGGTGGTTAAAACCCACCAGCCACTCCTCAGGAGGAAGGTTGTGCAATCTACTTCCGTATGATACTGCCTCAGAAACCCAAGGAGGGGTCGCTATGAGTTGGGGCTGATTCAATGGAAAAATAACAACAACAATGAAATATTAGTCAATAATTATCAAGGCATCTTGATTTGGCATTTGATCAATTACAGACTTCAGAAGCTGGTAAAATTCTTCAATTTCTTCATCTTTGGCATTAGTGAGTGGTGCATAAATTTGAGCAATAGTCATATTAACTCATCTTCCTTGTAGGTGTATGGTTATTGTCCTATCACTGACAGCACTGTACTTTAGGATAGATCTTGAAATCTTTTTGACAATTAATGCAACACCATTCCTCTCCAATTTGTCATTCTCAGCATAGTAAACCATATCATTGTCTGATTCATAATGAGCACACCAGTCGATTTCAGCTCACTAATGCCCAGTATATTGCCCTTTATGCATTCTATTCCATTTTTTTTACTTCTATTTTGCCTAGATTCATACTTTGTACAGTCTACATTCTGGAATGGATGTTTACAGATGATTCTTCTCCTTTGATTTTTCCATATCAGCAAATGAAGGTCTCAAAAGCTTTTTTTCCCTACGTCGTTAAGGTTAACTCTACTTTGAGGAGGTCACTTTTCCCAGTTTCATCTTGAGTACCTTCCAATATGATGGACTTACCTTACTACACTTTATCAAACTATTTGTCACTGCTATTCATAAAATTTTTGCTGACCAATTTTCTTCAGAAGTAGTTAGCCAAGTCCCCTTTCCTCATCTGTCTTAGTCTAGAAGCTCCATTGAAATCTGACTTTCATGGGTGATCCCACTGGTATTTGAAATACTGGTGACATAGTTTCCAGCATTCACAGAAAAATGTAAGCCTCCACAGTGCAACTGATAGGTTAGCGCTCATCACAGTTTAAGAGGGTAACATATGAATTTCTAATACCAACTCTAATGGAAGTTTTCTCTCTTTGTCAGCTCTGAGGGAAGGTTCATCCACCCGTCTTCAATTTATTTCCTGGTTCCTTGGAAATATACATGTGATTGGCATCAATCCTCTTGCATCTCTGGTCTTAGCTTTCCTGTTTAATCTTATATATATATATATTCGATGAGATTGACTCAACATACTCCATACACCAGTCTTACCTCACTAGCACAACGAATTTGATTATAATCACAGACATAGTAGTTAAGAATTGTAACACATATTTTAGGGGGATACAATTCAATTCTTAGCATTCCATACTTTATCCCACAAAAACTCATGTTCTTGCCATATCCAAAACACATTCACTCCATCACATCATTGAAAAAATAATTACCTATAGTAAATATTGGTGAGATTTTAGATGCATTCCATCCTGGTGCAAAATTCCTTTTCACCTGTGAACCTGTGAAATCTAGACTACAAGTTATTTGTTTCCAAAGTGCTGGGAGCTATTTCCATTACTTATGGGAGAAATTAGAGGGAAAGAAAGGATATTGGGCACCAAGCAAGTCTTAAGCTCAGCAGAAGAATTTACATTAGCACTTAAGACTTGAAAGTAATCCTCTGTTCTCTGAGACCATCTGGGCAATGGCCTTACCCTCCAGACTTCGAGGATTGTCCATAGCCTCAGTCCTAGCAGGCCTTGTTCTTCTGCCCCATTGACATGGCAGCCCTACCTCTTTATCTTGGAGTGGTGACCTTATTCCCCTAGCACAAATTAAAGACCACCTCACAACCCAGAGCCCAATTGGTGAAGATCTGATGCTTTGAAACCTGTGAAACTGTTGCTCAACCCTTTGAGATCCAATATACTCTGGCCCCACCCCCAAAACAAAGAAGCCTCCACTTCCCATGCTCTTTCCAACAGTTTTGCTGATCTCCAAGCTGCTCCAGAAATAGTCTTTTTTTCTTTTCTTGGAAGACAACAGATGTAGCTCCTTTGGCCTGTTTCCTGCCTATAGAATTCTAAGTGTCAGATAGCATTCTTCCCTTTTGTTCTTTCTCTGGCCCTTTCTGTGTATGGTGAGAGATTTTCTGTTGTGATAGTTGGTTAGTACCATAAATAACAGGCCTTACGTCTTTAACAAAATACTATGCAGCCATATCCTTGTTGAACTTTCTAGGACACATTTCCTCAGTTGATACAACAGAATTTTCCTATCTTCTTCTTATTATTTTTTTCATTTTGTATAACTCCTTTTAAGTCCATCTCTTTTATCTTGCATTTTATTGTAATTAGCAGGGATAAAATATGTGGCACTTTAAGATTGCTTAAAAATCTCCTCATCTAAGTTTTTAAGTTCATCACTTATAAGTTCTACCTTCTGCCACATATTTGACTATAATTGGGACAAGTTCTTTGTCACTAACTATGAAGCTTGTCCTTTCTCCATCACCCAATCACATGTTCACCATTTTCTTTTAAAGCCTAGCCAGAAGCACCTTTAGTATCCACATTTCTAGCAGTATTCTGTTGCTTGCACCTTATGTATTCTCTAAGATGACAGAAGCTTTCATTGTAGCTCTTCTCACTTCTTTCTGAGCCCTCATGAGAACTTCCTTTAATATTCATAATTCTGCCAACAGTTTTTTTCAAGATATTCTAGGCTTTTGCTTTTAGGCATCTTAAAACTCTTCCAGCTTCAACCCATTATACAATCCCCAAACTGCTTCGCCATTGTAGGTATTTGTTAGAGCAGATCCAGGTACTTAATTGTATCTTAGCTGGTAGTTCTGATATAACAGAAATACCCAAAGTGGATGGGCTTTAACAAACAGAAATGGTTGAAATCAGTCTGTATCATTTCTTACTCATGCTGTAGCTCTCTATTTGGAATTAACAAATTATATTATTATTTGCCTCCAATAATTTTCACATATACTCTCTCTAGACTCTCCTATTCATTTCTGAAACATCAAGTTTGATTCTGTAACTCTAGAGAATTTCATCCAATAAAATAGGAGATCACTGAGTTCAATAAACTATCAAATTGCTGAAGTTAAATAAATTAATAGTTCAAATGCCTTCAAACATGTTTATTAAAAACATTTAATTACGTATTTTTTTAGGTTTATCTTACCAATAGGGGTTGTTGTAAATTAATCCTAATTCACTCAATGTGTGGTCCTAGATACAGTTTATTTTAAATCTCAAAATACTTATCTGTTTTCCCATGATTCTCACATACACCTATGAAGAAACTTTACATAATGATGTTATGAGTCAGAGTCAACTCAGCTGCACCTAACAGTAATACTCATGGACTCCCTCCCTGCTGAAGGAGTTCTACATTTTCCCCTTGCACACCAGAAGAACATAGATTTCTCAGAATTCTTGGTTTAGAAAAATGGTGAAGTACCTCTCTCTCATTTATGGCAAAGAAGAAAAAAATATTAAATTGAAAATTACTTAACCAGATATGTTATTAAAATCTCAGAAAGGACTTTTCAGGCACAATGGGGTAACAAGAATTAGATTTGCTCTGTCACCTTAAACAACTGAAAATTTGCGCAACACAAGAAAAACAACAGGTCAAACGTTAAGTGATAGACTATATAGGATAGTTAACATCTGAGTGAAGAGTAACAAATGAGGTAGATTCTTCAGTTATCTCAGCTTCAGTTATCCCAGCGGTTGTTCCAGGCTGAAGTGCAGAGAGGAGGAAAACAAAATGATCTCCGTTGTCATCCTGAGTTCAGGCAATGAAATTGTTAGAAGTGACAGATTGTTCATCGCAAAGGAGAATAGTATGCAGAAATCTTAGAGATGTATAGAAGTTTCCCTTTGAGTGGTCAGCATAGTGCTGATAGAGCATTTGTGTGAGGAAAGTACCCAAAACATGAGAAAGAAACACTGGAAAGGAATAGGTTGAACAATTCTCAGAAATCACACAGGGCTGATAGTAATTCATTTTCCCAAAATACAAGTGAAGAAAACTCAGAAATTCATGGGACATCAGGCACAAGGATATTGCCTCAGTGGTGAGCCAAATTTGATATGGATTAAAGACTGCTGTGGTCCTCCCTTGTTGTTGTTGTTGTTGTTGTTGTTTGCCGTCGAGTCGGCCCCGACTCATAGCGACCCCTCCTTGGGTTTCCGAGGCAGTATCACTACGGAAGTAGGATTGCCCAACCTTCCTTCTGAGGAGTGCTGGTGGGGTGGTCCTCCCTACCCAAGCTTAAAAGCAAACTTCAAAAGGATCAAAATATGTTCAAGTAATGTAATTGCATTGTTGTTGGTATGTGACTTTGAGTTGGCTCTGACTCATAGTAATGCTGTGTGCAACAGAACAACGTACTGCCCAGACCTGTGCCACCCTCTCAATCCCTGCCACGCTTGAATCCATTGTTGTAGCCACCATACCAATCCATTTCCTCGAGGGTCTTCCCCTTTTGCTCTGACCATCTGCATTACCAAGCATGAGGCTCTTGTTTAGGGACCAGAGAATCACATGTTATTACAAATTTTAAATATATATAAAGGATAAAGAAAGTGAAAATCCAACACCAAACAACATTTAAATAAAACTTTACCAGGCATGAAAAGAAACAGGGAACCACAAGCCATAATAAGAAAATTCGATCAATATATTGTTGTAGGTGGTTGTTGTCTTGCTGATTCTGACTCATGGCAACCCATGTGTTACAGTATCATAGGATATTCTTGGTTGTCATCATCGTGGAACAGATCATCTGGTCTTTCTTCTGTAGTGCCATTGTGTGAATTTGACCTATTTATTTTTTTGTTTTTAGGTTAGGAGATGAGGGAAATGGTTTCTCCCATCCAGGAAGCTCAAATAATCAGAGACAAATTTTAAAATAACTATTATAAATTGTTCTTCATATGATCAAGAAGATGAAGGAAAGCATGGGCATGCTGAGAGACATGGAGTACATATAGTAGATCCAAATCAAACTTCTAGAGATAAAAAAATCCAGTGTTTCAGATGAAAAATATACTGTATGTGCTTATCAGCAGATGAGACACTGAAGAGTAAAGAATTATTGAATTTGAAAATAAAAATCAAGTACAGTTAGCCCTCCATATCTGCAGTTCTGCATCTGTGGATTTAAGCAACTGTGGTAAAAAATATTTTTTCGGAAAAAAAAGGCCCCTAAAAAAATATATAAATAAGTGATAAATGCAATCCCTTAGAGGCTAAAAAAAAAAAAAAAAAAAAAAAAAAATGAACTCACTGCCATCAAATTGGTTCTGACTCATAGTGAGCCTATTGGGTTTCTGAGGCTGTAAATCTTCACAGAAGTAGATTGCCCCATCTTCCTTCTGTGGAGTGGTTGATGGGTTTGAACTGCTGACCTTCCAGTTACCAGACAAATGCCTTATCCACTATGCCACAAGAGAGAGTGTAAAATGCTGTTTATATAACATTTACATTAAATTTACAATGTAGTAGGCATTCTAAGATTTCTAGAGATAATTAATAGTATATGAGAGGACTTAAGTAGGTTATATGCAAATACTACCCCATTTTATGTAAGAGATTTGAACGTCATACATTTTTTATCTCTGGGGTTTTGTAATCAATCCCCCCTCTCCTTGAGGAATGATTGTTATTAAGGACTTGATGTACAACAGTAAAGTCCCAGTTTAATATTATTAGTAATAAGTAAATGTGTTAACAAGAAGTGGATAGTTCTGGGGAACCCTGGTAGTATCATAGTTAGGTGCTCGGCTGCTAACCAAGAGGTCAGTAGTTATAATTGACCAGTTGCTTCAGGGGAGAAAGATGTGGCAGTCTGCTTCTGTAATGATCACTGCCTTGGAAACCCAATGGGGCAGTTCTGCTCTGTTCTACAGGGTTGCTATGACTATGAGTTGAAATCAGTTTGATGGCAACTGGTTTGGTTTGCTTTTGCTTTGGTCATTTCTGCTTAGGCTGGGTGAAGAACACACAGTGTGAACCAAAAGAAAGACAGGAGACTGGACCAAAACCAATTTCTTAGTCATGTTACTTAGGGCTTATCATTATGGCTTATCATTAAGGATTTGCATCAGAACACTCTTTATTCACTTTGAAGTATGTAAAATAAACATTTAAATCTCTTTATGCAGTATAGACTTTGTATGTTTTCAATAAGTCCTGGAAAGTAACTTCTATGACAGGAATCCCAAAATGGTGATCCAGTTTTGCACAGGGCAAAACTTGAACATCAATATCTTCTTTTCTGCATTCACAATTAAAAAAAATTTGTATTGCAGGCCTTTCAATTAGGTCATATCCTATTTGTCTTGCCACCCTTTAACCCATTGCTGTCAAGTCAATTCTGATTTATAACAACTGTAAAAGAAATGGTATAACTATTCTGTAGGGTTTCCAAGGCTTTAAATATTTGCAAAAGAAGACTGCTATTTCTTTCTCCTGTAGAACAAATGCCTGGTAGGTTTGAACCACCAACCTTTCAGTTATCAGCCAAGCGCTAACCACTGCACCACCAGGGTTCTTATTTGAGTACAATATTCAAAGTCATAGGCAGGTAAGCATTGTCTCTGGCATAAATTTGTCATAACATTGCTAATCTGTGTTAGGTACAGAAATACTATTCAATAGTTATATAACTGTTTACAGGCAAGGAAAATGTAAATGTATATCTTTTATTACTCCTTTGAAGACATTTTCAGAAACAATACAACTATATAATAACAGAAAAAGGTAAATAACTACATGTTGTTTTCCAAAATGTGCTGAGCTACTACTGAAGCTAAACCTAGAAAATGGAATTCATATTTCTAAAAACAATGGAATGAATCCCTCCTTCTCTAGTCACAGCAGATTTAATGTCTGACCTATAAAGCTAATAAAGACTGGAGACCTCACTTTCTTCTTGACAAGCACTGTTGAGCACTTTGGTTGCAGTTCAAACTAAAGAGCATTTCTAATAAGATTTTTTTCTAGTTCATTTTCTTGCAAATGAAAGCACTCCCTTACCTTGTCCTTAGTTATGGAAAATAAGTTCACTAACCTCAGGCAACTATTGCTGAATGCAGTAAGGATTTAATTGTTCAAATAATGCTCCAGCTTTTACATATTAAATGTCCCTTACACTTGAAATTTGAGCACATTTGGATTATCTTCCTTTACATGAAGTTACTTCATTTCTTATCACTTCAAGTGGCTTTATATTTCATAATTTCTTTCATTGAAGGAAATTTTCTTAATAGTAAGATATTTGAGCACTCTATGAAATATGATTTCTACATGATCAATTGATCATTTAGAGTTGTATTTGTCCTTATTTCTGATAATATTTCATGGTAATTCTACAAATTCTCTAAATAAGTCTCTAAAATTTCCTATAGATCCTAGGTGGCATAAACAGTTTGTGTTCCATTACTGACCTATTTAAGGTATGACAGGCTGCCAGAAGAACGAACAAATCTGCCTTGGAAGAAGTATACCCAGAATAGTCCCTAGAAGAAAGATGGTGAAACTTCATTTCTCGTACTTTGGTCATGTCATTAGGAGGGACCATTTCCTGGGGAAGGATATCATGCTTGTTAAAGTAGAGGGTTAGCAAAAAAGAGGAAGACTCTCAGTGAGATGGATTGAACCGGTGGCTGCAATGTGAGCTCAAGTGTAGCAGCGATTGTTAGGATGGCACAGGACTGGGCAGTATTTCATTCCGTGATACACAGGATTGCTATGAGTCCACAGAACCTAATAAAAACACTGATCTAAAGGCTGATAGTTTGAACCCACCTAGTGGTGCCATGGAAAAAAGATGTGACAATTGCTTCCAGAAAGATTATAATAAAGAAAACCATGTGGTACAACTCTACTCTGTAACATATAGGGTCCCCAGAGTTGGAATCAATTCAATGGCAACACTTTTTTTATGGTTTGTACTTCCTAGCTTTTGGAGTTTTATGCCTTTTCCTAGTGAAGTTAATGTTCTGAAAATTAGGAGAGCCAGGAACAAGTTCCATATCAAAATTACAACACTGCTTACACAAGAAAATAATCATGTTCATTTACGGGTGCTTTGTTTTGCTCCATTGTGTTTTGAATTCTACGTTCCTCCAGGTCTTTTGTATATCAAACCAGAGAAGGTCTGTCGTCTGTCAAGACTGTTTCTTGAAAATGAGTGGCCCTTTTTTATTTCTCTGTTATAAGTGTTTACTTTTTCCAGGCACATCTTTTCTCCTAAAGAAAACTTTACATCCATTTAATTGTCTTGTCACCTTTCCCTTGCCAGACTTACTGACTTTTAAACCTAAGCATTTGGAGCATACAAATTCAGTGATGTGTGCTATGTTTCCCATCTATTATGGACAAATTGCATCCACTACTTCACCTTTTCCTAGTCACACAGTACTGTCCTCCAAGTAATCCAAGCATATCTGGCAGGTGTTATATGTCTTGGATGAATTTATGTTGATGTTCCAGCACAGAGAGGTGAATCTGTACTAGGGTAGGGAAGAAAACATTGAAGAAATTATGTGGAGAAACATTTATGCGTCTAAATCAATATACCATATACATTTTAGTCTGATGACACATGGATGTGTCATTAGAAGGAAATTAATTAATGAATACCTATGCTGTGTCTAAGAAGTTCTGGTGGTGCAGTGCTCAGGACATTTGACTGCTAACCAGAGGGTCAGCAGTTCAAACCCACCAGCTGATCTGCAGAAGATAGGGCAATCTACTTCTATAATTCACTGCCCATGGAACACAATAGGTGTCACAATGAGTCAGAATCCATTCGATGGGAGTAGGATTCTGTGTCTAATATTACATCTATCTGTATTTGCTGTGTGTTACAGATAGAAATAAACCAAAGCAAACCCACTACCATTGAATCGATTTAGACTCAGAGACACCCATAGGATTGTCAAGGCTGTACATCTTTATGAAAGTACAGCTGCCTCATCTTACTCCTGCAGAGCAGCTAATGGGTTCAAACTGCTGACCTTTTGGTTAGTAACCCAATGCCATAGTGCCACAAGAGCTCGATACAGATAATAATGTTGTTAGGTGCCATGGAATCGCCTCTGACTCAATGTGACTCTATGCACAGCAGAACAAAACACTGCCCAGTCCCCCTTCACCTCCACGATCCGATCCTTGCTATACTTGAACCCATTGCCAGAGTGATGTCAATCCATCTCGTTGAGGGCCTTCCCCTGTTTTGTGGTCCCTCCGCCTTACCGAGCATGACATCCTTCTCCAGGGAATGGTCCTTTCTGATAACATGACTGAAATAAATGAGACTAAGTTTGGCCATTCGGGCTTCCAAGGAGCATTCTGGCTGGACTTCTTCAAGGAAAAAAATTGTTAGTTCTTTTAGCAGTCCATGGTACTTTCAGCATTCTTTGCCAGCAACAGAACTCAAAAGCATCAATTCTTCTTCAGTCTTCTTTATTTTTTGTCCAGCTCTCACATGCATATGAGGTGATTGAAAATATCATGGCTTGTGTCAGGCTCACCTTAGTCCTCAAGGAGACATCTTTGCTCTCCAGCACTTAAAATAAATCTTTGCAGCCTATTTGCCCAGTGTTATACATGGTCTGATGTCCTGACTGCTGCTTCCATTGGCGTCTATTGTAGAATCAAGCAATGTGAAGTCTTTGACAACTTCAATCTTTTCTTCATTTATTGTGATGGATTTTTGTTTTCTTTATATTGAGGTGTAATCCATACTGCAGACTGTATTCTTCAATCTTCATCAGTAAGTACTTCAAGTCATCCTTACTTTCAGCAAGCAAAGTTGTGTCATCAGCATATTGCAGGTTGTTAAAGATTCTTCCTCCTATCCCGATGCCAATTTCTTCTTCATATTTTCCAGTTTCTCAGGTTATTTGTTCAGCGTATGGATTGAATAAGTATGGTGAAAGGATATAACCCTGATGCAGTTCTACATGGTTTTAAACTATGCAGTACTCCTTTATTCTGTTCAAATGACAGCCTCCTGAATTATGTACAGGTTCCTCATGAGTACAATTAAGTGTTTCTGGTATTCCCATATTTCTCAATGTTATCCACAATTTGTTATGAACCACAAAATCAAGTGATTTTACATAGTCAATAAAACACAAGTAAACATACTTCTGGTATTTTTTACTTTGAGCCAAGATCCATCTGACAGCAGCTATGATATCCCTCATTCCGTGTACTCTTCTGAATCCAGCTTGCATTTCAGGAAGATCTCTGTCAATATACTGCTGCAACCGTTTTTGAATTATCTTTGGTAAGATTTTACTTGCATGCCATATTAATGATTTTGTTTGATAATTTCCACATTCTGTGAGTTCACCTTTCTTTGGAATGGGTATAAATATGGATTTTTCTGATCAGTTGTCCAGGTAGCTGTCTTCCAAATCTCAAGGCATAACCAAGTAAATGCCTCCAGAGGGGCACTCATCTTTTGAAACATCTCAGTGGGTATTCTGTGAATTTCTGGAGCCTCGTTCTTTACCAATCTCTTCAGTGCAGCTTCAACTTCTTCCTTTAATACCATTGGTTTTTGAACATATGCCACCTGCTGAAATGGATGGAGACTGACCAATTCTTTTTAGTACAGTGACTCTGTGTATTCCTTCCATCTTGTTTTGATGCTTCCTGCATCATTCAACATTTTGTCCATAGAATCTTTCAATATTGAGGCTCAACTTTTTTCTTCAGTTCTGTCCGTTTGAGAAATGCTAAGCATGTTTTTCCCCTTTGGTTTTCTAACTCCAGGTCTTTGCACATTTCATTGTAGTAATTGGTTTTGTCTGCTTGAGCTCCTCTTTGAAATCTGTTCAGCTCTTTTATCTTGACATTTCTTCCATTTGCTTTAGCTACTCTCCACTCTAGGGTAAGTTTCAGAGTCTTCTGGCATGCATTTTGGTCTTTTCTTCTTTTCTAATATTTTTAATGATTTATTGCTTTCTTCATGGATGATGTTTTGATGTCATTCCACAATTCTTCTGGTTTTCAGTCATTGGTGTTCAAAATATCAAATCTATTTTTTAGATGGTCTAAATTCAGGAAGGAGATATTCAAGGTCTATTTTGGCTCTCAGGGACTTGTTTTAATTGTCTTCAACTTTAACTTGAACTTGCATATGAGCTGTTGATGGTCTGTTTCATAATCAACCTTGTTTTGGCAGAAGATATTGCGCTTCTCCATAGCCTCTTGCCACAGATGTAGTCAATCTCATTCCTGTGTACTTCACATGGTGAAGTCCATGTGCATAGCTGCCATTTGTGTTGTTGAAAAAAGGTATTTTCAATGAATAAATTGTTGATCTTGCAAAATTCTATCATGTGGTCTCCAGTGTTATTTCTGTCACCAAGGTCAAATTTTCCAACTACCTTTGATTTTTCTTTATTTCCAACTTAGGCATTCCAGTCATCAGTGATAATTAATACATCTTGATTGTATGTTCAGTCGATTTCAGACTGTAGAAGTTGATTAAAATCTTTGATTTCCTCATCTTTGGTGGTTGGTGGGTGCATTTGAATAATATTAGTATTAACTGGTCTTCCTTGTAGGTGTATGGATATTAGCCTATCATTGACAGCTTTGTACTTCAGGACAGATTGTGAAACATCTTTTGCAATGATGAATGCCACATCATTCTTTTTCAAATTGTCATTTCCAGCACAGTAGATCATATGCCTGTCTGGTTCACAATGGCCAAAACTGGTCTATTTCAGCTCACTATTGCCTAGGATATGAATCTATATGCATTCCATTTCATTTTTGATAACTTCCAATTTTCTTAGACTCATACATCATACATTCCATGTTCTGATTATTAATGGATGTTTGCAGCTATTTCTCCTCAATTTGACTCATGCCACATCAGCAAATGGAGGTTGAGAAAGCTTTACTTTATCTGTATCATTAAGTTGGTTCTACTCTGATGAGTCAGCTCTTTCCTATTCCTATTTTGAGTGCCTTCTGACCTAAGGGTCTCATCTTCCTGCACTGTATTAGACAATGTTTCTGAGCTATTCATAAAGTTGACCAGTAATGTATCAGACAGTGTTACTCTGCTATTCATGAAGTTTTTCCTGGCCAATTCTTTGAGAAATGAATGGCCTCTTCCTTCTTCCTAGTTGCCTTAGTCTGCAAGCTGCGTTGAAACCTGTGCACCATGTGCAACCCTGCTGGCTTTTGAAATGCCAGTGGCACAGCCTCAAGCCTCACAGCGACATGAAAGCCACCACAGTATGACAAAATTATAGCCAAATTTGCCTCCCTTAGCTATTTGAACCTCTCTTTCCTTCCCTTACCTGGACCCTGCCTGAATCCTGCTGCTTAGTGGTCTCTGGGGTTCTCTCTCTTTCTTGCCTCTGGGGTGTGGCATGTCTCCTTCACTGTACCTGGATCCTGGGGCTTTTGTAGTCAGTGGTATTCCCCTCTCTTTCCTGCCTTTGGGGTGGGGCCTCTCTCCCTCACCTTACCTGGCTCCTGGGGATTTTGTTGTCTGCACTGCAGTCAGATAGTAATAAACAACACTAAAATAGCATTCTGTACTAAGTGCTATTTAATCTGGCATCTATCCATGGCACTTCAGAGGTTATGAAAAACAAGGAGCTATTTTTAATAGTGTCTGCTGTGACAAATTACCACAAATTTGGTAGACAACAACATAAAGATATTCTTCTCATATAGATCTGGAGGTCACAAATGTGAAATCAGTTTCATTGGGTACAAATAGGTGTTAGTAGGGCAAAGTTCCCTCTGGAGACTCTATGGAAAAATTCACATCTTTGCTTTTTCTAGCCCCATTGCTGAATTCTTGCATTCATTAGTTAGTGGTCCCTTCCTCCATCTTCAAAGCCTCCAGTAAAATAATATCTTGCTTCACTGGGCACATTGCCTTCTGCCCCTCAAATCTCCCTCTGCCTCATACTTACAAGGACATGTTGTTGTTGTTGTTAAGTGCTGTCGAGTCATTTCCGACTCATAGTGACCCCATGCACAGCAGAACGAAACACTGCCCGATCCCGCGCCAGCCCCACAATCCCTGCTATACAAGGACATATGAAATTATATTTAAGGCCCATTTAGACAATCCAGGATAATTACCCTACCTCAAGATCATTAATTTATTCATACCTGCAAAGTCCCTTTTGTCATATAAACTAATATTCACAGGTTGCAGGGATTAGGACCTGAATATTATTGGAAACCATCATTCAGTGCAACACAGTGTTTAAAGCAGTTCTGCAACTCAGGATTGTTTTTTAAATAAACTCATTAATTATAAATTATTAAATTTGCACTCTGCAACCCCTCAGTTAGCAGTTAAGCACTTAACTATGGCACCACCAGGGCCCCTTCATTTATTATGCTAAGGTTACTTATTTGACCTTCCAATCAGATTGATGGTAGGATTGTGCCTTTTCTTTTTAGTTGTAACTCCCAGTTCTATGTCTGGAATATAATTTCAGAACAAATATTTGGAGCCAATTGAAAACAATTGGACTGGATTGAATGTTAACTTGTGAGATAGGAATTGGATCAGAGCAAAAATGCATATAAGTGGAGGAATGCCAGAACTACTTATAAGAATATAAAAACAACCAAGAAAAATGAAGAAAACAATGCATGGATTCAATTCTGACTCACAGTGACCTTCCTTGTATTTTCAAAGCTGTAAATCTTTATAGAAGTAGATTGCCTCATTTTCCTCCCAAGGAGTGGCTGGTGGTTTCAAACTGCTGACATTTTGGTTAGCAAACCAATGGCTTAATCAAGTGCTACCAGAGCTCCTTATAAGAATAGGAATGCCTTGTATTCTTGAGATCCTTAAAAACCAAGAGGGAACATTTTGTCTGCAAACCATATCAAGATTGAATAGTAAAGGAGAATTTGGAGTCATGGAGATTAACTAGAAAGTTACTTTTGTAAACCTAACCTAAGATATTGAGAATGTGAATCATGGTTAAATCAATGAACGTGCCAGGAAAAGAGAGAAAGAAGCAGGTAGGTGGAATAGAGAAGGGAAATTTCAAAGCAGAATGGGCTAGGATAATACTGCCAACTACGTTTTTTAACACATACATGCTTGTAAGTTTATCATGCATTTTTTAACTATATTTATTATTTAGCTTGAAAGCAACTTAATGCCAAAAGCATGTGTAAAACATTGCTAAATTTGTTCACTTCTTTGTTTTTAAAGATTTGTTTCCTGTTTTGAAATAGTCATTCTGAAAACTGGAAACTGTATATGTTACCAAGTTTGCTTATCTGGATGGATAAATGAAATTATCTATGACTATCGATCTTGATTTTTAAAATGCTATTCACTCTTTCTTGTCATTCATCTATATTATAATGCCTGTAGTGAAAAAAAAGTAGATGAATCATTTTATTAATTTAAGAAATATTTGTTCTGTTCTACTGTGTTTCCCAAAAAAAACAAAAAGCAAATTCACTGCCATCATGTTGTTTCGACTCATAGTGACCACTCCTTGGGTTTCCAAGGCAGTGTCTCTATGGAAGTACATTGCCAAATCTTGTTTCTGAAGAGTGGCTGTGAGTTTGAACTGCCAGCTTTCTGGTTAGCAGTCTAATGCCTTAGTCACTATATGTTTAGCAATGAAATATGTATGCATACCATGTGCTTCAATATATCTGAATTTGATTTTTTTTAATTTCTCAAATCTACATTTTCCCAAAAATAACTTTACTTTTCCCTCTCAATCCTGCCAGTGAACATCCCAATTCTTTCCACAGCTTATGTTAAGAAATTACACAGCTAAATGGTACAAAAATAGTTAATCAATTCCTTAGTACATTTTCATTGAAAACATGTTTCTAACTTTGTACAATTTTTCTAAATTGATTATAAACATTAAGAATATCTTCAACATTTATTTTCTTGTTGTTTCAACCTAGAAGATACTTACTTTAAAAAAGTACTTATTTGATTTGAAGATTGTTTTATCCCACAATTTTAGCATTTACAATTTATAACATGTCAATGTTTAAAGCAGTCACTGATTACTTTTTACCATAATTTGTCAACTAAAAATGTAATTTCTTCTTCTTCCAAAAGATACTGATATTTAAGAATTACAACACATTTATTAATAAACTATTTGGTGTTTATTAGAAAAAGTAAAATATGATATAAAATAACCTATATTTCACATAAGAGAATGATATATGATGTTAGACTACGATTTTTTCTATTGTTTTCAGTAAAGATTACAGTGCACAATGCATAGTGACTTTATGTACTGATCTATTTTTTGGGATGCTATATTTTTAAGGTTAATTTTGAAATGATAGAAACATTCTTGGATTAAAGGTCATTTTCTCCCTGTCTTAAATTAATTTCATTGTTATTATCAGTATTTATTGGGCAAATGTAAGAACAATATTGGAATAATGAAACATATATCAAGGTTAAGGTCTAGAATTCTTTAAGGGGCACAATATATAATGCTTCTTGTAGATTGAAAAACAGTAAATTTTATTAACTGAAAAATTCTTTATACAAATTGGTTCACACACACTTGTTTACATAATCCTATCCATTTACCAGGGAGTCCTGGTGGTGCACTGATTAAGAGCTAGGCTGCTAATTGAAAGGTTGGTTGAACCCCCACCAGCTCCACAGGAGAAAGATGGGGGCAGCCTGCTTCGACAAAGATTTTGTCCTAGGAATTCTTATGGGGCACTTCTTTTCAGTCATATAGGGTTGCAATGAGTTGCTATTGACTCCACGGCACACAACAACAGCCACAATCCTTTTATGAGTGTTTTTCTTTTATTTTTTCTAAAATAAGATTTCCATAGTGAAATAAAAGTTCAGACGAGGGAGAATCAAATGTTACCAATGTTATCAATCAAGTGTGGTTACTATTTTGTTATTTTGCGATGATGAGCATTGAGTAAAATGGAACCTCAAGAGATTGTAGAACAAATTTCCATTAGGTTGATTCCAATTTATAGCTACCCTGTGGGTTGCAGAGTAGAATTGCAACCACAGGGTTTCAAGATTGTGACTCTTGGAAACAGATTGCCAATACTTCTTCTGAGGCACGTGTAAGTGGATTCAAACAGGCAATTTTTCTGTTAGTAATCTAAAGCAGAGATCCCTGGTAGTGTAGTCCCTAAGGCATTTGGCTGCTAACCAGAATGCTGGCAGTTCAAACCCACCAGGCACTTCTTGGAAGGAAGATTGGGAGATCTACTTCTGTACTGATACCACTTCGGAAACCCAAGAAGGGGTCACTATGTGTTGGATCCAACTTGATGGTGTCTCTAATTTATTTCCTGGAATTATTAGTCTGAGGTAGAGAGAAACAAAATCCACACCCTTGAGTTGATTCCAACTCATAGTAACCCTGTTGGGCCTGATAGGTTTGCCAAGGATGTAAATCTTTATGGAAGGAGACCGCTTCATCTTTCTCCTGTGGAGCATCTGGTGGGTTCAAATGGCTGACCTTTTGGTAAGCAGCCTAATTTTTTTAACTATAGACCATCAGAGCTCCTTGAGGTAAGGATAAAGTCTAGAAAATAAGAGGAGGAATATTTAGGGAATCTGGTGGCATAATTTCATGGCTGCTGGTATCCAGAAGCATTCTGTCATCATAGATAGTTTTTGAGAAAAGAATTATGTCTTCCTTCTGTTATGTGTTCCAAAAAGACCTCTTAAAAGTGTTAAAGAGCAAAGATGTCACTTTGAAGACTAAGGTGGTTCTGACCCAAGGCATGGCATTTTCAATCACCTCACATGCTTTCATAAGTTGGACAATGAATAAGAAAGACCAAAGAATAATCGATGCCATCAAATTGTGGTGTTGATGAAGAATACTAGGGTTGTCAGAAGAATGAATAAATTTGTCTTTGAGAAGTACAGGCAGGATGCTTCTTAGAAGAGAGAATGGCCAGATTTTGTCTCCCCTACTTTGGTCATGTTGTCAGAAGGACCAGTCCCTGGAGAAAGATATCATGCTTGATAAAGTAGAAACAAACAAACAAAATAAAACAAACAAACAAACAAACAACACTGCCATGGACTCAATTCCACCTCATAGTAACCCCCATTGATCCACTGATTTCCAAGGCTATAAATCTTTAGGGAATTAGATTGCCTCCCACAGAGGTGCTGGTGGGTTTGGATGTTCAGTGGAACATCTGGTTAACAGTCTTACCCAGACACCATCACAACTCCTCTGGTAAAGGACAGGATCAGTGAAAAATGGGAAAGTCTTCAATGAGATGGAAAGACAGTGGCTACAAGGATGTGCTCAAGCATAGCAAAGATTGTGAGGATAGCTTAGGACTAGGTAGTGTTTTGTTCTGTTGTACATAGATCACTATGAGTCAGAACTGACTTGAAGGCACATAATAACAATATTATCTTAGAAATAACCTTGTCTTTATGACAAGTATACAAATTCTAGTATCCCTGTAACAGACAGTGAACCTTATTCAAATACCTACAGCCTTAAAATCAGATTTATTTTGAAGTCAGCCTACTATTATAACACTAATCCTCTTTTTTTTTTTTCATTTTAGTTTTTCAGTGTATACTGCTCTATTTCTCACTTGCTTACTGGACTATTGTATACCTAAACATTACAATCCTATGATGAGAGACAGTGCCTCACTTTTCTTTTTACTTGTCATTGCCATCAACTGAGAGAAAGACCTGAGGTTAGAAATGTCACCGTGACTCAGCTGGTAACTGAGCCACATGGACTTTTTGGGGGAAAAGAGTGGCCCTTCTTCATGTAGATCAAAGGATAGGGTATCTAGATCACAGGACAGGAGCATTTAACTAAAAAGTAGAAATCTAGGCCAGCTTCCAGGCAGAGATATAAGCATGATACTCAAAACTGTCTTTTAGGTTTGCAAATAAAAGAGACCTATCTTTTTTTTTTTTTTAAATGATCTAAAGAAATAAAACTTGACTATTACGATTTTAAGGAAGAAATGAGAATATTTAAGAGGCAGATTATGCAAGATAAAGTAGATTCTTAGATTAAACATAGACTTTGTTTAGGGATTGATGTTTGTTAGATTGAGTGCAGACTTGCAATATTTACTTGCAATTTTTCTGTTGGCTGGTGTTTAACTTGTTCCCTGTATTCAATCCTTAATATTCCTGGATCTCTACCCAAGAGGAAGAATTGACTATTTGATGACAGAATGCAGTAGTCTCTTCATCAGCTTAATTTGTAATGTAAAAAAAAAAAAATAAAAAATTGTTTTTTTCCTTAGGAAGTTTTTAAAGTTCTTCTCATAAAAAATGAAAGAAATATGATACTTCAGAACACACTTATTTTAAAAGATTTTTGTGAGGATTAAATCAGATAATCACACATATAAAGTGCCTGGTCCATGTTGTTGTTCTTGTTAATGTGCCGTCGAGTTGGACCCGACTCATAGCGACCCCTCCTTGGGTTTCCGAGGCAGTATCACTATGGAAATAGATCTCCCAACCTTATTCTGAGGAGTGGCTGGTGGGTTTGAACCGTTAGCCTTCTGGTTGGCAGTCAAGTGCCTTAGGCATGCATTAAACTCCATAAATGTCTGTTTACGTCTTCCTCTTAAGGAAAAGTGAACTGGAAAATTCAGTAATGTAGAAAATTGAGCACAGTTCTTGACTTAAAATTTAATTGTCTTTAACACTCAAAATGAATTCAAAAGTTGAAAGATTATAATGAATAGTCACATATAACTGATGAGAAACCCAGGAGCTTGAAACAGTGATAGACATTGCACAATTATAATTTTTAATACCATTTGCCTCCTCACTTTCTATCCCATCCCCTCTTCCCTTCACATTTAACTTACCTACAAATACCGCTACTCCCTGTCTATCTTTTGCATTTGGTTTAGAATCCTGGCTGATCATCTGAATTCTTTTAGGCAGCAGAAGAGAAGGAAAAAACCTCATTCTTCCTTTTCTAGGCACCTATGAATGGAGTGTTTGGTAGTGATTAAAAGACTCAGTTTCTGTGCTACACAAGGTTAACTGCTAGAACACATACCCCATAAATATTAGTGGCATAGCTCATGCACATTTCAGAATAATGAGGGCTAGTCGAGATGGGGAGATGGCAGGGCTCCTTGAGGTAACCTTGCAGGGACCCAGTCTACTTTTTTCTAGTAGATTATCAATATCTAAGATTTCAGAGTCCTCCATTGGTTTTTCTGCATCCAGTCAGCAGAGGAAGGAAGAAAAAAATATCTAGAGAACTGAAGAGTAGGTTTTATGGTTATGGAAGTGTCAGTGACTTCTTCCTACATTATATTGGCCAAAACTCAATCATATGGCTACACTGACCTGCAACAAATGGTGAAAAATACAGACTATTTTTTGGCCAAGGAGAAAAGAAACATATTTTTGAGTACTTAGCAGCTAGATTCTCACTAATGTTTGCTACAGTGTTGATGAGGAATTGATTGCTGGGTTTGTAATAATCTTTATTAATTTTATCCTGAACATGCACATAAGGTGTTCTAGATCAGAAATGGATTACTCATTATTATGTACATAATAACAGATCTGCCCTGGAGGAAGTGCACCCGAAATTCTCCTTGGAAGCGAGAATGGCCAAACTTCGTCTTACCTATTTTGGTCATGTTGTCAGAAGGGACCATTCCTTGGAGAAGAATGTCATGCTTGGTAGGGTGGAGGGTCGACGAAAGACGGGGAGGCCTTCAACCAGATGGATTGACACAGTGGCTGCGATATGGGCTCAGGTATAGCAGGGATCGTGGAGCTGGCTCGGGATCGGGCAGTGTTCGGCACCTAATAACAACAACAACGATTTGTTGACCACTTGACGCTAGTGTTTACCCCGGGGGAATGCTATGAAACTCAGTTGGACAAATCTGTGTGAATGGCTTCACACTCCATTGACTTAAGGAAAGATCCTAGGTTCTCAAGCTAACCTTCTGGAATGTAAATACATCTCAGCATAGTGCCTAAGGCACTTGACTTCTAGCCAGAAGCCTGGTGGTTCAAACCCACCAGCCACTGCTTGGAAGGAAGATTGGGCAATCTACTTTTCTAGTGATACTGCCTCAGAAACCGAAGGAGGGTCGCTAGTGTCAGAATTGACTTGACAGCAGTGAGGGTTTTTTTTTTTTTTTTCAGTTTATAGTTCAGAATCTCAAATTTTCAGCAAATTTGACTCAGAGAACCCCGACACTATATAAATACAAAAAAGAGAAAAGAAAAAAATTTCTGAATACACCACAGTAATGATATTGACAATGTTGTTAGGTGCCCTATGAACGACAGAACAAAACACTGTACAGTCCTGTGCCATCCTCATAAAACTTGCTATGCCTGAGCCTACTGTTGCAGCCACTGACTCAATCCATCTCACTGAGGGGCTTCCCCTCTTTCTTGGACCCTCCACTTTACCAATCATGATATCCTTTTCCAGGGACTAGTCCCTCTGACAACATGACCAAAGTATGTGAGATGATGTCTGGCTATTCTCCCTTCTAAGGACCATGCCACTGTATTTCTTCCAGGACATTTTGTTTGTTCTCTGGCAGTCCATGGTATTTTTAGTCCTCACCAACACGATTAATTCCAAGGAATTTATTGATCAGTTGCCATGTTTCAAAAATTACTGTCTTTTACATAGAATTTGTAACATCTCATTAATCTCCACAAACCAGTTTGATTAATACTGTTTGAACTTCCATCTTGCAGATAAGGAAACCAAGACACAAATAA
>NW_006922147.1:1584699-1585334 GCF_000298275.1 Orycteropus afer afer | reverse complement strand
CAGATTACCTAGTATCTTTCTACATCTTGTCCTTTGCCTGGACTTGAATGCTTCAGTGTATTTTCAAAAATTAGGGTCAAGGAGAGCCATGTCACTAAAGATCTTTTTGAAGTTAACTTGGATCAAATAATCAGTACTTTCTGGGCATGGATGCTTAACTAGCTATGACTTCACTTACATGGATCAGATTAATCATATTTCTTCTTGTTGAAACAGATCTACATTGAAGCTATGATATTTAGCAAATGTATGTATCTGAAACATCACATTAGAGGGGAAATAAGGTTAATTATTCATGTTTTGAAAGAGGACTAAAAACATTTCTCCATGGGCACTGCATTGGGTGATATAATACTGGAGGAAGTTTCACAAGTAAGACCATGTGCTCAATTTGGTGTTGAATTTGAAGTGATGATGGGTCATTTAGACCCATAAGGTATAGATTATAGGCATTCAGAACTTTTTTCACATTAAAATTTTCTGAAAATATTTTTAAACCTAATATGTTTATGGGAGCTCTGGTAGCATAGTGGCTAAGACACTTGCCTGCTAACTAGACGGCTGGCGGTTCAAACCCACCAGCCAAAAATCCTCACAACTGGACCAATGAGCAGCATCACAATCAATGGAGAGAA
>NW_006922147.1:1570703-1580648 GCF_000298275.1 Orycteropus afer afer | reverse complement strand
GAGCATTTCTTCATATGTTTGTTGGCCACTTGAATATCCTCCTTGGTGAAGTGTCTATTCATGTCTTCTGCCCATTTTTTAATTGGATTGTTTGTATATATGTGATTGCCCATAATAGTAATGAAAAATAATACAGTTTGTGTCTGAGTAAAACCCTTTCCTATAATAATCAGTGACACTTTGATGGAGTTATGTTTGTTACCAAGATGCTCTCATGGTTACAACCTACCCAACTGTCCCTGCTGTAGCTTTTTAGAGTCTTGATGTAAAAATATAGAGACAGACACAAGTCTGGTTGATGGAATTTTATGAGATTTTACTGTTTTCTTAGCAGTATCACAAGCTTTAAATACGAGAGGAAACTTTCACAAATATTCATTAGATGGTATTTTACTTGTACTTTATCTTAATATCTTTTCAATTTTCCTACTGTTCTGTCCTTTTTACCCATTACCATAACAACCCATATTCTGTAATAGTCAGTAGAGTCATCAGTAAAAGGGTCATGGGAATGGATTACTGATGAATGCATTTTCTGAAATCTTATTTCTTTCTTTGACAGTCTTTGATCTACGCTTTTTCAAATTAAGTTTTGGTTACTACTGATTCCAAATTCCTCTGTGTTTTCTGATATTTTATATCCTTGTGTGTTCTGCCAATACTCAGGTTTATATAGTATTACCAGAAACGTAATTCTTTGTTTCAGTCAGCTCCAGACAAAATTTGTAGAACATCTTCTTGAGGTAAACAAACACATGGAATGTGGGAAAAGTTATTCTTTATCATAAACCTTTATCACTAGTGGAAAAAGATAACTATCTTTTCCCATATGTTTTGGGAAAGTAATTTTCATGATGGAAGCTACTGTGCTGGACTTAAAAAGAAAGAAAAAGCAAAAATAAAATAAAATAAAAATAAAAATTCCTGATGGTTTAAAATTCCCATGCAATTTAGTGTCTTGCACAGTTCACACTATTCTTCTTTGAGTCCTTTTCAATAAACAAACAAACAAACAAACAAACAAACAAATAAATAAATAGCAGATATCAAGTATTAGCCTCATTAGAGAGTTTGGGTTTGTGCTGCATTTGGGCTCAGTAGTCATAGGAGGTTGTTTTAGAAAAAATGTGATACAGTGTAAAAAACAAGGATTTTGGAGTTAAACAGACCTAGATTTAAATCCAAGGAGGGGTTGCTATGAGTCGGGGCTGACTCGATGGCAAATAACAACAACAACAACAACAAAGATTTAAATCCTAGTCCTGCAAATGAACAAGTCTTTGATCTTGGACAATTTAATTAACCTTTTGATTTTCAGTTTCTTTATTTATAAAATAGAGATTATGATACATACTTCTTCACACACAGTGTTGTGAGGATAAATAAAAAAGGATTATAGCCGATAATTGTGGTTATTATTTTTAATATTAGTATAAGACTATGAACCTATTTTCTCATTTGCCCAGATTCATATCATATTTAGTTGTTTATCTTGAGGTAGCTGTCAGGATAT
The DNA here is from genome assembly GCF_000298275.1 of Orycteropus afer afer. NCBI lineage: Eukaryota > Metazoa > Chordata > Mammalia > Tubulidentata > Orycteropodidae > Orycteropus > Orycteropus afer. The sequence goes on along the minus strand of NW_006922147.1, from coordinate 1,579,135 downwards.
GCAGACTTAGTTACTTCTCCCCGGTATGTTGTTGTTACGCGTGTGGAGTCGGACCCAACTCATAGAGACCCCTTCTTGGGTTTCGGAGGCAGTATCTCTAAATAAGTAGATTGCCCGACCTTCCTTCCGAGGAGTGGCTGGTGGGTTTGAACCACCAGCTTTCTGGTTAGCAGTCAAGTGCCTTAGGCACTGCACTATCAGAGCTCCCTCCCAAGTATATTCCTATGTTAATAAATTTAATGGGTTCTCTATTCTTATAAATACTGTGTTACTCTATTAAATGACTCTCCAAAGCCATTTTTAGAGACTGTAATTCATTAATATTAAAAGTCGGTCTGTGTATTTCTTTATTTTACTTAAGCTTCTTCAATATGCTACACTTTCAGAGGAATGCATGATAAACACACTAATACTACACAGCTCTACAGCTCTACTTTACATGTTCAATCTAATTCTCTTGAGTAGTTTCATAAAAAAAAAAATCATGACTTTCACACAGTAAAATGAGGGTCAAGATTTAAAAGCCAGGATTAGAATTCTGTTCAAAACAAGAAGAAAATATTTCATATGCTGCCTTATATAACCCAAGTGTTTCCATTTCTTTATACAATACATAAAAGTGGATTTAAGTCTTTGTCCAAGAGTTCTCAAATAATATAATTCCCTCTTGATTAAAAAAATAAAAATGGACAATTAGTGGACAATTAATCATTCTTCATTACTTGGTGCTCAATATTACATAATTGTATATATAATCTTATGTGTTATATATATATAATATTTATTTTAGCATTCTGAAATGGATACAGAATTTTAGAAATTTAAATGCTTTTCAATTCATATCATTATATTTTCAAAGTAAGCTTATATAGGACATTTGTTGTGCCTCACATCTCTGATGGCAAAGTAAGGTACATGAAGAAATGCAAGTAATAAACCAGGTTTTAATACTAGTTCTTATGAACATCAATCATCCCAAGTTACCACATGATGGGATATGTTACGATCTATCAATAACACTATCTCATTTATTTATTCATTGGAACATTTTATTGTACTTTAGGTAAAAGTTTATGAGCAAATTAGTTTTTATGTGAATAATTCACACCTAAATTTCTATGTAATCTCCACAATGATTTAGCATTCTCCCATTTCCTCCCTGGGTTTTCCATTTCTATATGTCAGGCTTCCCTGTCCCTCCCTGCTTTCTAATCTTAAGATTTAGGCAAGTGTTGCCTGTTTGGTCTTGTAGAGTGGATTGTTCTAAGATTCACATTCTTCACAGGTGGCATTATTTATTTTATGGGCCCATCTATCATATGGCTGAAAAGTGTTCTCTGGTATTGTCTTCATTTTCAATTTCAAAGGTTATCTTAGGGCTATAGTCTCATAGGCTCCTCCAATCTCTTTGAGACCAGCAAGTCTGGTCTTTTTAATTTATTTTTTAATTTGCATTTTGTTCTACATTTTTTACCCATTCTAGCCAGGACCTTCTATTTTGGTCCTAGTCAAAGTGGTCAGTAGTGGTTGAGTGGCACCACCTAGTTCTTCTGGAGATGCTCCATTTTTGAAAGTTCTCCCTAAATTGGTCTTCTGATCCCTAAATTTATACACACACATACACCTATGCACTTTTTTTTTTTCTCCCAAAGATGAGGGTCAAAAGAGAAGAATTTGTCTATACAGTTTAAAATAGAATTATACCTTGAGTTTTGTCCTTACTTGTGTTTATCATTGGATCTTTGTTTATGTAGTTAGACCTTGTATAAAAGATGAAGCTAACTGTGAGCTTGGTAAAATGATTACTATTTTGTAATATAAGAAACTCTGGTGGTGCCATGGTTAAGGCATTTGCCTGCTAACCAGAGGTCTGTGGTTCAAAGCCATCAGGTTCTCTGCTGGAGAAAGATGAGGGAGTTTGTTTCTGTAAAGATTTACAGCTTTGGACACCCTATGGGACAGTTCTACTCTGTCCTATAGGGTCACTGTGAGTCAGAATCAACTCTATAGTAGTGGGGATTTTTGTGAGGTTTAGTTTGTAATATATCTGTTATTTTTAAAGGAAAATAAGGTAGCCTCATATAAAGGAGGGGGTGCTAGTAGCATAGTGCCTAAGGCACTTGATTGCTAACCAGAAGTCTGGTGGTTCAAACCCACCAGCCACTCCTCGGAAGTAAGGTTGGGCAATCTACTTCCGTAGTGATACTCCCTCGGAAACCCAAGGAGGAGTCGCTATGAGTCGGGTCTGACTCAACAGCACATAACAACAACATATAAAGGAGCAATGACTATTAATTTTTCTGAAGTGATGCAGTGCTGCTGATGAGAAGTTTGCTGTCCAGTATAAATGTCATTATTTTGTAGGTGATCTATTTCTTAAAGAAACATATCTTAAGTGTGTGTATGTGTGTGTGTTTGATGTGTATTAATTTTACTTTTATATGCTGGCCATCAGTATCTTTCTGCAAAATGGAAACAATAAATAAGAAGTCCCCTTCTAACTTCACAGGTTTTTTTTTTTTTTTTTTTCCCTGAAAATCTTAATGAAATAATATGTGTCAATGAGAGTTTCTAATTTTAATGTGCTTTCAGAGCAGATTGGAGTTTGATATGGTGTGAAGAACATGCATTTTAATGTTGGAGTTCAATGATGTTCCATGCATTTGACTGCCAAGATCTCAATCTTGTTATTTAAACTTTTAATGTCATTGAAAAAGTGGGAATAACAATGCCTTCTTAATAGGGCTACATATACTTACTGCTGTTATTGTTAGTTGCTATCCAGTAGATTCAGACTCATGATGACCACATACTTATTCATAGGGTTTTCTAGCCTGCAATCTTAATGAAAACATTTGCCAGGTCTTTTCTTCCATAGTTGAGAAGATTTGAACTGCCAAACTTTAGTGCAAATTGTTTGAGCCACCTAGGTACCTTATGGTTACACATACACACACAAATATGTATATATGGTTTTAATGAAGCACACAAAGACACACAGTCTCACAGTACCTGACAGAGTTCAGTAAAGTTGAGCTTCTATACCCAACCTTTTATCTCTCCTCTATGTGAAGAGCCATGCTTTCTTTTTTACCCCATACTAACAAAGTTTATTTTTCTTAATGCATGCATATTGTTTAAATGAATTAAAATTACCATCAAGTGTCCAAGGAATTTAAAAAGGGAAAATAAAATAAGGACATTTGAAACTTTTAAAAATAATACACAAAGGGAAATAAAGAAAGAACATGATGACTGAAAGGATAAGTAGTATGTAGAGAGATTACCTAGAGAAATTTACTGAGTTTGGCAAAATGACTAAAGAATGTAATACTCTTGGAAGCTGGGTGAAGAAGCTTATCACCTAAAATTTGAGATTAAGTATAAATTATTTGGTTGGATTTTAGTGCAAATTTCTCTCTTTCCCCTTTAATATTAATTAATATAGAAATAGTGATATATAGTTTATTAAAGTAGATTTTTTTTTTATTCATTGTCATTGTGTTGATTGTGTTTTGACCCAAGGCAATCCCATGCTTCAGAGTAGAATTGCATTCCATGGAGTTTTCAGTGGCTGTAATTTTATGGAAGTAGATCTTCAGACTGTTCTTCTGCATTAAAGTAGAGACATAAAATATACATCTATAAATAGATTCAAACTTATATTTTTATAAAAGAAGAACGAAAGTACATTTTACAAATATATAACCCTGTATTACATACTGTTGGGAGACTCTGTTAATTATTTTTCCTCTGATGAAAATATAATATTGATGGCAGGAAAAATATTAAACCTGGTTTCTCACCCATGATGTGTTACTAGTCGATTGCATTATTTGACTTTTAATTTCCTCTGTGAAATGCAGAATTTGGATTCATTCACATGTAAAATTCTTTGTAATTCTCAATTCTTTGACTAACAGTTTTTAATCTATTTACTTTCTGGGGAAATATTAAGCATGATACTGTACAATGCCTCATATATTTAATAAAATCATAGTTCATGAGTATATTTTCAAAGGTATTTCTCATTTATGTTTATCCTTGTTTGTTATGATTATAATGCTAAGTGACTGATCAACATGTAGACAAATAATCAAAGCAATTAAAACAGAATTTATTATATTGATTTCCAAAGTTTGCTGGAAACTTAAAATATTTTATCCTTTCATTGTGTCTTTCCAAAGATGTAAGAGAAAATGATCAAATTTTACATTATCAAAGTCATGAAAAAGTAATTTCACCAAGTTAACAGTGGTACATACATATAAAATTTTTGCTGTTGATGGAAATATTTTCACACTAGAGGACTCATCCTTTATACTACAAATAAAAGAAAAATCAAAAGCTCAGAGAGTAAAATGACTGATTAAAGGTCACATAGTGAAGAATTATAATTACATTGAATTTTCTTGACCTGTAGAAGAATAATACTTACTTAGATGACAAACACCTAAATCGTATTTATTGATTTATATCTTTAGAGCTATTACTTATTATCAAGTTTATGGTCATGAAAATGAATGTAGAAGTCATTGTATAATGCTTCCTGAATATGGTTTCATGAAAACTTTAGTCACCTCAGTGCTTTTTCTAGAACCTATATATTAATAAATATCCACTTACCCAACTTGCTGGGTTAACTAACTTCAATTACTTCAAAATATACTGATTACCCTGCACACTGTAAGCTCAGAGTTCTTCAGCTATATATATATAGAGAGAGAGAGACAATTCTACTGCTTCCTTCAGTAAAATTATTTATAAAATTCAGTTTTGATTAATCCTACATATGAATACAAATTGAACTTATTATAGAAAAAATCTGTCATTTACATATTATATAAATTTGTTAGAAATTAAAAATATACAAGTTTTTAATTTATTTTATAAATTAAGTTGAATAGACTGTCTAAATAAAAATCAGTGGCCGAAAAGAATGGAAGGAAAAATGTCATAAAAACATAGCAAGATTCTGCGTTCATATTGTAATGCAGCTGTCTTAAATTATTTTTGTTGTTGTTGTTATGTGCCATCAAGTGAGACCTGATTCATAGCGACCCCTTCTTGGCTTTCCGAAAGGGTATCACTGCAGAAGTAGATTGTCCAACCTTCCTTCTGAGGAGTGGCTGGTGGGTTTGAACCACCAGCCTTCTGATTAGCAGTCAAGTGCCTTATGCACTACCCTACCAAAATTCCTTTTTAAATTATAAGTCCATCTCAAAAATGTCACCAATAGATAACAGAAACAATAAATTATGGTGTATTCCATATGATATAGTCAAGAAGGTATATATAAACATGATTTTTTTCTATCAAAGTTTAAAATTATATACATATGACTAATTTTTGAGGATATATTGGGATGTATATATTCAGTCAAATTCTAGAAGTTATTTTGAACATAAAATTTATCAAAATATCAAAAGACATGGCAGAATTAATTCCTTTATATATTCTTTTCTTATATGTATTTAATTTATATTTTATAAATGCATAATATGTTCTATGGACTATTATTTGTACTATCTCAAATACATTTTTAAAATACACACTTGTAATTTCATTATTTTTAAAGATTAAGCAAATGTAGTTAAGTTAAATGAAATAGTATAACAGCAAATCGAACGTTTCACTAGTTATAGAAGGATAAGTCATTCTCATACATAAAAGTTCAAATAAAATTAAAGTAATATTGCAATATAAGAACATATTGTGAAATGTTAAAATCAGCATCTGTGAAATAAAAGCATTTCATTGAATATTTTCTAATCCTGTTCACCCCAGTATAACAAACCTGAACATCATCTAGATTGACACAGTCTTTGTTTTTGTCTTCATCGATTCTGTGTTTTTTGACAGAAATGTTTCATGTTTACATTCTTTGTTTCCCAAGAACATTTCACCAACATCCACCCAGTTTCAAAGAAGTACTGAGTAGCAGAAGACTAAAGTTGTATTTCCTTATCTTTTAAATGTCACATAAGATCAGGAGATGTTTTTGGCATGTTGAAAACTGCAGTCTAGAGCACAACAGTTTTAAATGCCATTTGGAATTCTAAGTGATAGAATCTGACACTTGTTCCTTCTAAGGATACTATTAATATATTATAAGTGTTTTCTCAACTAATTGAATTCAGAAATGAATACTCACTCTGAAGATCATGGTCCCACAGGGAGTGCAGTTTTTTTCAGGTAATATTTTTTCTATTATGTTATGTGTGTGTGTGTAAGAGAGAGAGACAGAGAGATAGAGACAGAGACAAAGAAAGACAGAGGGAGACAGAGACAGAGAAAGAGAAAGATGAGAGAGAGGGATAGAGTCATCTTCTCTCTGCCTCATTTCCTTCCTCATTATATAACAAAAGGAAATAGCATTTTTTTTTTACTATTCTTTTAATTACCTTGCTTTTTTTGTCTTGTCTTGCTTTGCCTTTCTATGCTTGTATGTTATAAATGACCCAAAGATTGTATGTGCAATGTAGTTTTGGAATGTTTCTGTCATCAGAAATTATGGGGATAATTCCCCATTCCCAGAATGATATTGTTGTTGTTGTTATGTTCTGTGGAGTTGGACCCTGCTCATAGCGGCCCCTCCTTGGGTTTCCGAGGCAGTATCACTACAGAAGTGGATTGCTCAATCTTCCTTCCGAGGAGTGGCTGGTGGGTCAAAAATGATATTAGGCAATTATAAAAATAGAAAAGAAAAAGTTATAATGCTAGAAGCAGTCACAACCCAAACCCTAACCTGTACTATGTATGGAGCTGAGGAATTTGAGGATTCATCAAAAGCATTTCACAGAGACTCATGTAGATTCTTAAGAGAGTTTTACTATATTATTGTCAGGTGCCCTCAAGTCAGCTCCAACTCATAGCGAGCCTATGCACATCAGAACAAAACACCACCCGGTCCCGTGCCAGCTCGGCAATCCCTGTTATACCTGAGCCCATCATGGCTACCACTGTATCAATCCTCTTGTTGAGGGCCTTCTCCTGTTTTGTCGACCCTCCTCCACCTTACTAAGCATGACATCTATCTCTAGGAATGGTCTTTTCTGACAACATGACAAAAATATGTAAGACAAAATCTGGCGCTTCATGCTTCCAAGGAGCATTCCGGCTACACTTCCTCCAGGACAAATTTGTTAGTTCTTTCAGCAGGCCATGGTACATTCAGCATTGTTTGCCAGCACCACAACTCAAAAGCATCAACTCTTCTTCGGTCTTCCTTCTTCATTGTCAAGCTCTCACATGCATATGAGACAATTGAAAATACCTTGACTTGTGTCAGGCACACCTTAGTCCTCAAGGAGACATCTTTGCTTTTCAGCACTTAAAAGAAGTCCTTTGGAGCTGACTTGTCCTGTGCTATACATCGTCCTATGTCCTGACTGTTGCTTCCATTGGTGTCGATTGTAGAACCAAACATTGTGAAGTCTTTGACAGTTTAAAATTTTTCTCTATTTATCATGATGCTGCTTATTGGTCCAGTTGAAAGGATTTTTGTTTTCTTTATATTGAGATGTAATCCATACTGTAGACTGTATTCTCCAACCTTGATCAGTAAGTGCTTCAAGTCATGCTCACTTGCAGCAAGCAAAGTTGTGCCATCAGCATATCATGGGATGTTAAAGATTCTTCCTCCAATTCTGATTCCATGTTCTTTTTCATATAGTACAACTTCATGGATTATTTGCTCAGCACATAGATTGAATAAGTATGGTGAAAGAATGCAACCCTGACACATTCCCTTCTTGATTTTAAACCATGCAGTGTCCCCTTGTTCTGTTCAAATGGCATCCTCCTGGTCTATGTACAGGTTCCTCATGAGTACACTCAAGTGTTCAGGAATTCCCATTCTTCTCAATGTTATCCACAATTTGTTATGATCCACACAAATTCTTTTGTATAGTCAATACAAAATAAGTTAGAATCTTTCCATTATTCTTTGCTTTGAGCCAAGATCCATCTGACATCAGCAATCATATTGCTCGCTCCACATCCTCTTCTTAATCTAGCTTGCACTTCTGGAAGTTCTCCATCAATACATTGCTGCAATCATTTTTGAATTATCTTCAGTAAGATTTTACTTGCATGTGTTATTAAAGATATTGTTTGATAATCTCCACATTCTATGGGATCACCTTTCTTTGAAATGGGTCCAAATATGGATCTGCTCCAGTCAGTTGACCAGGTAGCTGTCTTCCAAATTTCTTAGCGTAGGCAAGTGAGTGCCTCCAGTGGGACATCCATTTGCTGAAACATCTTAACGGGTATTTCAGCAATTCCTGGAGGCTTATTCTTCACCAATTCCTTCAGTGAAGTTTTAACTTCAATGCCATTAATTCTTGAATATATGACACCTCCTGAAAAGGATGAATACGGACCAGTAGTTTTTGGTACAGTGACTCTGTGTATTCCTTCCATCTTCT
>NW_006922147.1:1566213-1567919 GCF_000298275.1 Orycteropus afer afer | reverse complement strand
CAATGATAATTAACACATCTTGATTGAATGTTTGGTAAATTTCACACTGCAGAAGTTGATAAAAATCTTCAATTTCCTCATCTTTGGCTTTGGTGGTTAGTGCATACATTTGTATAATAGTTGTATTAATTGGTCTTCTTTGTAAGTGTATGGATATTATCCTATCAGTGACAGCATTGTACTTCAGGACAGATCTTGAAACATCCTTTACGATGATGAATGCCAGTTCATTCCTCTTCAAATTGTCATTCCTGACATTGTAGATCATATAGTTGTCTGACTCAAAATGGCCAAAACTGGTCTATTTCAGCTCACTAATGCCTAGGATATCAATCTTTATGCATTACATTTCATCTTTGACAACTTCAAATTTTCCTAGATTCATATTTCATACATCCCATATTCTGATTAATGGATGTTTGCAGCTGTTTCTCCTCAATTTGAGTCATGCCATGTCAGCAAATTGAGGTCCTCCAAAATTTAATTTATCCATATCATTGAGGTTGGTTCTACTCTGATGAGACAACACTTTCCTAGTCATAGCTTGAGTGCCTCTGACCTAAGTGTCTCATTCATCTTCCTGTGCTGTATTGGACAACATTCGCAGTCTATTCACAAAGTTTCCCAGTAATGTATCAGACAGTGTTTCTCTGCTATTTATAAGGTTTTCCTTGGCCAATTCTTTGAGAAGATGATGACCTGTTCCTTCTTTCAGGTCTATCTCATTTCTTCCTAGTCTCGAAATCTGTGCCCCATGTGCAATCCTGTTGGCTTTTGAAACATCAGTGGCACAGCCCCAAGCCTCACAGCAACATGCAAACCACCACAGGATGACAAACTGCAGACAAGTTCATCTCCTTTAGCTGTTGGAAACCTCTCCACCCTCTCCTTACCTAATTCCTTCCTGAATCCTGCCGCTTTGTGGTCCTCCCTCCTTTTCCTGCCCTGAGGGATTGGATAATTCCCCATTCCCAAGAATGATATTATTGTTGTTGTTGTTGTTAGGCAATAATAAAAATAGAAAAGGAAAAGTTTTAATGGTAGAAGCAGTCACAAACCAAACCCTAATCTGTAATATGTAGGGAGTTAAGGAATTTGAGGATTCAACAATAGCATATTACAGAGACTCATGTAAATTCTTAGCAGAGTGTTACTATATCAGCCAATCTATATCTATAACATAATCTATTATGTCATATTCGATCTGATAAAAAAAAGAGAATGTGTTGACTAAGGGTGCTGATGTCTGTACAGTGGCCAGACAATAAGAATAAAGATATAAGAATTTAATTGAAGATTTCTAGTAGTGACCTGGGGAACACTTTTCTGGTCTGAGATCAGTGTAAAGGGATCTTCAATCTTTCTAGTTAATGGAAATCTTTGTCTTCTTATTTTATGGATCTTACTTGATTCATCAAACCTTACTAAAATAAGTTTGACTGTAATATCCTTCTCTTCTTTTATTTTGCTTTGATTCTATTTTTTGTCAAGAGTAGTTTGTTCTGAAATTCAACTTCTCATACATCTTAACAATGAGAATATCATGGAAAGAAAACATGAATATTCCAGTTTCAAGGAAGGAATATCCCTAATAATAATTAAATAGAATGATTTCCTGGTTTGCACACTGTTCAATGTGAGCTCCCAAATTGAAAAACAAAAACACCAATACAAATTGAGTTGATTCCGACTCATGTGGCTCAGAA
>NW_006922147.1:1564001-1565455 GCF_000298275.1 Orycteropus afer afer | reverse complement strand
TAAGAAGAAATCTGACATACCCACTGCCATCGAGTCAATTCCTACTCATAGCCATCCTTTAAGACAAAATAGAATTGTCCCATAAAAGGTTTTCAAAGCTATAAATCTTTACAGAACAAGATGGTTCTACATTTCCCTCACAGAACAGTTGGTGGGTTTGAACTGCTGAACTTTTGTTAAGCAGTTGAATGCTGTAACCACTACTCCACTGAAGTCTCAAGTTGCACAGCATTACAATATTTTTATACTAATAGTGCAGTATTATTTTTATACTATGAGTTAATCTGGTGTTTAGCTAAAAGGTGCCCTCAAGGACTAGTTGCAGTTCAAGATTTATGAAGTGTCTCAGGGTAATATTATCTGGGAGTCCTCAAGTCTCAACTGATGCAGTAAGTCTGGACTTTTTAATAATTTGAGTTCTGTTTCACATTTTTCAGTCTTCTATCAGGACCAATACATTAATGCTGTGATCAGAATGGTCACCCTCTAATCCTTCTAGTCTCAGGGAAGATGAGGTTCATGTATACTGTTAGTCCTATAGACTAGTTTCTTCTCTGAATCTTTGGTTTCTTTCTGTATCTTTTGCTCCAGACAAGAAGAGACTGAGAGTTGTATCATAACCTCCAACTGTTCTTCATATGTTTTTCTTTGAAACTTTCTCTTGTCCAATTTTAAACTTTAATCAAATAGCACTTTGTATGGAATATTTTTGAGAAACTGAAAAGTACTACATTAAAAACACTATATTCAAGTCTGTTCTTATTTCATTGTCTGTAACTACTGTTCCTTCTTTCCTTAAATCTTTTCATAGCTCACATCTTTAAATATTCTAGATCAACTGACAATTGCCTGAAGGCCTTCATTGATTACACTAACTAAAATAGCCACCGATCCCATCCTTGTCATTAGTGCATAGAAAAATGACTGGCAGTGCTTTGAGTCAGTGAATATTTATTTATTGAACAAATTGAATGAATGAATGAGTCTTGAATTCTATGGGATATCTGGAGAATGAAAGTAATAAAACAGTCTTTAAATTTCATACTCATCCTCAAATTGCCACATTTTAAATATGTATTGCCTTACACTTGTAAGCAATTTATGAGTTTATATTATTATTTTTTTTTCTATTTAAAAACAGATTGTTCTTAACTTGCAAGGTATTCTCCTATAAATGATTACATTTATGGTTTTTCAAAATGTACTTCCCAAAATGGCTGCAGGGCAGGCAAGGGAAAATGTGTTAACTATCACTGGTGATTGGAATGCAAAAGTTGGAAACAGAAGAATCACCAGTAGTTGGCAAATTTGGCCTTGGTGACAGAAATAATGCTGGAACTCGCATGGTAGAATTTTACAAGACCAATGACTTGTTCATTGCAACACCTTTTTTCAACAACACAAACGGTGGCTCTACACATGGACTTCACCAGATGGAACACACAGGAATCAGA
>NW_006922147.1:1561968-1563001 GCF_000298275.1 Orycteropus afer afer | reverse complement strand
CTAAAGCACTTGACTGCTAACCAGAAGGCTGGCGGTTCAAACCCACTAGCCACTCCTTGGAAGGAAGGTTGGGCAATCCTACTTCCGTAGTGATACTGCTTCGGAAACCCAAGGAGGGGTCGCTATGAGTCGGGGTCAACTCGACGGCACATTACAACAACAACATAATTAATATCGCACACAAGTAAGATCTTACTGAAAATAATTCAAAAATGGTTGCAGCAGTATATTGACAGAGAACATCCAGAGGTGCAAAGTGGATTCAGAAGAGGATGTGGAACAAGGGATATCATAGCTGCTGTCAGATGGATATTGGCTCAAGGCAAAGAATACCAGAAAGATATTTACTTGTGCTTTTTTGACTATGCAGAAGCATTTGATTGTGTGGATCATGACAAATTATGGATAATATTGAGAAGAATGGGAATTCCCAAACACTTGATTGTACTTATGAAGATCCTGAACCTTGACCAGAAAAAGCTGTCATTGGAACGGAACAAGGGGACACTGCATAGTTTAAAATCAGAAGGGAGTGTGTCAGGGTTGTATCCTTTCCCCATACTTATTCAATCTATATGCTGAGCAAATAATCCAAGAAGCTGAATTTATGAAGAAAAACATGGCATAAGGATTGGAGGAAGCATCATTAACAACCTGTGATACACTGATGATACAACTTTGCTTACTGAAAGTGAGGATGACTTGAGGCTCTTAATGATGAAGATTGAGGAACACAATCTACAGTATGGATTACATCTCTATATAAAGAAGACAAAAATCCTTACAACTGGACCAATAAGCAGCATCACGATAAATGGAGAAAGGATTGAGGTTGTCCAAAAATTCACGTTGCTTGGTTCTACAATCAATGCCAATGGAAGCAGCAGTCAGGACATTAGACAACGTGTAGCACTGGGAAGGTCAACTGTGTGAAGGAACTCTTTCAAGTGCTGAGGAGCAAGGATGTCACCTTGAGGACTAAGGTGCACCTGACACAGGCCATGATATTTCCAATCGCCTCATATGCATGTGA
>NW_006922147.1:1547525-1548434 GCF_000298275.1 Orycteropus afer afer | reverse complement strand
GGGTTTGAACTGCCAGCCTTCTGGTTAGCAGTCAGGTACCTTAGGCACTACACTACCAGAGCTCCTGCAAACATATATATGTGTGTGTGTATATGTACATGAAGTAGATAAATACGTATATATGTGTATATATACATATAAATCATTTTAAATGTAATGAAATTGTGGTTCTTGAGATTGCTGGTAACAGAATCTATGACAGAAAAGAATTCAAATGAGTTTATTTTTGTTTTTCTTTTCCAGAATATAAATTCTTCCTTTTAGACCACTTTGTGTATGCATACCCCAATTCATTTGACTACAGTTATTTAGAATTGTGTTCTTACTTGAGAATAGTCATAGAAATTTCTTATTAAAGTATTAAACAAAGTTTCATTGAAAGCAGGTTTACTATAAAGAAAATATATTTTAGAATACTTTTGAAAATTTGATATTTTATAGTATCAGTTATATCAGAATATATTTCTTAAAAATTATTCTAAATTATGAGACATTTACCTAGGTTGTTGTTAGGTGCTGGCCATTCAGTTCCAACTGCTCTCACTCTTCTATATACAGAATTAAACACTGCCTGGTCCTGCAACACACTCACAATGATTACTATGTTTGAACCCATTGTCATAGCCACTGTGCCAATCCAGCTCATTGAATATGTTCTTTTTTTGTTGACCATCTACTTTACGAAACATAATATCCTTCTTCAGCGACTGGTTCCTTCTGAGAGTATGTCCAAAGTGAATGAGACAACATCTCACTGTCCTCATTTCTTAGGAGCATTCTGGCTGTAATATAGGTCCACTGCTTCTCTGTGAGTTTGCTGTACTGCGGAGGTTTGTGTGCTGCTGTAATGCTGTAAACCATGGCATCGTTATTTTAATTCTCAGTAGAGTTACCCATGGTGGCATATTT
>NW_006922147.1:1545037-1546945 GCF_000298275.1 Orycteropus afer afer | reverse complement strand
TAATATTCCAAAAAAAAAAAAAAAAAAACCACCAAACTCACTGTCATTGAGTCGATTCCAACTCATAGCCACTCACTTTGGGTTCCTGAGGTGGTAAATCTTTATGGAAGTTGATTGTCCAGTCTTCCTTCTGCAGAGTGGCTGGTAGGTTTGAACCGCCAAACTTCTGGTTAGTGATCAAATGACTTAGGCACTGTGCCATTAAAATACCAATCTAAATCAAATCAGATAAATTTCTGGTTACCTAAATTACTTGGTAAAGCAATTATTGCTACTACCTGTGTATGCCATTATAACTTCTTTAAAAGTATTTTCATTGGAAAATAAATAAATAAATAAGTTTCTCTATTGTCCTGAAACTTGATACTTGACCTTATTTATTTCCATACAAACATTATTTCCATAGCAAAACAGTGAGAATTGTGCAAATTAATCTCCATTAGTTTCACCAAATGCCTTGTAAGTAAAGTTTATATCCCTCTAGTTGCATCTTGAGATGCTCTAGTAGCATAGTATCTAAGGCACTTAACTGCTAACCAGAAGGCTAGTGGTTCAAACCCACCAGCCAGTCCTCAGAAGGAAGGTTGGGCAATCTACTTCCATAGTGATACTGCCTCAGAAACCAAGGAGGGGTCGCTATGAGTCAGGTCCAACTTGATGGCACACAACAACAGTTGCATCTTGACTGATGCTTCTGAAAGACCTAAGGCATTTTAAATTTAAAGAACTAAAAAAATCAAATGTAAAAATCTCGGCCTCTAATATAATTGAAATTTAAATGTCATATTAGATTAACAAAATATGTATAAATTTGTCTATTATTGTACCCAAGGCATAAATCTATCCTACATTTGTTTTGTAAGAAATAACCTATTTTTTAAAATCAATAGGGGCTTTATAGTTAATTACGGAGCTCCTGTGGCATAGTGAATAAGGCCTCTGGCTTCTAACTAGAAGGTCAGCAGTTCAAACCCACCAGCTGCTCTGCAGAAGGAAGATGGGACAATCTACTTCCATAAATATTTACAGCCTTGGAAACCCAATAGGAGTTTCTATGAGTTAGAATTGACTCAATGGCAGTGACTTTGGTTGTTGTTGTTGTTTTGTGGTTTTTTTTTTTTTTTTTTGCTAATTTGCTTGTGAGCCATTGAAAATATAAATCACCTCCTTAGTTATGTGTTTGTATCATTTATGTGTGTGTGTGTCCTTCTTTCATGACCACTTCATATTTTTGCCATATCATTCCAGCAATTACTACAAAGTGAATCCCATTTTTTACTGACTAATATTATGTACAGGAGCTCTGGTGGCATAGAGCCTAAGGCATTTACCTGCTAAGCAGAAGGCTGGTGGTTCAAGCTCACCAGCCGCTCCTTGGAAGGAGAATGGGGCAATATACTTCCATAGTGATACCGCCTTGGAAACCTGAGGAGGGGTCTCTATGAGTCGGATTTGACTCGACAACAGTGAGTTTGGTTTTGGTTGGTAATATTATGTATGAAAATAAACAAGGTCAAGTATCAAGTTGCAAGACAAAAGATAAATTCCTTTATTTTTTCATTTTCCAATATAAATACTTTAAGAAAAAGTCATAAGGCCATACACAGGCAGTACCAACTAATTGCTGTCCTACCAACTAATTAAGGTAACCAGATATTTGTCTAATTTGATTTAGATAGATTGATATTTGAATGAATTTCTGTTGTTGTAATTGCACAGGCAAGAGAAGAGCAAAGCTATGCAATTTCTCAGTAGGGTATTATGCAGCTCAAAAATATCTGTTAATATATGCCACAGTGAAAGCGTCATTATTTTTACATATGTTAAAGTAAGGTGTGTACAATTATAAAATTTCTTTAGATATGCAGAGATTTTGACCTTTCACATATAGAGCAGGTTAGTTATATT
>NW_006922147.1:1542320-1544241 GCF_000298275.1 Orycteropus afer afer | reverse complement strand
TTCTTTATTTTCTAGGGCCATCTATCCTCATTAGTCCATTACTATCTTGCCTATGTACTATTTATATAGTCACTAGAACATTTAGGTTTTCTTGAATCCAGCTCCTCATCTCCACTTTGTCCAGCCATGCAAATTAAAACATTATAAAGGATTTCTTGAAGTATGTTTTTTCACAAATCAAACCTTAATAAAACAATAGTAACAATGACTAACTGTAATTTTATTGTTTATAGTATTTATATCCATCTAATTGATATAAATTAATTTTCAAATTAAACTTATTAGACAAATACTATTATTATACACAGTTTTAGTTCAAAAGAAATTGTGGCTAGAGAGGTTAAATAATTTACTTGAGTATATATACAGGTATAGGATCTCTGGTAGCATAGTGCCTAAGGCATTTGACTGCTTGCCAGAGGCTGGTGGTTCAAACCCACCAGCCACTCCTCAGAAGGAAGATTGAGCAATCTACTTCCTTAGAGATACTGCCTCTGAGGTTTTTTTTTTTTTTTGGTATATACAGGTATACCTTTTTTTTGAAATTACACTTTACACCACTTCACTGTTAGACCTACATTCGAACTTGTTTTCACTAAAAGAAAGAAATTCAAAGAGGATTTTTACTTTTAAGAAAATAAGAGGAAATGTGAAAAGCTAGTATTCAGCATTTGTTATACAGCAAGGCATTAAAGAGGGAATGTGCACCCTGAGTTCTTTCCCCAGGAGTGGTCCTCAACGTCTCAGCATTAAGCCACCACAGCTTTGAACTATGTGTGTGAACACTAAATATTAGAGTTATTTTAGGTTTTATGTGTTATTAGGTATCATTTGGTAGGTTATTTTTTGATTCTGAGAATCTTCTTTTTCACTCCCCCCATATAAATTAGTGGTAATTGATTCTTTACTGTATGTAATTGCAGCTTTCAGAAATTTCCATAGGAATCCTCTACTTTCTGATAGTGGAGGATACCTGTTATAGCTGTTTAGTAGTGGAGACATTATTTTATTCCATTGCTAATCAAATAAAATGAAACTCTGCCGAGCATTTAAGATCTGTCATGTAAAACTTAAACATAACCTAGACTGTCCTAGTTTCTTGTATCATCTCCATCACTTAGAAACTCAATTTTCTTAACTGTACAATGTGAATGATAATATTACCTTGCTCAAGATTGAATAAGAAAATGCAAACAAAGTGTTTTGCCCAGAACTTAGTATATAATGGACAATAAGCAAGTGTTAAGAAGCTCTGGTCGTGTAGTAGGTAAGGCATTGGACTGCTTACCAGAAGGTCAATGGTTCAAACCCACCAGCTTCTCTGTGGGAGGAAAATGAGGTAATCTACTTATGTAAAGATTTACAGCTTTGGAAACTCAATGGGCATTTCCATGAGTCAGATGTTAGATATGATCATTACCTTTGTATTACCATATACAGGGAGTAATAGAACATAAAGGGAGATGGACATAAAGATAGTCTTTTTATTAACCTGCAGGACTATACAGTCAAAATATTGTTTCATCACACTATTGTGAATGGTGTGCCATATTACTTGCTTTCCAAAAACAAATGATCATTTCAAACAAAGTATTCACTTCATCAAAGTTTTTGAATTACTTATATTTCTTTTTAGACATAACTGTATGGCCAGTCACACAGCTCTGGTGATGCTGTGCCTATGCCATTTGAGTGCTAACTAGATGGTTGGCAGTTAAAACCCACCTGCTGCTCCATGGAAGGAAGAAAAGGCAACCTACCTCTGTAAAGATTTACTCCTTTGGAAACCCAATGGGGTCTCTATGAGTCAGAATCCACTTGATGGCAGTTTTTTTTTTTTTTTTTAATGAAATTATAAATAATGTTATATGTTTTCTATTCTGTTTGGCCAATTGGAACTGAAAGATAATTTGCCTTATCA
>NW_006922147.1:1533078-1541540 GCF_000298275.1 Orycteropus afer afer | reverse complement strand
TTGTTAGTTTGCTTAGCATAACAAAAGGAAAACACTATTTCCAAATAGGGTCATATTTACACATAGAGAGAAGGGTTAGAATTTCAATACATATTTTTGAGAGACACAATTCAATTCCAGTATTTTTGGTAGGCTTTAATATACTCTTGATGTATAATATTACCGAATTAGTACAATTTCAGGCCTCCTTGAGAGCCTGTCCTTGGCTTATTTCCTATGGTAAATGGATTGACTTTTGTTTTAGAAATATATTATGATTCCTGGGTTTTAACAAAAGTCTGTCAACATCACTTCTGCCACTCTCTCTGAAGAAATATAAATCCAATATCATTGTACACACAGAATACATAGAAATATAATCTCAAATTTTCTGCTACCCACCAGAATCCATGAAAAGGTTAGCAGAAAGCTAGATTTTAACTGCTAAATACTTCTACAAATAAAGTCTTATAAAAAGCTTAATTTTCAAAATAATAAAAATATAGCTGTTCCAAGAGACATGGGGTAAATTGAAACTTTCTCAATATCCAGGAAAACCTCATATCTCTAAGGAACACCCCTGAATTAGGTATTTTGCAATATCCCTGGATTAAGCCTGACTGTTAGAGAGTTATGCTTTGTGACTATAAATTATTGTCTCTCTATATATCTATACTTCAAGATGATGGCATAGTCTGCATTAAAGGAAGCAATATAAAAAAAAAGTCCATTATTTAGCCTACAATAAAGATGTTATTGAAGATGTTTGTTGATTTATACTAGAAGAATCCTCAGGGACAATTTCTCTCTTGGTTTTATGCTTTTCCTGAACAATATTCCAACTGAAGGAAGAGAGAACAATCTTCATAGAGGTAGTGATCTTTGAACTTGAGCATTTTATGATGAGCTATTATATAGGATCATTCTAGAGAGAGAAAATTTATAGATTTGAGAAAGTGCATAGTGAGTTCAGGGAACAACAAGTGATTTCGTGAGCTGGTAAAATTGGGTGTGTAAAATAGCATTTTAGGGAATGCGGTGGGATACCTGAATTAACATTTTACAGGCTTTATTTTGCATATTTCATTAAATGTCTTTAAGTAACAAACTTTTGTTAAGAGAAAATTTCTAATACCAATGTGAAATACTAACAAATATTACCCTTAACAAACATATAAATTTGAGAGCAAGATTAGTGTTCCATAGAAATAAAAATAATTAACTAACATGTTAGACTTTTTTGAGTAATTTTATTCAACTTAAGAGAGATTATATCATCTATGTCTGATTTTTTAAATGTATGTGTATATTTAAATATTTCACTTTTCTATGTAATCTTCTAAGAATGTAATTGATCTCCACTATCACATACTAATGGAAGGAAGAATGGGCAGTATCCTTCCATAAAGATTTACTGTATCAGAAACTCCAAAGGGGTTGCTATGAGTTGGAATCAACTTGATGGTAGTGAGTTTGGTTTGGTTTATTACACATTAAAGACAACAAAGATAATTGAAATTCAATAAATACTTATTATTGAAGAAAGGATAGTTGGATGTAATCTTATATCTTCAAGTGCCAAAATAGGTTAATTATAAAATGAAATTTAAAAGTATTCTTTAAAATGTAATGCTTACTAAAATTAGTTGCTGGTAAATGCAACAGAGTCTAACAAATAGTGACACCATGTGACAGATTGAATTGCCCTGTAAGTTTTCTTGGCTTTATTCTTTATCAAAGCAGAGCTACTGGGTGTGTTTGAAGTATCAATCTTTTGGTCAACAGCACTTAACTTTTGTGCCACCAGGCTCTCTATTAAATGTAATAATTACTATTTACCCATTATAATTCCATCACTCCTCTGCCACTTTGTCATATTCTTATGGCTTTTGTGTTTCAGTGATGCTGGAAACTATGCCACTGGTATTTCAAATATCAGCAGGATCAACCATAGTGGGCAGATTTCAGCAGAACTTCCTGACTAAGACAGAATCAGAAGAAGGAAGGGGCTATCCAGGTCTGAAAAAAATGACCACTGAAAACATGTATAGCAGTGAAACACTGTGTGATGTATTAATGGAAAACATTATGAATAGAAGTGAAAAATTATCTGATATAGTGCCAGGCAATGAAACTTCAGGATTCAAAGCATTCAAAATATGACTGGAGAAGAACTGCTTTCTCAAAGTAGAGTCAACCTTATAATCATGGATGTTGTAAACCTTTTTAGACCTTCATTTGCTGATTTAGCACAATTCAAAATGAGAAAAAGACAGCTGCAAATATTCATTAATAAACAGAACATGGAATGTATGAAGTATGAATCTAGGAAATTGGAAGTTGTCAAAATTGATATGGAATACATCAATATCCTAAGCACTCACTCACTCTTTAATTCACTGTCATTGAATCAATTCTTATGCAGTGACCTCCAGTAGGTTTCCAAGGCGGTAAATCTTTATGGAAGCAGACTACCTTATCTTTCTTCCTGGAAAGCTGGTGGGTTTGAACCACTGACCTTTCGGTTAGCAACCAAATGCTTTAACCACTAAACACTAGAGCTCCTTATCCTAGGCCTTAGTGAGCTGAAATGAACTGGCAGTGGACACTTTGAATCAATCATATGATCTACTTTGCTGGCAATGACAAATTGAAGAGGAATGGCATCACCTTCCTCATCAAAAATAACAATTCAAGATCTTTCCCGAACTACAAAGCTGTCAGTGATAGGATAATATCTATATTCCTACAAGGAAGATCACTTGATACTACTATTATTAAAGTTGACATATCAACTACCAAAGTCAAAGATGAAGAAATTGATTATTTTAACCAACTTCTGCAGTCTGAAATGGACCATACATGCAACCAAGATGTATGATAATTACAGGTGATTGAAATGTGATAGTTGAAAGCAAAGAAGAAGCATTAGTAGGTGGAGAATATGTCCTTGCTGATATAAATGATGCTGAGACTACAAGATAGAATTTTGTAAGGGCAATGACTTGTTCATTGCAAATAAGTTTTTTCAACAACATAAATGGTGACCGTATATGTGGACTTCTCCAGATGGAATACATACAATTTAAATTGATTGGATCTATGGAAAAGATGATGATGTAGCTCAATATCATCACTCAGAACAAGGCTAGGAGCTGACTGTGGAATTGAGTACAATGGCTCATATGCAAGTTCAAGTTGAAGATGAAGAAAATTAAAACAAGTCTGTGAGAACCAAAATATGACCTTGATTTTATTCCATCAAAATTTAGAGATCATCTGAAGAATAGATTTGATGCACTGAACATCAGTTACCAGAGACCAGATGAATTGTGGTATGACATAAAGAATATCAAACATGAAGAAAGGAAAAGGTCATTGAAAAGATGGGAAGGGAAGAAATGACTAAAATGCATGTCAGGTGAGAATCTGAAACTTGCTCTTGAGTGGAAAGTAGTGAAAAGTGAATGGAAGAGGAGATACTAAAACAGCTAAACAGAAGATTTTAAGGGTGACAAGAGAAGACAAAGTAAGTATTATAATGAAATGTGCAAAAGACTGGAATTCGAAAACCAAAAGGGAAGAACACACTAATCATTTCTCAAATTGAAGAAAATAATCAGACTTCAAGTGGCGACACTGAAGAATTTCATGGGCAAACTATAAAGCAGGAAGCATCAAAAAAAGATGGACAGAATCCACAATCACTCCTGAAAAGAATTGATAAATGATCAACCATTTCAGGAAGTAGCATATGATCAAGGACAGATGTGACTGAATGAAGAAGTCCAAGCTGCACTGAAGGACTTGGTGAAAAACAAGGCCCAGGAATTAATGGAATGCCTATTGAGATGTTTCAACATATTGATGCAGCACTGAAGGTACTCAGTTGTTTATGCCAAGAAATTTGGAAGACAACCATCTTTCCACAAAACTGGAGGAGATCCATATATTTGCCAGTTTCAAAGGAAGATTATCAAATGCAGAAATTATCAAACAATATCATTAATATCACTTGC
The DNA here is from genome assembly GCF_000298275.1 of Orycteropus afer afer. NCBI lineage: Eukaryota > Metazoa > Chordata > Mammalia > Tubulidentata > Orycteropodidae > Orycteropus > Orycteropus afer. The sequence continues at coordinate 1,537,542 of NW_006922147.1, read as the reverse complement.
AGGGAAAATTATGCTAAAGATAATTAAAACCTACTGCAGCAGCATCAATAGTAACAGCCACAAACTCATGCAGGATTAAGAAGAGGGTGTGAAATGTAGGATACGATTGCTGATGTCAGATGCATCTTGGTTGCAAGCAAAGAATCCTAGAAGATGTTTACCTGTGTTTTATTGCCTATGCAAAGACATTTGATTGTGGGGATCATAACAAATTATGGATAACCTTGAGAAGAATGGGAATTCCAGGACACTTAATAGTGCTCATGAGGGACCTGTCTTTAGATGAAGAGGCACTGTCCACTGTGTGAGGCCCTTGATGGGCATGAGGTGGTATCATTTTTGTTTGGTGGGTCTGGTGTTATCCTGGTTAGGACTCTGCTTATAGAAGAGAAAAGTGGTGCACTTGCACTTTGCGTTTCTTTCAAGCAAAACAAATGGATACTGAATGGTTTAAAATCAGGAAAGATATGTATCAGGATTGTTGCCTTAACATACTTATTCAATCTGTATGCTAAACATTTAACCCAGGAACAGCCCTGTGTGAATAAGAATGTGGCATCAGGATTGGAAGAAGACTCAATGATATGAAGAGGATACAACCTTGCATGCAGAGAGTGAAGGTGACTTGAAGCAGTTACTGATGAAAACTAAAGAATATACACTCTTCAACATAGACTACAATTCAGTATAAAGAAAACAAAATTCCTGACAACTGGATCAGTAAGCATCATCACGAATACTGGGGAAAATTTGAAATCAGGGATCTCATTTCATTTGAATCCACAAATAATGCTCATAGAAGCAGCAGTCAAGAAATCAGAGGATGCATTGCACTGGACAAACCTGCTGCAAAAGACCTCTTTTAAGTATTAATGGGTAAATGTGTCTCTTTGAAGCTAAGGTGTGCCTGATCCAAGCCATGATATTTTCAATAGCCTCATATGCATGTGAAAGCAGGACAATGAATAAGAAAGATCAAAGAATAATTGATGCATTTGAATTGTATTGGTGGCAAAGAATACTGAAAATACCACAGACTGCCAGAAGAATGAACAAATTTGTCTTGGAAGAAGTACAGCTGGAATTCTCCTTAGAAGGAGGAATGGCCGGCCAGACGTCGTCTCTCAGATTTTTATCATGCTCTCAGAAAGGCTCAGTCCCTGAAGAAGTGTATAATGCTGGGTAAAGTAGACAAACAAAAAAAAAAAAGGGGAAGACCTTCAACAAGATGGATTAACACAGTGGCTGCAAAGATGGGCTCAAAGAGAGCAAAGATTATGAAGATGGTGCAGGACCCGGCATTGTTTCATTCTGTTGTACATAGCATCACTATGAGTCAGAGCTGACTGGATGGCACCTAATGACCAAACCAAAAACCAAACTCACCACTGTTGAGTCAGATCTCACTCATAGCGATCCTTCTTGGGTTTTTGAAGCAGTATCACGACAAAAATTATACTTAAAAAGGTAACAATTGCAGGTACTAAACATTATTCTATCTTTCTTGTTTATTAAGAGTGATGGGTCTCTCCCCATCTGGAGCAAAGAAGAATGAAGAAAATCAAAGTTCTTGATAGAGTGATGGTGGTGGGGAAATGTGGAACAAAACTCAAAATCATAAAATAAATAAATAAATAAAAGCTTTACTGGTCTGATAGAGACTGATTAAAGCCTCAAGACTATGGTCCTTAGACAGGCTTCAGACCTGGAGATAAACTCCAGGTCTGGAGATGAACTCACCCTTGTAGCTCAACTTTCAGCCAAGCAAGAAAAGGCCTATAAAAGGTGAACACCAGGGAGGTAGACATTCATTAGAACAATCAATGATTCTCTGAGATCAAAAGGACAGCATTTCTCTAGGGATGCAGGATGGAAGAGAAAAGAAGGATGGAGGGAGGAGCTGTGAAGAGTACTGTTACATTGTGGGATTGCAATGAATGTCATAAAAGCAAATGTGTATAAATTGCTGAATGGAAAACCAATTTGTTCTGTAAACTTCCCCCAAAATCACAATTAAAAAAAAAAAGTTTTATCTTAAAACATCCCTTTCATACCAAAGGTGCACCTAACCGAGAGAGAACCTAAGCCATGGCATTTTCAATAGCTTAAAGCATTTGACTGCTAACCAGAAGCCTGGAGGTTCAAACCCACCAGCCACTCCTCAAAAGGAAGGTTGGACAATTTCCTTCCATAGTGATACTGCCCTGGAAACCCAAGGAAGCAGTCTTTCTCAGTTTTTTGCTAATCTGTTAGCTATCACTCCTATTTCTGGTATGCTCTTCTCCGACTCATCCCCAATCCTGGTTATTGTTCCTAATATTCTGTATATCAGATGTCCACATCAATAGACTGAGTTAGGTTCTAAGATAAAATCCTAAGAAAGTGTTTCCTTAGTAATAGATCAATGATTCCATTATTTATTTTTCTAAAAACCACAAAGGTGAAATACTAGCTAGGGAAAATGATCCTGCTTGTTCAACTTGATGGCATCTATCAATATACCTTGAAATATGTGAATAATTTGAAAATGATTACTTACAATATTATAATTACAGTTTAAAATTTAAATATAATTTGAAAAGAATTGTTGTTAGTTGCCATCAAGTCAGTTCCAACTCATGGTGACCTCATGCACAACAAAAAGAAATGTCCTATTGTGGTGGTTACACTTTTGTGTCAACTTGGCTGGGGTTGGTTGAGTGGCTGGGATCTGGTGGTAGTTATTCCCCATGATAAGACTGGCAACCAAGTCAATGGTGGGATCTACCACAAGCAGCTGAGTAGCTGCCTTTGGGATGTGGTCAGCTTCATGTATATAAAGAGAAGCTTTGGGAATGGTATCTAGCCTATGGCATACTTGGACACTGCATGTAGCTGTGTCGTTGCTCAGCAGCCTGCTATGCTCTGCCGACTTTGGGACTTAAAATGGATTTAAGTTAATGGTCTGCTGCGTGTTTTGGTAACATCGGGACTGTGGCTTTTTACTTGTCAACCTTGGGGGTTCTTAGCCTCAGCAGCCAGCAGCTGTGTGAGTGAAGAAACACATCTAGCTCCAATGGGCCAGGAGCAGGAGGCAGAGCTGGACCCCAAGGTTGAGGGGCTTTCAACCAGCCCCTAAAACCTGGCACTTTGAACTTGGACTTAAAGCCTCCAAATTTTAAGAGAATAAACTCCTATTTGTTAAGTCCATCCCATTTGTGGTATATTCTTGTCAGAGCGGCACTAGGTAACCAGAACACCTGTCTTACATTATTTTCAGGATTGTCAGCATACTTGGGTCCATTGTTTATCCCACTGCATATTGGCTTCTGATCTAGGAAGGTCATCTTCCACCACTGTATCTGATAATATTCTATTGTGATTGATATGATTTTATTGGCTAATTTTTGGAAGTAGATCACCAGCCATTATCCTTGCTGTCTTATTTTGGAAGCTCTGCTGAAACCTGTCAACCATGACTAACCTGCTGGTGTTTGAAACACATGGGGCATAGATTCCAACAGCATAGTGCCTAAGGCACTTGACTGCTAACCAGAAGGCTGGAGGTTCAAACCCACCAGCCACTCCTCAGAAGGAAGATGGGGCAATCTACTTCCATAGTGTTACTACCTTGGAAACCCAAGGAGTGGTCACTATGAGTTGGATCTGACTCAATGGCACATAACAACAACAACAATAACAATATGAAAACTACCCAGTAAGACAAACTAAACATACAGATAGTATAGTTGTTACGCAGACCAAGAGACAAGAAAAACAATTTTATTCTAGATTTAAAATAAGAAGATATTTTCAGGAACTCATATTTCAACAGGATTTTTTTAAATATTATTTTCAGAGAATGTTTTCTTTATATCTCACATTTTGTTTGAATGTGGTTTCTAACATTTGTCCTGTAATATAGAGTGAAATGAAGGTTTCCATGAATTTTTTAATTCATATATTTAGAATTTCCCTCAGAGTTACCTTAAATGATTCTCTGTCCTATATTTTTTATTTGTTGTTGTTAGGTCCCGTCAAGTTGGCGCCTACTCATAGCAACCAGATGTACAACATAACGAAACATTGTACAGTCCTGTGCCAGACTCACAATCTTTGCTGTACCTGAGCCCATCATTGCAGCTGCTGTGTCAGTCCATCTTGTTGAGTGTAATTCCACTTTTTCGCTGACCCTCCCTTCACTTTACCAAAAGTGATATCCTTCTATAGAGAATTGTTCCTTCTCACAACATGACCAAAGTAGATGAGATGAAGTCTGCCTATTCTCACGTCCAAGGAGCATCTGGCTGAACTTCATCCAGGACAAATTTGTTATTTCTTCTGGCAGTCCACGGTACTTTCAGTATTCTTCGCCAACACCGCAACTCAAAAGCATCAACTCTTCTTCAGTCTTCCTTATTCATTGTCCAGCTTTCACATGCATATGCAATCATTGTGGTGGAGTCAGATCTGACTCATAGTGAC
>NW_006922147.1:1530830-1532243 GCF_000298275.1 Orycteropus afer afer | reverse complement strand
CAAGCTCCATCTGACATCAGCAATGATATCTCTTATACTATGTCCTCTTCCGAATCCAGTTTGCATTTCTGGAAGTTCTCTGTCAATATACTGCTGTAAATATTTTTAAAAGACCTTCAGCAAAATTTTACTTGAGTGTGGTATTAATCATATTGTTTGATAATTTCCACATTCTGTTGGATCACCTTTCTTTAGAATGGGAACAAATGTGGATCTCTTCCAGTAAGTTGGCCAGGTATCTGTCTTCCAGATTTCTTGGCATAGATGAGTAAGTGCCTTCAGCAAAGAGTGACTACTAATTGCCAGTGTTTCTTTTACGGAAAGAGTAACTGGAAATCTAATCCTTACAAATATGCATAGGGGCTTGTTGGGTAAATATTTAATAGAACAGCATTTATAGCTTATGAAAGTTACTAAATATGTCTTTATTCTTAAAACAATTATTTCTTAAAACTAAAACTTTTGCTTTACTAATATGGGTTGGTTATTTTGTTTTTCACTGCCAAGGTTAATTCTCTTAATATTATTCAAACTTTAAAAACAAAATGAATCTCTCATCTCAACCTAATTTTAATGGTGGCAGTTTATATTGATATAATTTTTGTTTTGTCCAGATTTTTCAATGGACGATGTCATCATTAAAAAAAAAAAAAAAAAAAACTTTCTGGGAGACATCTGGCTTCTTGTATTGTACTCCTAGTCAGCATCCATTAAGATGTCTTCCTTATTCATGGTATTTAAGGATCAGATCTTGTAATGCCTGTGCCCCGTTCTGCCTTGACTTCTTGATTAACTTACTTTCTCTGTACCTGTTTCCAACAGGGACACAAACTTGTCTGTCGGTTTGTCCTACCCATGGTGACATGTTGATATGAGTTTTGAGGCTGAGCCACTGGTGTTTCAAACACAGCAGGATGCACATGGTGCACAGGTATCAGCCCAGCTTACAGACTGAGACAGCCTAGGAAGAAGGAGGAGGCTATCCACTTCTCAAAGAATTGGCCAGGGAAAACCTAATGAATAGCAAGGAAACAATGTTTGATACATTACCACACAACTTTATAAATAGTTCGGTTAGGTTAGAAGGCTCTCAAAATAGGACTGGGAAGAAGCTGCATCATCTGAGTACACCCAGCCTTACTTCTATGGATAAGGTAAAGCTTTCGAGACCTCTATTTGCTGATGTGGCACCACTCAAATTGAAGAGAAACAGCTGCAGATATCCATTAATCTTCGGAAAATGGAATGTAGAAGTATGAATCTAGGAAAATTGGAAGTTGTCAAAAATGAAATGGAATGCATAAAACTTGATATCCTTGGCATTAGTGAGGTGAAATGGACTGGTTTTGGCCATTTTGAATCAGACAACCATGTGATCTACTATGCCGGGAATGACAGTTTGAAGAGGAATGG
>NW_006922147.1:1527930-1529172 GCF_000298275.1 Orycteropus afer afer | reverse complement strand
ATGAAGAAAAACATGGCATCAGAATTGGAGGAAGAATCATTAACCTGAGATATGCAGACAATACAACTTTGCTTGTGAAAATGAGGATAACTTGAGGCACTTACTGATAATCGTTGAAGAATACAGTCTGCAGTATGGATTACATCTCAATATAAAGAAAGCAAAAATCCTCTCAACTGGACCAATGAGCAGCATCAAAATAAATGGAGAGAAGATTGAGGTTGTCAAAGAATTTACATTGCTTGGTTCTACAATCAATGCCAATGGAAGCAGCAGTCAGGACATTAGACGATGTGTAGCATTGGGAATGTCAACCATGAAGGAACTGTTTCAAGTGCTGAGGAGCAAGTCTCCTTGAGGACTAAGGTGCGCTTGACACAAGACATGATATTTCCAATCGCCTCGTGTGCATGTGAGAGCTGGATAATGAATAAGGAAGACCGAAGAAGAGTTGATGCTTTTGAGTTGTGGTTCTGGCGAAGAATGCTAAAAGTACCATGGACTGCTAAAAGAACTAACAGATCTTTCCTGGAGGAAGTGCACCCAAAATGCTCTTTGGAAGCGAGGATGGCCCGACTTCTTCTCACCTATTTTTGTCAAGTTGTCAGAAGGGACCATTCCTTGGAGAAGGATGTCATGCTTGGTAGGGTGCAGGATCGATGAAAGAAGGGAAGTCCTTCAACGAGATGGATTGACACGGTGGCTGCCATGGTGGTCTCAAGTATAGCAGGGATCGTGGTGCTGGCACGGGATTGGGCAGTGTTTCGTTCTGCTGTGCATGGGGTTGCTATGGCTCGGAAACGACTCGATGGCACCTAACAACAACAACTCAATTCTCTCATATCCATAATCTGGGGAAATTGAATTAAATCAGTGTGCTTTTTGATGAGTATATAATAACCTTTCATTAAATAATGTAACTTATTTGGCCTACTGTAATCTTGCTACTTTTGATTAGAAGAGTAATTAGACAAAACTTACAGTCATCAACTTGATTCAGACTCAAAGTGAACCTATAGGAGAGAGGAGAACTGAAACATATGGTTACCAAGGCTGCAGATTTTTACAGAAGCAGACTGCCTCAGGTTTCTCCCACTGAGTGGGTGGTGGGTTCAAACTGCAGATCATCTGGTTGGGAGCCAAATGATTGCCTTAATCTTTGTACCACCAGACTTGCTCAATGAGTTCATTCCAGTATTTAATGAGGAAAATAAACAAATTAAGTAAAGATAATAGAGAGAT
>NW_006922147.1:1520741-1527020 GCF_000298275.1 Orycteropus afer afer | reverse complement strand
TTCAAATTAGATTGAAATGAGAGATTCAATTTGATTTTAAAGTTTGAATAACATTAAGAGAAGTATTAACCAATCAGTAAAAAAACAAAACTAGCAACTCAAACTATTTAAGCAAAATTTTAGTTTTGAGAAAGAAATGTTTTAAAAATAAATTATTTAATGTGGCTTTCTTTAATGCCCCACACTTTATCCCTGTTTTATTTCCCACATTATGACAAAGTAGATAATAATAATCTATTCATTTTGTGAAGAAAGTAACTACCAGGTTCAGTGTTAAAAAAAAAAAAAAGGAGTTGCTGATGAATCTATTCTGACCCAAGGTGACCAATGTTAAAAATAGACTAAAGATGCAGCTTCAGAACCTCTGGTGGTACAGCAGTTAAAGTGATTAACTGATAACCAAAAGATGAGTAGTTTGAACCTATCCACTGCTCTGCACAAGAAAGATGTGTCAGTCTGCTTCCAAAGAGAATTACACCCATGGAAACTCTGTGGGGAGGTTCTACTCTGTTCTATAGGGCCACTTTTAGTGAAAACCAGCTGGAGGGCAATAGGTTTGGTTTGTTTCAGATGGGTATAAAATATCTAATGGAGAGTTAATTAGGACACAAACCACCCCATCAAAAATAATAAAGATGAGAAGAGGAGAAAGGAAAAATAAATAAAGCAATAAAGCAGCAAAGAAATATAAAAAAATAAGAAGAGAAATTGAAAGTTGTGGTTCACTCCAAATCTAGATTTGGGAAACTCTGAATGCTACAACTGGTGTCCACCATTATTATTGGAACTGTTATAAAAAATGGATTCTATATGTTGTATCTTTTCAACAAAACCTGGTTCAACAGCTATTCATATAGCAACTTCTTCTCTTCTTTCTAGAAGGCAGACAGACATTTATTGTCTCACAGTTCTCTGCCATTAGATCTTTATCTCATGAATGCCAGTCAGATCTGCTTTGACAAAAAACATTGTTGAAAGTTGTAGGCATAACTGCTTTCACAGCTGAGTATTACATATGTATGTACATATATATATATACAAAAAAAAACCCCACACATATGTAATACATATATGTAATTACATGTATATATTATATATATATATACATATATACATAAATAAAATATTGCAGGCTGTATTCTTTAAGAATGTTGAAGAGTATAAGACAATATATTTCATTAACTTCTTCTCTTTCATGACAGCCATCTAAGCAATATATGGTAGGGTAAAAATATTTTCTGAGTTATTTTGTTGGCAGATAATTTAATTAGCAAATTCCACAAAGCTTATTTATTTATTTTTTTTTTAAGAATTGAGCAGAAAGTAAATCTCAGAAAGATAAGTTAGCAAGGTAGAATAACATTCACTGTGATGTTCTACGTACTTATTTTTCAATGATGAGCCCTCTTTTCTGTGTTTAAATAGAAGTAGACTTTTCAAGTTTATGGAATTTCTAATTTATTAATATTTTTCTTTTTAAACCTAGATAGGTTTCCTGACTTATCTTTAAACATATATGATGAAAAATTTAAAATCTTTACAAATGAGATTTGTTTTAGTGACTTATTAGCAAATCAAAACCAAATTCATTGCCATTGATTCAATTCCAACTCATAGTGACCCTATAGGACAAAGTAAAACTGCTCCATAGGGTTTCGAAGTCTATAAATCTTTACAGAAACAGACTTTCTCATTTTTCTCCCATGGAAAGACTGGTGGGTTTGAGCTGTCAACCTTTGATTAGTGCCCAATACTTTAACCATAGCATCAAAAGAGCTTCTTCTATGACTTAATAGGTAAGAAATTAATTTTTAAACTCAAAATAGTTATTTATATGATATTTCTATGTATCTACATGTTTATTTATCATGTGGCATCTCCTATCCATTTAATGGAAATAATAAATTAGAACTTTGTTTTAGTATGTTTAAAGTCAATACCATAGCCATTTGAAAGAATTTTGCTTAATCTCCTTTGTTATTTGTATTTTTTACCAAAAAAAATCATTAACGTTTAATTCCATAGAAATATTCTCAATATGCTGAGATATTTAAAAAGGGTCTATAAAATAAAAATAATGAAATGTCCCTTTAATATGCAAAATAGAATAATTAAATTATTGTGAAGATATTATTCCAGGTAATAATCTGACCTGAAAATTTTCAGAGGCGATACAGTCTGACTCAACTGTGGTTTTGTTAAAGGAAGTATGAGTGTGTAAAAGGGAAATTCTATAGAGGGGTCTATATGTTCCTCATAATAATTATGGTTAAAATAAGTATACATTCTTCAAGGAGTGATTGTTAGATCACAAAAGAGCTTATATGTTGTGCTAATGTGTAGGACTTTCTCTTCTAGTTGATGGAAAATCGCTAAAAATAAAAAAAGTAAAGCAGGACAGACCTGGCTACGATAGGAATATTTGTTAGAAAGAATAGTTTTTAGACAATTTCAAATATGACTAACTTGGGTCAGGTGAGGGGAACTCAGGGTGAAATTATAAGAACTTAGGAAAGAGGGTAAGAATTTACTTTTACTGGAGGTTAGCTGATGACTTCTATACCCTTTCACTTTGATTTTTACAAGTAGTGATGGACATTATTGTCATAATTCAATAAATGATTAAAATTTAATTTACTTTTAGTAAAGACTATTAAGTCCATTGAATCAGCTTTATCTTGGCTAATGGGAAGATTCAAGCATATTATAACATTTTATGATATTTGAAGTAATATAATAAGCCAGTAAAATATTGGTAATAATTGTTTGAATATAGCCTTTCTGGTTCGTCTTCTTCTTCTTTTTAATTTTTTGAATCCCATTTAGCTACCATTCAGTTATCAACTTTGCAAATTTGTTATGAGGGGAAATATTTAGTTCTCGTCCCATTCCCCAAATATATTTTATCATTAGCTGTCAGGATTATGTTATGAAAGAAGTGAGTGCAAATTTAAATGTTAAAGTAAATGTCAATTTGATATAGATTTATTCTCATCTGACCTCTTATTTTGCTTTGTAAAATTGTAAAAACTTAGAAATTAATATTAGCTCTAATGCGGTTTCTAATTTTTTTTTTTCTTTATACCATCCTGATAAGGGCTAGGTAAAATCAATTCAAAATGCTATAGGTATGAGGTTTCTACTTCTTTTCTTCTTTATACCATTCTGATAAAGGCTTGGTAAAATCAATTCAAAGTGATATAGGTATGATACATTTTTAAACAAAAAAGATGAGAATATAAATCCTGAGCATGTGGGAACAAGAAAAATAACAAAAACAACAACAAACACACCGACCCACTGCCAATTTCAACTCATATTGTCCCTATAAGGCAGAGTAGAACTGCCCCAAAGAATTACCAAGGCTGTAAATCTTTGCAGAAGCAGTCTGCCTCATCTTTCTGTTGTGAAGCAGCTGACAGAGTCAAAGCACGGACATTTTGGTTAGCAGCTGTATGCTTTAACCACTGAGCCACCAGAACTCCTTTAAATTCTAGATGAGCTTGTTGTTGTTGTTAGATGCCTTAAAGTTGGTTCCAACTTACAGTGACACTATGTACAACAGAGGGAGCTCTGGTAGCATAGTGGCTAAGACACTTGCCTGCTAACCAGATGGCTGGAGTTCAAACCCACCAGCCACTCCTTGGAAAGAAGTTTGGGCAATCCTACTTCCGTAGTGATACTGCCTCGGAAACCCAAGGAGGGGTCGCTATGAGTCGGGGCTGACTCGAAGGCACATAACAACAACAACAACAATGTACAACAGAACAAAACACTGCCCAGTCCTGCAACAGCCACACAATCTTTATTATACCTGAGCCCATCGTTTCAGCTACTGTTCAGTCCATTTCACTGAGGGCCTTCACCTTTATCTCTGATTCTCACTTTATCAAGCATGATATTCTTCTCTAGAGAATGGTCCATTCTGAAGACATGATCAAAGTATATGAGATGAAGTCTGTCCATTCTAGTTTACTAGGATCATTCCAGCTGCACTTCTTCCAAGACAGATTTGTTAGTTTTCTGGCAGTCCATGGTACTTTCAGCATTCTTCGCCCACACCACAGCTGAAAAGCATCAACTCTTCTTAGGCCTTTCTTTTTCATTGTTCAGCTTTCACATTTATATGAGGGAATTGAAAACACCACGGCTTGAGTTGGGCACATCTTAGTCTTCAAAGAGACATCTTTGCTCTTCAGTACTTTAAAGAGGTATGTTGCAGCAGATTTGCCCAGTGAGATAAGTCATCTGATTTCTTGACTGCTGCTGCCATTGGTGTTGGTTGTGGACTCAAGTAATATGAAGTCTTTGACAACTTCTATCATTTCTCCATTTATTGTGATGCTGCTGATTGCTCCAGCTGTGAGGATTTTCATTTTCTTGATATTGAGGTGTAATCCATACTGCAGACTATAGTCTTTAATTTTCATCAGTAAGTGTTTCAAGTGCTCTTCACTTCCAGCAAACAAGGTTGTATCATCTGCATATTACAGGTTGTTAATGATTCTTCATTCAATCCTGATATCACGCTCTTCTTCATATAGCCCAACTTGTTAGATTATTTGCCCAGCATACAGATTGAATAAGTATGATGAAAGGATACAACCATTACACACTTCCTTCCTGATTTTAAACCATGCAGTATCCCTTGTTATGTTCAAATGACAACCTCTTGGTCTATGTACATGTTCCTCATGAGCACAATTAAGTATTATGGAATTTTCATTCTTTTCAATGTTATCCATAATTTGCTATGATCCACATAGTTGAATGCCTTTGCATAGTCAATGAAATTTGACAAATTTTTAATTTTAAAAAGGGTGAATTAAGTTTTATAAGTGAATTAAGCTGACACTGAAATACTGTGAGAGAGCTTCTCAAATCACTCTAATCTCCCATCATTACACACACAACATCTATGAGAGTCCTGAGCAACATCTGGTGTATATGACAGTAGCAGATAATTTTATTTTCCTTTGAAAGCAACACTACATGTAATGCTTCAGACTTCTTATTAATAGCTCAGATCTGGCAATGAAAGAAGAGATAAAATGAAATAAGGTGAAAACATAGTCATTAAAAAAAGGCCAGGGGGACAAGGTCAGATAGAAGTCAGCCACAGAAATCCAGGTGAGTGGGGGAACCCAGGGTACACCATATAAGCAGCAAGGTAGGATAGCAAGGGAAAGGAGAGGAAAAGGCCAGGGGGACTGAGACAGAGTGAGGAGTGAGCAGTAGGGATCCAGGTAAGGAGAGGTTGGAGAGCTTTCAAACAGCTAAGGAAGACAAATGTGTCTGTTAGTTTGTCTTACTCTGGTGACATGTAGCTGTGAGTCTTGAGGCTGTGCCACTGGTATTTCAAAGTGGGGTGCACATGGTGCACAGGTATCAGCGTGGCTTGGAGACTGAGAGAGACTAGGAAGAAGGAAGAGGCCATTCACTTCTCAAAGCATTGGCCAAGGAAAACTTATGAATAGCAGAGAAACACTGATACATTACTGTGCAACTTCATGAACAATCTGGAAACATTGTCCAATACAGAAGAGGAGGATGAGTCACTTAGGTTAGAAGGCTCTCAAAATAGAAATGGGAAAGGACTGCATCATCAGAGTAAAACCAGCCTTAATCATATGGATAAGGGAAAGCTTTTGAGACCTCCATTTGCTGACGTGGCACCACTCAAAATGAGGAGAAACTGTTGCAGACATCCATTAATCACTGGAACATGGAATGTACGAAGTATGAATCTAGGAAAATTGGAAGTTATCAAAAATGAAAAGGAATGCATAAAGATCAACATTCTAAGCATCAGTGAGCTGAAATGGACTGGTTATAGCCATTTTGAATCAGACAAGCATATGATCTACTATGCCAGGAATGACAAATTGAAGGGGAATGGTGTGGCATTCATCATCACAAAGAATGTTTCAAGATCTGTCCTGAAGTGCAATGCTATCAGTGATAGGATAATATCCATACGCCTACAAGGAAGACCCATTAACACTACTATTATTCAAATTTATGCACCAACCACCAAAGCCAAAGATGATGAAATTGAAAATTTTTATCAACTTCTGCAATGTGAAATTGACCGAAGATGTAATTAGGATGTGTTAATTATCACTGGTGACTAGAATGCAAAAGTAGGAAACAAAGAAGAATAACCAGTAGTTGGAAAGTTTGGCCTTGGTGACAGAAATAATGATGGAAATCACATGGTAGAATTTTACAAGACCAATGACTTAATAATTGAAAATACCTTTTTTCAACAACACAAAT
>NW_006922147.1:1516067-1520435 GCF_000298275.1 Orycteropus afer afer | reverse complement strand
CAAAAGAGACTCTGAAACTTGCCCTTGAGTGGAGAGTAGCTAAAGCAAATGGAAGAAATGACAAGATAAAAGAGCTGAATGGGAGATTTCAAAGAGCAGCTCAAGCAAACAAAGCCAATTACTAAAATGAAATGTGCAAAGACTTGGAGATGGAAAACCAGAAGGCAAGAACAAAGTCAGCATTTCTCAAGCTGAAAGAACTAAGGAAAAAAATTAAGCCTCGAGTTACAATATTGAAAGTTTCTATGGGCAAAATATTGAATGATGCAAGAAACATCAAAAGAAGATGGAAAGAATACCAGAATCACTGTACCAAAAAGAACTGGTCAATTTTCATCCATTTCAGGAGGTGGCATATGATCTAGAACCAATGGTATGGAAAGAGGAAGTTGAAACTGCAATGAAGAAATTGGCAAAGAACAAGGCTCCTGGAATTGACAGAACACCTGTTGAGATATTTCAACAAATTGATGTCCCATTGGAGGCACTCACTGGGTTATGCCAAGAGATTCGAAGACAACTACCTGGCCAACTGAGCAGTAGAGATTCATATTTGTACCCATTCCAAAGAAAGATGATCCCACAGAATGTGGAAATTATCAAACAATATTTTTAATATCACTGAAGATAATTTAAAAACGGTTGCAGCAGTATATTGACAGAGAACTCCCAGAGGTGCAAGCTGGATTCAGAAGAGGACGTGGAACAAAGGATATCATATCTGATGTCAGATGGATCTAGGCTCAAGGTAAAGAATACCAGAAAGATGTTTACTTGTGTTTTATTGACTATGCAAAGGCATTTGATTGTGTGGATCATGACAAATTGTGGATAACATTGAGAAGAATGGGAATTTCCGAACACTTGATTGTACTCATGAGAATGTACATTGATCAGGAGGCTGTCATTCAAACAGAACAAGGGAACACTGCATGGCTTAAAATCAAGAAGGGAGTGTGTCAGGGTTGTATCCATACTTATTCAATCTATATACTGAGCAAATAATCTGAGAAGCTGGACTATATGAAGAAAAACGTGGCATCAGGATTGGAGGAAGAATCATTAACAGCTTGCCATATGTTGACAACACAACTTTGCTTGCTGAAAGTGAGGATGACTTGAGGCACTTACTGATGAAGATTGAAGAATACAGTCTGCAGTATGGATTACATCTCAATATAAAGAAAACAAAAATCCTCACAACTGGACCAATAAGCAGCATCATGATAAACGGAGAAAAGTTTGAGGTTGTTAAAGAATTCGTGTTACTTGGTTCTACAGTCGACGCCAATGGAAGCAGCAGTCAGGACATTAGACGACATGTAGCACTGGACAGGTTGGCTGTGAAAGAACTCTTTTAAGTTCTGAGGAGTAAGAATGTCTCCTTGAGGACTAAGGTGCGCCTGACACAAGCCATGATATATCCAATTGCCTTGTATGCATGTGAGAGCTGGACAATGAATATGGAAGACCAAAGAAGAGTTGATGCTTTTGAGTTGTGGTTCTGGTGAAGAATACTGAAAGTATCATAGACTGCCGAAAGAAGTAACAGATCTATCCTGGAGGAAAAATCAGCCAAAATGCTCCTTGGAAGCAAGAATGGCCAGACTTCATCTCACCTACTTTGGTCATGTTGTCAGAAGGGGCCATTCCTTGGAGAAGGATGTCATGCTTGGTAAGGTGGAGGGATCAATGAAAGAGGGGAAGGCCTTCAACAAGATGGATTGACACGATGGCTTTGACGATGGGCTCAAATATAGCAGCGATCATGGAGCTGGCACAGGATCGGGTGGTGTTTCGTTCTGCTGTGCATGGGGTCCCTGTGAGTTGGAAACAACTTGACGGCACCTAACAGCAACAACAAGGTGCTCTGGTAGCATAGCACCTAAGACACTTGACTGCTAACAAGAAGGCTGGCGATTCAAACCCACCAGCCACTCCTTGGAAGGAAGATAGGACAAATTACTTCTGTAGTCATACCACCTCGGAAACCCAAGGAGAGGTCACTATGACTCGGGTCTGACTCAACAGCACATAACAACAACAACAACAGCAACAACATAATCATTACGCTATTATTGAAATGTGTGGCTGTGCTTGGTGATTGAGAGCCAGGGCTTGGTTATTTTTGCAACATCAATCTGGCAGATTAAAATAGGAAACTAAATAAGCACAT
Organism: Orycteropus afer afer; assembly: GCF_000298275.1. Taxonomy (NCBI): domain Eukaryota; kingdom Metazoa; phylum Chordata; class Mammalia; order Tubulidentata; family Orycteropodidae; genus Orycteropus; species Orycteropus afer. The sequence goes on along the minus strand of NW_006922147.1, from coordinate 1,518,259 downwards.
TTTGTCTTTCAAGAAGGTCATACTATAAAAGGCTGTTATTACAATGTCAGAAAAATACAGAATATCCCTTTATTTTTCCTGCTATGCACTAAAATGATGGTTTAGTTACATTTTGCTCAAGATAATTTTGTTTTTTTACCTAAAACATTGTGTTCTACTATGTGTGTAAATACCCTCTACAAGAACACATCATCAAAGACTTCTAATCAACATAAACATTTGTAAATGTATGTATGAAATATATAAATATGTATATATATAAATATGTATTCTATACTAAACATGAAATATTTGAAAAAAGTCAATTTGAAGTTTAAACTTTTAGAGATTATTATAGACAATAAAACATTGCATAGATTGATCTATGTCTTCTCTATGTCAATTCACCTCACTGCTGTTCTTGCTTTAGAATCAATCAATATTCACCTCTCTACAGGTGGACTTAGGGACAGTGTATTTTACTACTTAAAAGCACTAACTTTGAAGTTAAACTGCCTGGGTTCAAATCCCAGATTTCTACTTACCTTACTCGTTATTTGTGCTTGGTCAAGTTTCTTGACCTTTCTGAGGCCTTAGCTTCCTCAAGTTAGTTATGGTTAAAATAAGAATACTTTCCTCAAAGGTGGTTGTGAAAATTAAGTGAATAGAACAGTGTAGAGTGAACATTAATTGTTTAGAACAGTGACTGGTAATTAGTAAGATGCTAAGTCTGTCTCCTATTAATAATGTCTGAATGCATCCCAGATACTATTTTTACATTAAACAACAACAAAAACTTCTTAGAGCTAAGATGTCCACCACATTAAATTTTAGTTTTATTTCTTTATTAAAAATATCCATTAGTTTTGATCCAGATAGTATGTGAAAGTGTATTCAGCCAAAATATTTTTTTGTTGGAGAGAAATAAATATATAGCAGTGCAAAGATGGAAAATAGACTAATGAAATTTTAACAAACAAAAATATCTTTATTATAAGCATGAAATTGTTTTCTCTGTAGTGTTTAATAGTGTTTAGTATTTCATGAAAAGAGCTAACTTTAATTTTTCATAAAATAATAAACCAACTATGAGTTTCTAGCTATTTTTTTTAAAGGAAAGCGAGGTTGTTGTTGTTGTTGTTGTTATGTGCCATCAAGTGGGCCCCGACTCATAGCGACCCCTCCTTGGGTTGCTGAGACAGTATCACTACAGAAGTAGATTTCCCAACCTTCCTTCATGAGTGGTTATTTAAAGGAGCTTCCAAATTCATTAACTGAGGTTTATTTTAGGAGATTTTCAAGAACATATGCATTAAAAATGAAATTAGAATAGCCTAGGTTTCCCTTCATTTTTTTTTTTTTTGTAAACAAAACCTTTAGAAAGTTTTAAATGAAAAGATGAATCAGACTAAATGAACTGTGATTTAATATTTTATAGTAGAATTATGGAAAAAATTGTGAATTTTCCTTTAACCTCTAGGGCGTCTTTCCCCCACAACCTCCTTTAATATGTGAAAGAGGTAATTTAAGTATCCAGTATTATAGTTTATTGTGTGGATTACTGCGATTAACTATGCATCTCCAAGCAACATATAGTCATTATGCAAAACCATCATGAACAGATGATACATTAAGAAGCAGAGCTCTGCTGTGCATCCAGTCCTTAATATTGAGAAATACAGCAGTTAAGATGGAATATGCAAATGGGAAATCCACCAAGGTCAGACTGAGAAAGGCAAAATGACATTCTTCATTGGTTTGAAAATAGAAAAAAAAAATCCACTTCTACTATACAGTAAAAGTAAAATACAAGTTAGAAAATCAGTAGAAGAAAATTTAGAGATTTTAATTTCCTCCTTGCTTTTTTATGTTCAAAATAATTCAGTGATATTTTTGCTACTATAGAAAAATAGAAGAATGATTTGCTCCATATATTATCCTTCTTGAGTGACTTTACAATTTATTTTCCAACATTTTCTTCCTTGTATTTTGTCTAGTGAGATAAAAAGCATTCAGAGTATCATTACACTATAAGTTAACCATGGTTTTTGTTCTATATATAATTTATTGGGAGCTCTGGTAGTATAGTACCTAATGCACATGACTGCTAACCAAAAGGCTGGCATTTCAAACCCACCAGCCACTCCTCAAAAGGAAGGTTGGACAACATAGTTCTATAGTGATACCACCTAGGAAACCCAACGAGGGGTTAC
>NW_006922147.1:1511772-1515152 GCF_000298275.1 Orycteropus afer afer | reverse complement strand
AACTGCCAGCCTCTGGTTAGCAGTCAAATGCTTTAGGCACTATGCCACCAGAGCTCCTATATATATATGTATATAGGATAACATATTAATGGTTTATCCATGTTGTAGCATGTATCAGTACTTTATTCTTTTTATGCTATGGATATGCTACAGTTTGTTTATCCATTCCTTCATCATTTAATGAACTTTTGAGTTGTTTCCCCTTATATGAATAATGCTGTTATGAACATTTGTGTACAAGTTTTGATGTAGATATACGTTTTCATTGCTCTTGTTTATATATCTAGAAGTGGAAATGCTGTGACATAGTTATTTTTAATATTTTCAGGAACTTCCAAAGTGGCTGTACCATTTTACATCTTCCAGTAACAATGTGTGAGGGTTCTAATGTCTCCATTCCCTTTTCAACACTTGTTGTTTTCTGCTTTTTTGATTGTAGCCCTCCTCACAACCAAACTAAACTCACTGCCATGGAGTGGATTCTGCCTCATAGTGACCCCCATTGGGTTTCCAAGGAGATAAATCTTTACAGAAGTAGATTGCTCCATCTTCCTTCTACAGAGAGGCTGGTGGGTTTGAACCTCCAACCTTCTGGTTAGCAGTCAAATGCCTTAGGCTCTATGCCACCAGACTTCCTTTTTAGCCCTCCTCTTAGTTGTGAATTGGAGTGCTGTTTTTTTTTTTCCTAGAAGATTTTACAATTACCTTGTATCTTTTATTTTAACATGTATCTGAGAATTGGGAGCTCTGGTAGCATAGTGGCTAAGGGACTTGCCTGCTAACCAGACGGCTGGCAGTTCAAACCCACCAGCCACTCCTCGGAAGGAAGGTTGGGCAATCCTACTTCCGTAGTGATACTGCCTCGGAAACCCAAGGAGGGGTCTCTATGAGTCAGGTTTGACTCGACGGCACATAACAACAACAACAAAATCTGAGAATTTGCATGTGTACCCTTAACTATCCTGTGTGTATTTTGTATATTTAAAAAAAAAAAAAAAATTAGAATCAGTTGTCTTTTAAATTCTATCCTTTTTTCCTTATTTGTTTATCATTCCAAATTCCTCTCTGAAAAATGCTTTATACAAATGTTGATATAATAACCTTTATGTTCATATTTCTTAAACTTCATTTTCTCTTATCCATCTTTCCATTCCTTTTTTTTTCTCCTTTGACAGTTTCTCAAATTGATTCTTAGTTCATTACTTTATTTTTCAGGTACATTCTCTTATTTAATCCATTTAATGAGCCTTTTTTATTTCAACAATTTCATTGCATACAGAGTAATCTAACTAGTTCTTCTCTATAGCTGCTTGCTTCAGCTTTGTGTTAACTATATAGTCTTTTCACTAAGCATATTTATTTTAAATTCTTAGCTTTCTATTCCATTATTTTTCTTTCATTGAATAGAGGCATTTCTCTTTCTTCTCTTTTCCTTTTTATAGAACTCTTGTACTTTACCAAATGTCTTTATATTTCTTCCTTTAATTTCATACTGCCCTAGGGACATGTATTGGCATTGTTGGAAATTTGTGTGTTAGAACATGGTAATAAACAAATGTTTCTTCCCTGTTGAGTTTAAGGCATGGATAAGATAAAAAGGAAATCATACTTTGAGGTGATATTACAATCAAAGGTCAACCATTAACCATTTTTAACTCTAAACCAGGGGTCTCTACATGTCAGAAAACCTCATCCCATAAGATTTATTTTTATTTTTATTTCTAATTAATTCTCAGAGATTGGAGGGGATAGACATGTTCGAACACTGGTTGGTGGCACCCAGCAGTTTTTGATTAGTACTGTTTACATTGCTATTTTTTCTGTTACATGGTGATCGAGCTGATAACAGGAATGAGAAAAATAGTACAAGGAAAGAGTAATCACCAAATAAGTTCTGATTCATTTCTCTATTATAGACTATTATTGGTTATTTTATTTTTACTCTGGGACTCTCTGTCTTCTAGGAATTTCTCTCATGCAGTTATTCACTCCATATTTCTTATTCTTACTATTTTTAAATGATATTTTATTGTCTTTTAGATGAAAATTTATGTAACAAATTAGGTTCTTCTTTAAAAATTTTCATATAAATTATTCCATGCCATTAACAGTTTGTTTTTACAATGTGTCAGGATCTTGTTATTTCCGGTCTGTTTGTTCTGTTTTCATTACTTTAGCTTCCCTTCCACTTCTTTGCATCTCATCTTTTATTTTGGGTAAATATTCACCATTTGGTCTCATATAGTTTATTGCTTGAAGGTACACACTACTTATTGGGGATATTGTTTATAATTATAAGTCTTTATTATTTATTTTGACTGAAGGTGACCTACATAAATAACTTCAATTCTAAGGTCAAAGAATATTTTAAGGCGATAGTCTTTGGGGTTCTTCTACTTACTATCTGTACATTAGGTCTGTCCTTTTTTTGGGAATTTGAGTTTTGGTCTACTTTTGTCTCCCATTCTGTCTGGCATCTTCTATTGTGTTTGTAGTAGTAGCCAGGCACCATCTAGTTCTTCAGCTCTCAGGTTAGAAGAGGCTGCAATTTGTGTGGGCTATTTGTCCCACAAATTAATATCTTCTTTGATTCTTTGATTTCCTTCATTCTCTTTCCTGCATAGAATAGAGACCAACAATTGTATCTTAGAAGGCCACTCTCAAGTTTTTCAGACTGCAGATGGTACTTACCAAACCAAGATGTAGGACATTATCTTTGTGAATTATGTTATATTTTATGCCAATTAATTAAGTTGTCCCTGCCTTTCCATATGGATTTTTTGGCTTCTATAAATTGAGTCCATGAGCTAAACTCAACCCTTGAATATGACATTTTCTGCCCATGTTTTATTTTTAACATTTATTCATGATTTGTTTTATTTTATGTTAATTTATAAAATCTATATAATCTATGATAATCTGTTTTGGAAGAACTAGGCAGAATGCTCCTTTGAAGTGACAATGGCAAGACTTTGTCTCATGTATACCTTGGGGATGTTACCAGGTGGGAACCATCCTTGGAAAAGTACATCATGCTTGGAAAAGTTGAAGGTCAGTTAAAAAAAGGAAGACCCTCAAGAAGATGGATTGATACAGTAGCTGCAACAATGGGCCCAAATATGGCAATGATTGTAAGAATGGTGCACGAACTGGGAGTGTTTTATGTTCTGTTCTACACAGAATTGCTATATGTTAGAATCAACTCAACAACACATAAAAACAAAACAAGCAACATATACTATATATTTTCTCCTGTTTCTCTCTCTCTCTCTTTTAAGTCAGTCACTAGTTACATCCACTAGCTTCTGGTTTCTCTCAATTTCCTACTTATCTTCCATGTCTTCATACCATTGCCTGCTCTGTACCCTACTTATCTTTAT
>NW_006922147.1:1509721-1511672 GCF_000298275.1 Orycteropus afer afer | reverse complement strand
AAAGCAAATTCACTTTCCATACAGCAGCTCACATACACTTTATCTCATGACATTGACTACAATTTCCCACAAAGCAACAGTTCCCCTCCCACTTCCTCCCCATAGTTGGCTCTTCCATGTGTCCTTCGTTCTCATGTACTCCTGCCCCCAAGTTATCTCCCTGGGTATACACAGCCCTTCTATTCTCCCATGACTGATGTCTCCATGGAGCATATCAACCTAATATAAATGTTCAGCTCATATGCCTGTCTTTTGTTTGGCACAGGAATGAGTTCAATTCCAGACCTGAAAGGCAGCTAGGGGTTATAGTCTCAGGAGTTCCCTTAGGCTGTATCAGACCAGCAAATCCCTCTTTTTTTTTTTGACTTTTGAGTGATTTTGAGTTTTGTTTCACATTGTTTTACCACTCTATCCAGGATCTCCTACACAGATCTGCCTCGGAGTAGTTGACAGTGTTAGCCATCTAGTTCTTCTGGTCTCATATTCGTATAGGCGGAGGATTGTATGGTGTAACAGTCACTAGGACTAATTGTTTCCATGCCTGTTTGGTTTTCTTCACCCATCTTTGCTCTGGATGAGGAGAGACACATTGTTGTATCTAGATGGATGCTTGCAAGCTTTTAAGATCCCAGCTGCTACTCTCCAAGTAGGATGTGGGACAATGTTTTTGTGTAGTGTGTTATGCCAATTGAGCTTGATGACCCCTGAGATTATGGTACTGAGCCCACAGGTCCAACTATTTGCTACCTCTTGGTAGCTCACTGTGGCCAATAAGTCACTGCAAACTTATCCCTTGTCAAGTCTACTATATATCTGGGAATTTTTACAGAACATACAAAATACACTTGTAGAAGCATTTTCTGCCAACCTTATATATGGTCTTGAGCACATTCCCCCCTGCAGAGACATACCTAATCATTCAACTGGTCCATCCATCTATCTTCCCATATATCAATGTTTGCCTTCACGGACAGTGCAGTACTGTATTTGCAAAAAGGTTTATCTTTGTTATTTGTACCTCCCATGCACCTCTCTCTGACGACTTCTTCCTTAATACCACTGTGTTGATCATTCACATTTGGTATGTGGCCTTTCTCTTCACCCAGATCAATACTCGTCTCTACATATCTAATAGCGTTCACTCCCAATTCCTCCATTCCCACCCCTGGTTACCAACAAAGTAAATTTCCTTCCATATATAAACCTTTGCTTCACTTTTTACAATAATGGACTAATACAATATTTGTCCTTCTGTGCTTGACTTATTTCATTCAGGATAATGTCTTCCAAGTTCATCCATGCTATGTGGTGTTTTGCAGATTCTACATTATTCTTTAGGGTTGCATAGTATTCCATTGTGTGTTTGTACCATAGTTTGGTTATCCATTTTTCTCTTGATTAGTGCTTCTATGTAAGCACCTAGGTTGTTTCCATCTTTTGGTTATCATAAATAGTGCTGTGATGAACATGGGTGTGCATATATCTGTTCTTGTCCTGGCTCTCACTTCTTTGGGGTATATACCTATTAATGGAATGACTGATTCAAATGGTATTTCTAATTCTAACTTTTTAAGGAATCACCATACTACTTTCCACAGCGGTCATATCATTTGACATTCCCACCAGCAGTGTATGAGAGTCCCAATCTCTCTGCATCCTCACCATATTTGTTATTTTCTGTCTTGTTGAACTTTGCTACTACTGCTGAGGCAAGATGGTATGTCATTGTTGTTTTGATTTCCATCTCTCTAATGGCTAATGAGGAGGTCTGGTAGTGTAGTGCCTAAGGCACTTGACTGCTAACCAGAAAGCTGGCAGTTTAAACCCACCAGCCACTCCTCCTAAGGAAGGTTGGGCAATCTGCTTCTGTAGTGATACCACCTTGGAAACCCAAGGAGGGGTCGCTATGAGTTGGGGCTGACTCGATAGAACATAACAACAACAACAATTA
>NW_006922147.1:1493783-1508681 GCF_000298275.1 Orycteropus afer afer | reverse complement strand
TGTAGATCTCTTATGGTTTCTTGAAGTAGTCTTTTTTAGTTTTCTTTGTAGATGTCTTTTGTGTCCTTGGTAAGATTTATTCCCAAGTATTTTATATTTTTGGTAGTTATTGAAAATGGTATTAAATTCATTATTCCTTCTTCAGCAATCTCTTTGCTGGTGTAGAGGAATCCAACTGATTTTTGGATGTTTATCTTATGTCCTGTCACTATGCTAAATCTCTTAATTAGTTCAAGTAGATTTTTGACTGAGTCTCTTGGATTTTCTAGGTACAGCATCATCTCTTCAGCAAACAGGGATGGTTTGACTCCTTCCTTACCAATCTGGAAGCCTTTGATTTCCCTTTCTTGCCTTATTTCCCTGACTAGGACTTCCAATACATTGTTGAATAGAAGTGGTCATAGAGGACATCCTTGTCTGGTTCCTGTTCACAAGGGGAATGGTTTCAGTCTCTCCATTGAGAAGAATGTGGGCTGTTGGGTTTGCATATATGCCCTTTATTATGTTGAAGAATGTCCCTTTTGTTCTTATTTTACTGAGAGTTTTGATTAGGAATGGGTGTTGGATTTTATCAAATGAGTTTCTGCATCAGTTGATATGATCATGTGGGTCTTTTCCTTTGTTTTATTTATATTGTGGATGACATTGATTGTTTTTCTAATGTTGAACCATCCTTGCATAACTGATATGAATTCCACTTGGTCATAATGAATTACTTTCTTGAAATGTTGGAGTCTATTGGCTAGGATTTTGTTGAAGATTTATGCATCTATATTCATGAGAGTCATAGTTTTCCTTTTGAGTGATGTCTTTGCCTGGTTTTGGTATCAAGGTTATGATTGCTTCATAAAATTAATTTGAGAGGATTCCATTCTTTTCTATGTTTTGGACTAGTTAGAGTAGGATTGATATCAGTTCTTCTCTGAATGTTTGGTAGAATTCTCCAATAAAACCTTCTAAGCCAGGAATTTTTTTTTTTTTTTGGTTGTTGATAATTTTTAATGACCTTTTTAATTTCTTCTTTTGTTATGGGTCTGTTCAACTTTTCCACCTCAGTCTTTGTTAGTTTAGGTAATTGGTGTGTTTCTAGAAATCCGTCAATTTCTTCCAGATTTTAAATTTATTGGAGTACATATTATCCTGGAGTTCATAGTATCCTGATATTATCCTTTTTATTTCAGTTGGTTCTGTTGTGATGTTACCCATTTTGTTTCTTTTTTGTGTTATTTGTATTCTCTTCTTCTCCTTTGTTAAATTTGCCAGTGGTTTGTCAATTTTACTAATCTTTTCAAAAAACCAACTTCTAGTCTTCTTGATTTTTTCTATTGTATTTCTGTTTTCTGTTTCATTGATTTCTCTTTGAATCTTTATTATTTCTTTCTTCTGGTGACCGAAGGCTTTTTATATTATTTTGCTGCCCTTTTTCAAATTGTTGTAGATGTTGGGGTAAGGTGTTGATTTTGGCTGTTTCTTCTTTTTTGATGTGTGCATTTATTGCTATAAATTGGCTTCTGATAACTGGTTGTGCTGTGTCCCAAAGATTCTGATATGCTGTGTTTTTGTTCTCATTTGATTCAAGGAATGTTTGAATTTCATTTTTTTATTTCTTCTCTTACCCAGTCATTCTTAAAGAAGGTCTTTTTCCATTTCCATGTGTTTGCTCTTTCTGTTGCTCTTCCTATTGTTAGTTTCTAATTCAACAGTACTGTTATCTAAGAGGATGTTTTGTAGTATTTCAATGTTTTCAAATTAATTAAGGCATGCTTTGTTGCCTTATATCTGATCTATCATGGAGAATGTTCCATGTACACTGGATAGGAATGTATATTGTGCTGGTGTTGGGTGAAGTGCTCTGTAGATGTCTATAAAGTCAAGGTATTAGATTGTATTGTTTAGCTCTTCTGTGTCTTTGCTGATTTTCTTTCCAGTTGTTCCATCTTTCGTTAAAAGTGGTGTATTAAAGTCTCCCACTATGACTGTGGAGTCATCTATTTGCCTTTTCAACTTTTTTTAACATCTGATTTATGTATTTTGGGAGTCTTTTATTGGATGTATAGATATTTATTATGGTTATATATTCTTGTTTAATTGATCCTTTAATCATTATATAATGCCCTTCCTTGTCTCATACAGTGCTTTTCATCTTAAAGTTAATTTGATCAGAAATTAATATTTTTTTCATTGGCGTTTGCTTAATATATCTTTTTCCAACCTTTGATTTTTAGTCTATTTTTGTCTTTGTCTCTAAGGTGTATCTCTTATACATAGTATATTGGTGGGTTTTGTTTTTTTATCCAATCTGCAACTCTCCATCTCTTAAGTGGTGCATTTAATCCATTGACATTCATTGTTGTAATTATCGACTAGGAATTGGTTGCTGTTGTTTTGTTATGCTTTTTTTTTTTTCATTGAGTTCCTCATTTCTTTGTTCCATATAATTTTCATTGCTGAGCTCATTATGTTTATGAATCATGTTATCATTTCCTTTGTTGCTATAGTTTTAGTATTTGCTAAATATTTTTGCTTGTCATCTTTTCTGTTGTGATGTGTAGATATATCATTTTTGTTTGAGGTTACCTTCTAATTTATAATTTTTTTCATGAGTTTAGATCAGTCCATTCTATCTTGCAGCTCTCTCAAGTTCTTCACTATTTAGAAGTTCTGTAGCTACAGTATTTTTTTCTGTCTTTTTGGTTTGTAGTTCCTCATTTGCCAATTGATGTCTCTGGTTCCCTGTTTACACACCTGTAAGCTGATTTTACTTTGGATACTTCCATAGCTGTGGTTTCTGGGTTATGTTATCTTGTGTATTAATGGCTAGCTGTTTGCTATTATAGGTTCTCTGTTCAAATCACTCCCTTTATTAATGTTTGTAATGTTGGTCTTGTTTTAACAAATTCTCTTAATTTCTGCTTATCTGGAAATCTCCTAATTTCACCATCATATTTGAGGGACAATTTTGCCAGGTATATAATTCTTGGTTGGAAATTTTTCTCTTTCAGGGCTTTATATACACCATCCTATTGCCATCTTGCTTGCATGGTTTCTGCTGAGAAATCAGAGATTAGTCTTATTGGTTGTTCTTTTAAGTAACTTTTTGTTTTTCCCCTGATGCTTTCAGGATTCTTTCTTTGTCTTTGGTTTTGACGAGTTTGATGATTGTGGTAGTTAAATTTTTCTGTCAACTTGGCTAGGCCTGGTTGAGCGTCTGGGCAGCTGGATATAGTATTCCCCATGATAAGACTAGTAATCAACTTCATGGTGGAATCTACTGTGAGCAGCTGAGTAGCTGACTTAGGGATGTGGTCTGCTTCCTGTAAATAAGCGGAAGCCTTGGGGAATGGTCTCTAGCTTATGGCATGCTTGAACCTTGCATGCAGCCATGTCATTGTTCAGCAGCCTACCATGCTCTGAGAACCTTGGGACTTTCAACAGAATTGAGTTAATGGCCTGTCATATGGCTTGGTAACATCGGGACTGTGCCATTTTATTTGTTGACCTTCTGCTTGTTAGCCTCAGCAGCCAGTAGTTGCCTGAGTGATGAGATGCCTCTAGCTTCAGTGGGCTGGGAGCAAGAGGCAGAGCCGAAGCCCAAGGTCAAGGGGCTTTCACACAGTCCTTAGAGCCTGGCGATTGGGTCACAAAAAATGGACTTAAGTATCCTAAATTTGTGAAGATGATATTGGACTGGGTGACATTTTGATGTACATAGGGTTGCAATAAGTTGAAGACAACTAGGTGACAACTAACAACAACAAAAAAAAAAAACTTAATAGAAACCCCAGCTATTAAGTGGATAAAGCATATTATTATTTTAGTCAATGTTTTTTAAGAGACTGCTGTTAACTCAAAGTTTCTACTGCTGCCATCTTGTGTATTTATGTAGAGTGGGCTATATGAGAAATACATGAGTTTGAATGGTATAATTTATTACAAAGGACTTTTTTGAAAAGTTACAAAGTAATGATTCAAATATCAAAATAATTGTTTTATGGGAAAAATAGAGTCTCTAATTGATATTTAAAGTGATAAACTAAAATGATAACAAATACATAGGTAATGATATTTACAATGAAGTGTGATACATTAAAACAAAAAACCCAGAAAACTGTAGTTAACATTTTACCTACTCCTTTAAAAATGTATTCCAAAAAATTATTTTTCCCCTGAACAAGCTATGAAAATCTATCACCAAGATTTTGAGGTGAGATCTTACGTTATTATATATGTAAGGAAACCACAAACTTTAATAGAAACAAAACAAGTGATTTCCTTTGTGTGATAAACTAAGACTGTAAATCAAGAGAAAGTTTGCACTTGGCAAAGACCTTGATAGTATCTTTTTAAAGTTATTAATAAGATATTGAGCCTAGTCTATATAAAACAAGGAGACCTGATGCAGAGTGATTAAGCCCTCAACCACTAACTGAAAGAGTGGTGATTCAAACTCACCAGCGACTCTTTGAGAAAGATGTAGCAGTCTGTAAAAATTTATATTCTTGGAAGCTCTATAGCACATTTCTACTCTGTCCTATATGGTTCTTATAGTGTCATATGAGTTGTAATATTGAGTCAGTAGCAATTGTTTTTCCCAAATATGTAAGACAACTGAACATTAATTTAGACTTAATTTAATCAAATGGTAGAAAGGAATATGAGTGTTATTCCTGGTGTTATTATTAGGTGCTGTCAAGTAAATTCTGACTCATAGTCATCCCATGAACAACAGAACAAAACAGTGCTAGGTTCTGCACTATCCTCATTTTCACTGCTATTCATAAAGTCTTCCAGAAATGTATCAGACAGTGTTTCAATGCTATTTGTAAGGTTTTCAGTGGTTAGTTTCATCTGAAGTAGATGGGCCCATCCTTCTTCCCCATTTGTCTCAGTCTGGAAGTTCCACTGTAACCTGCTCACCATGGGTGACTCTTTTGGTATTTGAAATACTGGTGGTGTATCTTCCAGCCTCACAGCAACACACAAGCCACAACAGTACAACAAACTGACAGAAGAGTAGTGGTTATTCCTGGCATTCATTTTCAAATCCAGCATTATAAAAATGTCTTTCCTTAAATGATTGAAATGATAGAATGCAGTGAAAGTTCTATAACCTCGTTCTTGTTTCGACACACTGTGACAACATAAAATGCCCTCCAGGTTTATTTTGGAGGTGTCATCAGGATTAACATAATAAAAGTATACAGAGGAAGGATAAGAAAAAAATCACCTTAGGAAGCATTTTAAATTAAATATTTATGTATTGAAATGAAAAACAATAAATAGTGCAACAAGAACCAAAAATCTGCCCTTTTAAAAAAACAAGCTGAATATTGTCAAGAGTAGATGAAAGTAAAGGAATTTGCTGTTATAAATATACACACCATTGCTTTTATCATATTTAGTGTTAAGGTATAATTAAGAATTCTATTACTTACAATCCTCTAGCCATCTGTTCTTTTATTGTATTTTGGTGTCTTTTATGATGCTATAATATTGGAAGCTATGCCACAGGTGTTTAAAATATCAGCTGGGTCACTCATTGTGGATAGATTTCAGTGGAACTTCCAGACAAAGACCACTGAGAAAAGCCTGGCTATCTACTTCCAAAAACCAGACCATGAAAACATTTGAGATCAAAAAAGACATTGTTTGACTCCTTTGTTTCAGACATGTCATTAGGAGGGATCAGTTGTTACAGAAGAATGCCATGTTTGATGAAGAAGAAGGTCAGCAAGATGTAGTGATTCTCAGTGACATGGATGGGCACAAAAGGCATAGTGAAGGACTTGAACATGCCAGCGATTGTAAGGATGACATAAGAAGGGGCAACATTTTCTTCAGTTGTACCAGGTCACCATGAAGTGGAGATAACTTAATGGCAGCTAACAACATAGCTTAAAATATGTAAAATAATATGGAAAAGGGTACTTGAAAAATTATAATGATTTTAAAAGTTAGACACTAAATTGGGCTGTGTATGCACAGGGAGACAGCTGAGGGGGCAGGAGTGCATGGAGGGAAGGACACAGGGAAGAGGTAATTATGGAGAGGAAGTGGGAGGGCAGTTGGTCATTATGGGAAATTGCAGGCAATATCATGAGACAAAGTGTATGTGAGCTCCTGTATGGTAAGTGAATTTGCTCTGCAAACTTTCACCCAAATCACAATAAAAATCAAAAAGGAAAAAAAAAAAGTTAGACAATAATTTGAGAATTATTATCTGAATGATTCAAAATTCACATAAAAGGAAATTCTTCACTAATTTTTCTTCAGCTTCTTAAAGAACTAAAAATAGAGATGTGATTATATTGGCTATTTTCAAAAGATTCCTGAATGCAGAATATAATGAGAGTTTAATGAGAAGTACCATTAAACTGAATGAGTGTATTGGATTTATCTCAGTCGTGATTCTAATAATACTGTCCACTCTGCACAGAAAAGTCCTTTTTATATATTTATTGAACTGATAAATTAAATCACACTAGCACTTTTGATTATAAATGCATGGGATAGCAGATGAATGGCTACAAGTCACAGAAAGACTGCAAACATGTTTCAAGAAATAGTAAAGTATGACAGATGAAGGGGATAACACTCAAACATTGAAGATGGGGACAATACACAGTTTATTTTTAGAAAAAGATAAATTTTGAGAGTTAGCATAATTGTATATGAATGAATTTTGTTAATTATGTTTTAAAATGTGGAAGCAGTAAATACCAATCACTTATCTTAAACCTATCTGTTTCTGCCTGTAGACTATTATCCAACAAATTTCTAAAACTGCCTGAATTGATAGAATGAAATAGAAGTATAATAAGAACTATAGGGTTTGTATCAGACAAGATTAGTTTTATGCTACCAACTAGTAATGTATAAGTGTGTCTTAACTGTAATCTACCTTTTAAGGCATTAAAAAAAAAAATAGATGAACAATAAATACTATATATATTTTATTATACTATTTTTAGCCCCATATGGTATTATTAAAGTAATGCTAAACAAAATTTTTATAGTATTCTCATGTCAATACACGTATTTGTGGCTAAATCATTGACATTCAACTGAGAAATAGAATATTGAATGGATTTGAAATAGTTTATTTGCTGGTGATAAAAATTTGTTTTGGCCCATTTCAAATTTATAACACCAGAGAATAGGTTTTTAGAAATAAGCTTTATAACTCTTGGTCAATATTTCCAATTTTCTTTGCATTATGAACCGCTTTCACAGTAATATATAGGAATCTCTTACAAAGTGTAAAAATAGCCATCATATTTTTCATGGCATTAAATTAAACAAGGGTTTAATAAAAACATCATTTTTGATAAATTTATTTTAAAATATCTTGGTAAGTGTTTGGGAGCTCTGGTGGTGTAGTGCCTAAGGCATTTGGCTGCTAACCAGAAGGCTAGCGGTACAAACCCACCAGCCACTACTTAGAAGGAAGATTGGACAATGGGCTTCCACAGAGATCCCACCTCGGAAACTCAAGGAAGTGTTGCTATGAGTCAGAAACGACTCAATGGCAATGAAGTGTTTTTTTGTTTTTTTTTTTAATTTATTTTGTTAAGTATTTATTTACTTATTTTTATTTCATTTGTGATGAAAATATACAAAAGAAAAAAAATTACCAATTCAGCAATTTCTACATGTATAATAAATAACACAAATGCTAAGGGAGATGTATTTTTCTGTCAGTTTGTTGTACTGTGGTGCCTTACAGGTTGCTGTGAGGCAAGAGGCTGTGCCATGAGTGTTTCAAATGCCAGCAGGGTTGCTCATGGTGGATGGATCAATGGAGCTTCTAGAGTGAGACAGAGTCAGAAGAAGGAAGAGGCCATCTACACTGACTGGGGGAAAACCTTATGAATAGCAGTGAAACATTGTCTGATATATTACTAGACAGCTTTATGAATAGCCCTGAAACAGTGTCTGATAAAATGCCAGAAGATGAGCCCCTGAGGTCAGAAGGCACTCAAAATACCACTGGGAAAGAGTTGCCCTCATCAGAATGCTATGAATAAAGTAGAGCTTTTGTGACCTACATTTGCTGATGTGACATGACTCAAAATGAGAAGAAATAGCCACAAACATCCATTAATAATTAGAACATGGGATGTATGAGGTATGAATCTAGGAAAACTGGAAAATGTAAAAAATGAAATGGAACACATAAAGATTGATATACTAGACATTAGTGAGCTGAAATTGACTGTTTTTGGCCATTTTGAATCAGACAACTATATGATCGACAATGCTGGGAGTGACAAGTTTTACAGGAATGGTGTGGCATTCATTGTCACAAAGAACGTTTCAAGATCTATACTGAAATACATTACTTGTCAGTGCTAGGATAATATCTATTCACCTACAAGGAAGACCAGTTAATACTGCTATTGTTAAAATTTGCACACCAACCACCAAAGCCAAAGATGAGGAAATTGAGGATTTTTACCAACTTCTGCAGTGTAAAATTGGCCAAACATGCAATCAAGATGTGCTGATTATCACTGGTGGTTGGAATGCAGAAGTTGGAAACAAAGAAGAAACACTGGTAGTTGCAAAATTTGTCCTTGGTGACAGAAATAATGTTGGATATTGCACGATAGAATTTAGCAAGACCAACAGTTTATTCATTGCAAATACCTTTTTCAACAACACAATGGCAGCTACACATGTGAAATTCACAGGAGTCACATTGACTACATCTGTGGCAAGAGGTGATGAAAAGCTCAATATCTTCAGCCAAAACAAGGCTGGGAGTTGAATGTGGAACAAGACCATCACTGCTCATATGCAAGTTCAAGTTGAAGTTGAAGACAATTAAAACAAGTCCACAAAAGCCAAAATAAGACCTTGAAAATATCCATCCTGAATTTAGAGACCATCTAAAGAATAGATTTGATGCACTGAACACCAATAACCAAAAACCAGAGGAACTGTGGGATGACATCAAGAACATCATCCATGAAGAAAGCAAGAAGTCATTAAAAAGACAAGAAAGGAAGAAAAGACCAAAACGGATGTCAGAAGAGACTGTGAAACTTGTCCTTGAGCAGAGAGTAACTAAAGTGAGTGGAAGAAGTGACAAGATAAAAGTACTGAACAGATGATTTCAAAGAGCAGCTCAAAAAGACAATGCCAATTATTATAACGAAATGTGCAAAGACCTGGAGTTAGAAAACCAAAAAGGAAGAATATGCTCAGTATTTCTCAAGCTAAAAGAACTGAGGAAAAAATTTAAGTCTTGAGTTGCAATATTGAAAGAATCTATGGGAAATATGTTGAATGATGCAGGAAACATCAAAAGAAGATGGAAGGAATACAATGAGTCAGTGTACCAAAAAAATTGGTCAATGTTCATCCATTTTAAGAGTTCATATATGATCAAGAACCAATGGTATTTAAGCAAGACATCAAAGCTATGCTGAAGGAAGTGGTGAAAAACAAGGCTTCAGGAATTGACAGAGTACCCTTGGAGATGTTTCAACAAAAGAATGCCATGCTGGAGGCACTCACTTGGCTATGCCAAGAGATTTTGAAGACAGCTAGTTGGTCAACTGACTGTAAGAGATCCATATTTGTACCCATTCTAAAGAAAGGTGATCCCACAAAATGTGTAAATTATCAAAAAATGTCATTAATATCACATTCAAGTAAAATCTTACTGAAGATAATTCAAACAAAGTTGCAGCAGTATACTGACAGAGAACTTCCAGGCATGCAAGCTGGATTCAGAAGAGTACATGGAACGAGGGATAAAATTGCTGATGTCAGATGGGTCTTGGCTCAAAGCAAAGAATACGAGAAAGATGTTTACTTGCGTTATATTGACTGTGTAAAAGCATTGGATTGTGTGGATCATAACATTGTGGCTAACATTGAGAAGAATGGGAATTACAGAACACTTGGTTGTACTCATGAGGAAATTGTACATAGATCAGGAGGCTGTCATTCAAATGGAACATGGGAACACTGCATGGTTTAAAGTCAAGTAGGAGTGTGTGAGGCTTATGTCCTTTCAGTTTACTTATTCAATCTGTATGCTGAGTAAATAATCCGAGAAGCTGGACTCTGTGAAGAACATGGCATCAGGATTGGAGCAAGACTCATTAAAAACCTGCGATACACTGATGACACAACTTTGTTTGCTAAAAGTGAGGATGTCTTGAAGAACTTACTGATGAAGATTGAAGACTACAGTTTGCAGTATGGATTACACCTCAATATAAAGAAAACAAAAATTCTCACAACTGGACCTATAAGCAGCATCACAATAAATGGAGAAAAGATTGAAGTTGTCAAAGACTTCATATTACTTGGTTCTACAATCAACACCAATGAAAGCAGCAGTCAACATATCAGACAGAATATAACACTGGGCAAATCAGCTGCAAAAGACCTCTTTCAAGTCCTGAAGAGCAAAAGTATCTCCTTGAAGACTAAAGTGTACCTGACACAAGCAATGGTATTTTCAATCACTTCATTTTCATGTTAGAGCTGGACAATGAATGTGGAAGACTGAAGAAAAGTCAATGCTTTTGAGTTGTAGTGTTCACAAAGAATGCTGAAAGCACCATGGACTGCTAAAAGAGCTAATAAATCTGTCCTAAAAGAAGTGCAGCCAGAATGCTCCTTGGAAGCATGAATGGCCAGATTTCATCTTACCTACTTTGATCATGTTATAAGAAGGGACCATTTCCTGGAGAAGGACATCATGCTTGGTAAAGTGGAGGGTCAATAAAAAAAGGGGAAGGCCCTCAAGAAGATGTATTGACACAGTGGCTACAACAATGGGCTAAGGTATAGCAAGGATCATGGAGCTGGCACAGGACCAGGCAGTGTTTCGGTTTGCTGTGCGTAGGGTCAGTATGAGTTGGAAATGACTGGACAACATATAACAACAACAATATGTGACATTGATTACCTTCTTTATGTTGTGCAACCTTTATGATTATCTTTTTCCAAATTATTCCACCTCTATTAACATCAACTCAGTGCCTCCTAGCACAATCTTCCCTTTTGCCCTTCCTCCCACTAATCCTTACATATCTGCTTTTATCATGGAAGTAAGATCACACATTTGTCTTTTGCAATGGAGTTATCTTGCTCAGCATAATTTATCAATGCTCTTCTATGTTGTGGCATGTATCAGAACTTAATTTCTCTTTATGCTTGAGTAATATTCTATTGTATATATCATATTCGCTTATGCATTCATCTTTTGATGAAAATTTTGATTATTTCCACATTTGGCTATTTGGAAAGTGCTGCAATGGACACTGGTACAAAAGTTTCTGTTTGCATTCCTTCTTTCATTTCTTTTGGACATATATCTAAGACTGATATAGCTGGGCAATATAGTTGCATGATGTTCAACTGTTTAAGTAGCTGTGAAATTGTTTTCACAAAGACTGTACCATTTTGCATTCCCATCAACAATAGATGTGGGTTCCTAAGCATTTATTTTAAAAGCTTTTTTTATTACCTTAATTATAATATATTCTGTTTGGATTAGAAGTTTAATAAATACTAGACATATACTGAAATAGAAATAAATGTTCTACAATTAAACAAAAATTGATTTTATGAGTTAATATTTAGAATTCTTGCACATCTTAATGGAAAAGAAAAATCATTTGTGTAGCATAGTGCCTAAGGCACTTGACTGCTCACCAGAAGGCTGGCGGTTCAAACCCACCAGCCACTCCTCGGAAGGAAGGTTGGGCAATCCTACTTCCGTAGTGATACTGCCTTGGAAACCCAAGGAGGGGTCGCTATGAGTCGGGGCCGACTCAACGGCAAACAACAACAACAACAACAACAGCAACAAAAGTTACTGATTGTAATTTTTAAGAAATGAGAGAGAAGTCATTTTAGACTATTTTGTTATCACTTTCTTGCAAATATATTAGATATATGAGAATAATGAAAAATCTATATTCTTGATAGATAAAAACTTAAGCTGGCAAACTAATCAAATTTTTTTCCTTTAACATTGATTTTTGAACAGTTTAACACAGCCTGATGTTACAATAATTTTGATTATGTCAATGTAATTAATTGATCAGGTCAAACAATCTTTCAGATAAATTTGCAAAGATGTAATTTTTTATGTTATTCACTAAATTTTATTTCCTTATAATCACCACTTTAACCACATAACATTTTCTTTTTTTATGTTTTATTTGCTTTTATATAAATCTTAAACTATTTTCTAATTGTCCTGGGGATTTCTTCTTTGATCCACTGATTATTTAGGAGCATATTGCTGGATTGTCATGTGTTTTATTAACTTTCTAGATTTTCTTCTGTTATTGATTTCTGATTTGATTTTTTGTGGTTGAAGAAAATATTTTGTATGATTTCAATTATTTTCATTTTTTTGAGGTTATTTCATAGTGTAACATAGAGTATATTCTGGAGAATCCATGTGTACTTAAAAGAATGTGTATTTGGCTACTGTTGGCTGGGGTACTTAATGTTGTGCTGTTAGGTGCTTTCTAGTCAGTTCTGACTCATAGTGACTCTATATACCACAGAATGAAACACTGCGCAGTCCTGTGCCATCCTATTTATCATTGCCATACTTGAGCCCACCATTGCACCCATGGGTCAATCCATCTTGTTGGGGATCTTTCCCTTTTTTGCTAACCCTCTACTTTAGCAAGCATGCTATCCTTCTCAGGGATTGGTCCCTTCCAACAATATGACCACAGTGCTAGAGATGAAGTTTAGCTATTCTCTTTTCCAAGGAGAATAACTGTTGTACTTACTCCAAAACAGATTTGTTCATTCTTTTAACTGTCCATGCTACATATCTGCCAGTGCCACAACTCAAATCCATCAATTGTTTTGCAATCTGTATTATTCCTTGTCAATTGCACATAAGGCTGCTGAGAATACTATGATTTGATTCATGTGCACCTTAGTCTTCAAAGTAACATCTCTGCTCTTTAACACTTAAAGAGGTCTTTTGCAGAAGATTTGGCCAATGCACTATGTTGTTTGATTTCTTGACTGCTGCTTCCATGGGGGTTGATTGTGGATCTAAGTAAAATGAAATAATTGACAACTTCAATCTTTTTCTCCACTTATACTGATGTTGCTTATTGGTAAAGTTGTGAGGATTTTTGTTTTCTTTATGTTAATGTGTAATCTATACTGAAGACTAATTTTTGATCTTCATCAGAAGTGCTTGAAGTCTACTTTCAGCAAAGTTATGCCGTGTGCATACAGCAGGTTGTTAATTATTCTTCCTCCATGTTCATTCACTGCTCTTCTTCATATAGTGTGGTTTCATAGATTAGCTGCTCAGCATTCAGATTGAATAAGTGCGGTCAAATGATACAGCCACAACACACACTTTTCCTGATTTTAAACCATTCAATATTCCCTTGTTTTATGCAAATGACTGTTTCTTGGTCTATGCACATGTTCCTTTTGAGTACAATTAATTAACTCTTCACAATGTTAATCATACTTTGTTATGACCCACATAGTGAAATGTCTTTGCATAGTCAGTAAAACATAGGTAAACATCTTTCTGATATTCTTTGCTTTCAGCCAAGATCCATCTGACATCAGCAATGATATCCCTTGTTCCATTCCCTCTTCTGAATCCAGCTTGAATTTCTGGCAATTACTTGTTAATATATTGCTGCAACCATTTTTTACAGTATCTTCTGCTAAATTTTACTTGCATGTGATATTAATGATATTGTTCAATAACATCTGCATTCTGTTGGATTATCATTCTTTGGAATGGGCACAAATATGACCCTTTCCAGTTGGTTGGCCAGGTAATTTCTTGGCATAAATAGTGAGTTCCTCCCTTCATTGAAACTTCCCAATGGGTATTTTGTCAATTCCTGGAGACTTGTTTTCCACAAAGTCCTTCAGTATGGCTTGGATTTCCTCCTTCAATATCATCATTTCTTGATTATATGCTACTTCTTGAAATGATTGAACATTTACCAATTCTTTTTTGTACAGTGACTTGGTGTATTCCTCACCTCTTCTTTTGATGATTCCTGTATCATTCATTTTTCCCATAGATCCCTTCAACATTGCAACAGAACTTTTGAATTTTTTCTTCAGATTTTTTTCAGCTTGAGAAATTCCTAGTGTGTTCTTCCTTTTTGAATTTCTAACTCAGGGTCTTTGTATATTTCATTATAATACTTTACTTTGGCTTCTTGGTCTGCCTGTTGAAATCCTCTGTTCATCTCTTTTTCTTCATCATTTCTTCCATTCTCTTTAGCTGCTCTCAAATTAACAGCAAGCTTCAGTCTCTGACATTCATTTTGGATATTTTTTCCTTTCCTGTTTTTTAATGATCTTCTGCTTTCTTCATGTTTGATGTCCTTGATGTAACCCCACAATTCACCTCATCTTTCATCAGTGGTTTATAATGGGTCAGAGCTGTTCTTGACTTGGTTTCTAAATTCAGGTGGGATGTACACAAGGTCATATTTTGGTTCTCATGGATTTGTTTTGACTTTCTTCTGCTTCAACTTAAACTTGCATATGAGTACTTAATGTCCTATTGCACAGATGATCCCTGGCCTTGTTCTCTTTAATGACACTGAGCTTCTCCTTCATCTCTTTCCCCACAGGTAGTCAACTTTATTCCTGAGTATTCCATCTGGAAAGATTCATGTGTGTAGTTGCAATTTATGTTTTTGAAAAAAAAAAAACAACTATTTGCTATGAGTAAGTTGTTGGTCTTACAAAATCCTATTATGCAATCTCCAGGATCATTTCTCTCACCACGGTCTTATTTTCCAACAACCGATGCTCCTTCTTTGTTTCCACCTTTCACATTCCAATCAGAAATAATTATCAATACATCTCAATTGCATGTTTGGTCAACTTCAGACTACAGTTGGTAAA
>NW_006922147.1:1491629-1493558 GCF_000298275.1 Orycteropus afer afer | reverse complement strand
CAATACTAGTCCATTTCAGGTCACTAATGAGTAGGATATTGATCTTTATGTATTCTATTTCATTTTCACAACTTCAATATTTCTAGATTCATATTTTATGATTCCACATTCTGATCATCAATGGATATTTGCAGTTGTTTCTTCTTATTTTGAATCGTGCTATATCAGCAAATGAAATGTCCATAAATCTTTACTACTATCTTTGTTATTAAGGTTGATTTTATTTTGAGGAGGCACCTCAGTCTAGTCATATTTTGTGTGCCTTCCAACATGAGAGCCTGATCTTCTGGCACTATATTAGATAATGTCTTTGTGTTATTGATAAGGTTTTAAGTGGTCAATTTTCTTCAGAAGTTGATGTGGCCATGTCCTTCCTCCTACTGTGTTAGTCTGGAGGCTCCACTGAAACCTGTCTTCCATGGGAGACTTCACTAATATTTGAAATACTGGTGGCATTGCTTCCAGCATCACAGAATGCCACTAGAGTACAACAAACTGACAGATGAGTGGTAAGGCTGTTTGACAGATTCTTGTTTAGTCTAGTTCACATGGAGTATCTTGTTGCTCACTGTTCATCTTCTGTCTAGTTGTTTTATTCATTTTTCAAAGAGAAATCTCCAAATGTTACCATTAAACTGTTTTATTTTCTCCCCTCAATTCTGTGAGTTTTTGCCTCATATATTTTAAGACTTTCTTTTGTTAGTGAATGCAAGTTAATTGTTATGTCTTCTTGACAGACTTTTTTTTATTGATAGACTTATGTTTTATTATTGTAAAATATTCTCATTTGTAATGATTTGTAATAATTTTTGTCTAAAGTTTATTTTGTTTTATATTAACATAACCAGCTCTTTTTTTATTTTTTGCATGTTATATCTTTTGTCATCTTATTTTCAATACATTTTGTTTTTTAATCTAAAGTGTGTATCCTATAGATATATAGAGTTGAATCCTGCTTATTTTAACATTCTGCTAATTTATATCTCTTGATTAGAATATTTAGATACATTGGATTCAGTTTAAACACTGATAAGGTAGAATTTATGTCTATAAATTTGCTATTTGTATTCTACATGGCTTGTGACTTGTTTGTTCCTTTATTCATCCTCACAGCCTTTTTTGTGCTAAATGGATATTTTCTTGAGCATCATTTTATTCCCCTTGTTTTTTCATTTGCCATAGATTTTTCAAAATTATATTCTATACAAAAGTTTACAAAGCAATTTAAGGTCTCATTTAACATTTTTTTATACACTTTTTTCCACACCATTGCTTACCATTTCCACAATGTATCAGCTTTGTCATTATTTCCATTCTGTTTGTTCTGTGTCCATTTATCTAGCTTCCCTTTCCCTCTTTGCTCCCCATCTTTGATTTTTGGTAAATGTTGACCATTTTGAATCTTATAGTTCATTGTTTAAGGGAGCACATTACTCTTTGAGTGATTTATTTTATAAGTTCATCAAGTTGACTGAAGGTGACCTGCGGAAATAACTTCAATTCCATGTTCAAAAGGTATCTCAGGGTGATAGTCTTTGAGTTCTTCTAGTCTCTATAAGTCCAGTAAGCCTGGCCTTGTTTTTTCAGGTATTTGAGTTTTGTTCTACAATTCTCTCTCACTTTATCCAGGACCTTCCTTTGTATCACTTGTCAGAACAGCTGGTAACAGTGTCTGGGCACTATCTAGTTCTACTGGTCTCAAGTTAGAAGAAGCTGTGGTTTGTGGTGTCTGTTAATCCCATGGATAAGTTTATTATTTGATTTTCTTTCATTCTCTCTTGCTCCATAGAGACAAATTGTTATATCTTAGATGGCCTCTTGCAAGCTTTTAAGCCCCAAGACACAATTTACCAAACTAGTATTTAGGAAATTACTGTAGTGAACTATGTGTATCAATTTACGAAGTTCCCCCTCAAGACTACATTTCCA
>NW_006922147.1:1489245-1491119 GCF_000298275.1 Orycteropus afer afer | reverse complement strand
TTTTTTTCAATTAGATATGAGAAGAAAAAAGTTACACAAAAAAATCAGTTCATACTGTGTTTTATATTTATCTTTGTAGCTGTTTATACTAGTGTTTGTTATACTTTCATATGGATTTGAATTACTTTCTGGTGTCCTTTCATGTTAGCCTAAAGGATTACATTTAGTATTTATTTTAAGGCAGAGCTGCAAGAAATTCCTTCAGTTTTTAATTAATTTATTATTCATTCTGTTTTTAATTGGGAATATATTAATTTGTATTTTTTTTTAAATATATTCTTTAAACTATAAAAGGCTTATTGAATACTTTTATGAAGTTTTGGCAACTATAGCATATCAATTGGAATATACTGTTTGGTTCAGTCTTGAATAAGATATCCTCCACAAATTAGAATGACAAAAATTACCTATTTTAAACCAGTGGTCATGCAAGAAAAAGCATATTGTAAAAACTTTGGAAGAATTATGTTTTATAAAGTACTCTTACATTACTTAATTTCATCTGCAATAACACTCCTGTGAGGAAATACATGTATGTCAGTGGTATATACATGCTGAAGCTTAAAGAGGTTAAGTACCTTTCCCTGTCATCCAATGTGTAATACATTAAATTGAGTTTTGCTTCAATGTCAAATGGCACTTAAATTAGTAAATGTCTCCACTCCATTAAAAGATATCATCTTAGGAAATTTAAATATTTCTGAGAGGGAACTATGTTTCATGAGATTGATAATAACAGTGGTTATGATATAATTATTTTTTTCTCTTTTTTGAGCATTACTTTCAGTGACATACTCATACCCTTCTTGCTTTTATGAATGTTGTAAACAAATTTTAATTAAAAAAAATGAGAGCATCTTAAATCTTGAGCAAAATAGCAGAACAAATTTATTCAACTCAGAAGGTAAAGCTGTAACTGTTTAGATGAGATAGGATTACAAGATGGTGTGGCTTATTCAAAGCAATTACTGACTGAACACATCTGTCAGATTGTTGGAGATTTTTTCCCACTAGTTTTTAGTGAATAAAATCTGGTAGTTACCTCAATTTGATATTAAGTGGTAGTAATTTTCTGATTATAACTGAATGATGGCACCTATTACAGGAAGCTATCAAGAGAGAATGAGAGAAGGGAACCATGTAATAGCAGATCCTACAGTTGTGGATGAATACATCCCAGGAGGAAACAATCAGTTTGCTACAACAATTATCAAAGACTGATCACAGGAAAGAAGTATCCCACTTGGGCTCTATCACTAACTAAAACCAAAAACCAAACAAAATTCATTGTTCTTGAGTTCATTCTCACTCATAATCACATTATAGCACAGAGTAGAGCTGCCTCTATAGGGTTTTCAAGGCTGTAATCTTTAGAGAAGAAGACTGCCACATATTTCTCCCACAGAGCAGCTGGTGAATTTGAACCATTGACCTTTCAGTTGGCAGCTGAGTGCTTAACCACTGAACCACCAGGGCTTTTTTCACTAACTAAAAGTTATGGAAAATAACAAGGCAATGCTGTTGTTAGGTGCCATTAAATTGTTTTTAACTCATAGCGACCCTATGCACAGCAGAAAAAAATACTGCCTGGTCTGGCACCAGCTCCATGATCCTTGATACACTTGAGCCCATTGCCACAGTCACTGTGTCAGTCCATCTCATTGAGGGCCTTCCCCTCCTTCATCAACTGTCCCCCTTATCAAGCATGACATCATTCTCCAGGGAATGATCCCTTCTGACAACATGACCAAAAATAGGTGAGACAAAGTCTGTCCATTCTCACCTCCAAGGAGCATTTTAGCTGCACTTCCTCCAGGACAGATTTGTTAGATCTTTTAGCAGTCCATGGTACTCTCAGCATTCTTCACCAGCAC
>NW_006922147.1:1481256-1488263 GCF_000298275.1 Orycteropus afer afer | reverse complement strand
ATGGGCTCAAGTATAGCAGGGATCATGGAACTGGCGCGGGATCGGGCGGTGTTTCGTTCTGCTGTGCATGACTCATTCCAATGAGTCGGAAATGACTCTTTGGCACCTAACAACAACAACAAAAACATACATCTTCTGATGTCCTAACCACTGCTTGAATTGGCATCAATTGTAAAATCATGCAATGTGAAGTCTTTGACAGCTTCAATTTTTTTCTCCATTTATCATGATGTTGCATATAGGTCCAGTTGTGAGGACTTTTGTTTTCTTTATATTGAGATGCAATCCATATTGCAAATTGTATTTTTTAATCTTCATCAGTAATTGCTTCAAGTAATCCTCACTTTCAGCAAGAAAGATGCATCATCAGCATATCACAGGTTGTTAATTATTCTTGTTCTAATCCTGATGCCATGGTCTTCTTCATTTAGTCCACCTTCTTGGATTGTTTGCTAAGCATACAGATTGAATAAGTATGGTGAAATGATACAACCCTGACATACTCCCTTCTTGATTTTAATCCATGCAGTGTCCCCTTGTTCTGTTCAAACAACAGCCTCCTTTTCTGTGGACAGGTTCCTCATAAGTACAATTAAGTGTTCTGGAATTCTCATTCTTCTCAATGTTACCCATTATTTGTTATGATCCACACAATCAAATGCCTTTCCATGGTTAATAAAACATAAGTAAACATCTTTCTGGTATTCTTTACTTTTGAGCCAAGATCCATCTGATATCAGCAATGATATCCCTTGTTCTGTATCCTCTTCTGAAAGCAGCTTGCACTTCTGGAAATTCTCTGTCAATATGTTGGTGCAACCATTTTTGAATTACCTTCAGTAAGATTTTACTTAGGAGCTCTGGTAGCATAGTGCCTAAGGCACTTGACTGCTAACCAGAAGGCTGATGGTTCAAACCCACCAACCACTCTTTGGAAAGAAGGTTGGGCAATCTACTTCCATAGTGATAGTGTGTCGGAAACCCAAGGAGGGGTCACCATGAGTTGGGTCCGACTTGATGACACATAACAACAAACAACAAGATTTTACTTGCAAGTGATATTAATGATACTATTTGATAATTTCCACATTCTGTGAGATCAGTTTTCTTTGTAATGGGTACAAATATGGATCTCTTCCAGTCAGTTGACCACGTAGCTGTCTTCTAAATTCCTTAGCATAGCCGAGTGAGTGCCTCCAGCACAGCATCTGTTTGTTGAAACATCTCAATGGGTATTAATTCGTGGTGCCTTGTTCTTTGCTAATTGCTTCAGTGCAGCTTCAACTTCTTCCTTCAATAATACCATTGGTTCTTGATCATATGTCACCCCCTGAAATTGATAAAAGTTGATCAGATGTTTTTGGTACAATGACTCTGTATAGTCCTTCCCTTTACTTTTAATACTTCTAAATCATTCAATATTTTGCCCATAGAATCTTTCAATATTGCAACTTGAAGCTTTTTTTTTTTTTTCATAATTTCTTTCAGCTTGAGAAATGCCAAGTATGTTCTTCTCTTTTGGTTTTCTAACTCCAGATCTTCACCCATCTCATTATAGTAATTGGCTTTGTCTGCTTGAGCTGTTCTTTGAAACCTTCTGTTCAGATCTTTTATCTTCTCATTTCTCCATTTGCTTTAGCTACTGTTCATTGAAGGGCAAGTTTCAGAGTCTCTTCTGACATCCATTTTGGTCTTTCTTCTCTTTCTTGTCTTTTTAATGACCTCTTGCTTTCTTTATGGATGATGTTCTTAATGTCATCCCACAATTTTTCTGGTTTTTGGTCATTGGTGTTCAATGCATCAAAACTGTTCTTAGATGGTCTCTAAATTCAGGTGGGATATATTCAAGGTCATATGTTGGCTCTTGTGGACTTGTTTTAATTGTCTTCAAGTTGAATCTGCATATGAGCAGTTGATCTGTTACACAATCAGCTCCTGGCCTGGTTTTGGTAAAAGATATTGAGATTTTCCATCACCTCTTGCCATAGATACAGTCAATCTCATTCCTGTGGACTCCATGTGGTTATGTCCAGATGCCATTTGTGTTGTTGCATAAAGGTATTTGCAATGAATAAGTTGTTGGTCTTGAAAAATTCTATCATGTGGTCTCTAGCATTATTTCTGTCTCCAAGGCCAAATTTCCCAACTACCAGTGATTCTTCTTTGTTTCCAACTTTTGCATTCCAGTCACAAGTGATAATTAACACATCTTGATTGCACATTAGGTCAATTTCAGAATGCTGACATTGATAAAAGTCTTTAATTTCCTCATCTTTGGCTTTGGTGGTTGGTGCATAAATTTGAACATAGTCATATCAACTGGTCTTCCCTGTAGATGTATGGATATTATCCTATCACTGACAGCATTGTACTTCAGGACAGATCTTAAAACATCCTATGTGGTGATTAATGCCACACCATTCCTCTTCAAACTGTCATTTCCGGCATAGTAGATCATGTGGTCGTCTGATTCAAAATGGCCAAAATCAGTCAATTTCAGCTCACTAATTCCTAGGATATCAATCTTCATATGTTCCATTTCATTTTTGACAACTTCCAATTTCCCTAGATTCATAATTCATACATTCCATGTTCCTATTATTAATGGATGTTTATATCTGTTTCCTCTCAATTTGTGTTGTGCCATGTCAGAAAATGGATGTCCGGAAAGCTTTACGTTATCTATATCATTAAGTTTGGTTCTACTCTGATTATGCAGCTCTTTCTCACTCATATTTTGGGTGCCTTCTAACCTAAAGGGCTCGTCTTCCTGCACTGTACTGGAGAATGTTTCAGGGCTGTTCCTAGAATTGCCCAGTAATGTATCAGACAGTGTTTCTCTGCTATTCATAAGGTTTTCCCTGGCCAATTTTCTGAGAAGTGGATGGTCTCTTCCTTCTTTCTAGTCTATCTCAGTCTCCAAGCTGCATTGAAACCTGTTCACCATGTTTAAACCTCCTGGCATTTGAGATACTGGTAGCAGAGCCTCAAGCCTCACAGAAACATGTCAGCCACCACTGTATGACAAACTTATAGACAAGTTTGTCTTCCTTAGCTGTTCAAAATCTCTTTGTCCTCCCTTTACCTGGATCCTGTGGCTCTATCATCCCTGGGTTTTCCCTCCCTTTCTGCCTGCTGCGTGTGTGGCCTGTCTGCCTCCCCTTACCTGGATACCCATGGCTCTGTCTCAGCCCTGGTGTCTCCCCTGCCTCCTGTGTCTGGGTGTGGGGCCTGTGAGCCTCCCCCTATCTGAATTCCCATGGTTCTGTCTCAGCCAAGGCAATGCAGGGTCTTACACAAAATGTGCAGTCATGGTTATTCTTACCAGGAAAAATAATGAGCTGTGCTCTCATCATAGACAAACAGTGAGTAGGTGTCCAGTATTCTCCATCTGATAATGGAAAATAAAGTTTTTTTTGAAGAAACACATGAATTTTTTCACATTAAAATTAGGCACGATAAGATTTTGTGAGGTAGGAAAAAATGAGATTTCAATCTGGGCAGTAGTTCCAAAGGAAAAAAAGAGGAAAAGGAAATGAAGAAAAATGTTGCACACTGGGGAACTATATCAAATGTGAGAATCTTCACACTGAGGGTAAATCTGTGTTTTTGGAGAAACTCTAGCATTGAGATGGCTGAGGCCAATTAAAATGAGAAATAAAAATAAAATGTCCAAATGTGACAATGGAAGAAAAGACAAAGAAGCTGTAGAGCTACCATAGGAGGTAGGCTTTTGTTGGAGGTAAGGAGTTGTTGTTAGGTGCCATCAAGTCTTTTCTGACTCATAGTGAACTTATGTACAACAGAATGCAACACTGCCTGGTCCTGCACCTTCCTCACAATCCTTGCTATGTTTAAGCCAATTGTTACAACCATCATGTCAATTCATCTACTTGAGGGTCTTCCTCTTATTCACTGACCCTTTACTTTACCAAATGTTATGCTTTTCATATGGTCCGTTATGTATGGAATGACAAATTGAAGAAAAATGGTGTCATATTCATAGTCAAAAAGAGCATTTCAAGAACTACCCTGAAGTACAGTGTTGGCAGTGATAGGATAATATCCATACACCTACCAGGAAGACCAGTTAATACTATTCTTATTCAAATTTGCATATCAACCACTAAAGCCACAGATGAAGAAACTGAAGATTTTTACCAACTTCTGCAGTCTGAACTTGACCAAACATGTAATCAAGATGGATTGATAATTAGTGGTGATTGGAATATAAATGTTGGAAACAAAGAAAAAGCATTCGTAGTTGGAAAGTATAGGCTTGATAATAGAAATAATGTTAGAGAATGCATGATAGAATTTTGAATTACCAAGGATTTACTCATTGTAAATACCTTTTTCAACACATACATGGTGATTATACACATAGACATTGCAAAATGGAATACACAGGAATCAAATCAACTGCATCTGTGGAAAGAAGCAAATGAGAAACTCAATATCATCAGTCATAACAAGTCCTGTGGAACAGACCATCAGTTTCTCATATCAAGTTCATACTGAAGCTAAAAAAAATCCAAACTAGTCCACAAAATCCAAAATATGACCTTGATTATATCCACTTAAATTTAGAGACCATCTGAAGAATAGATTTGCCACATGAACACCAATGAACAAAGACCAGATGAGTTGTGTAATGACATAAAAAAAAAAAAAAGAAGAAATGCTTTGACATGAAGAAAGCAAAAGATCATTAAGAAGACAGTAAAGGAAGAAAATATGAAAATGGATATCAGAAGATACTTTGAAACTTACTCTTGGTTGGAGAGCTGTTAAAGTGAATGGAAGAAAAAATGAAATTGAAGAGTTGAGCAGAAGATTTTGAAGGGTGGCTGGGGAAGACAAAGCAAAGATAAAATGTGCAAAGACCTGGAGTTAGGAAACAAAAGGGAAGAACATGCTCAGGATTTCTCAAGCTAAAAGAAGTGAATAAAAATTCAAGCTTCAAATTCCAATATTGAAGGTTTCTATGGACAAAACACTGAACAATGCAGGAAACATCAAAGAAAGATTGAAAGAATGCACAGGTTCACTGCATCAAAAAAAAAAAAAAAAATTGGTTGATGTTCAGCCATTTCAGGAGAGAACATATGATCAAGAACCAATTGGGCTGAAGGAAGAAGTCCAAACTGTACTGAAGGAACTGATGACAAGCAAGGCTTCAGGAATTGATGGAATAACCATTGAGATGTTTCAACAAATGGAAGCAGTGCTAGGGGTGCTTAGTTGTTTATTCTAAGAAATTCAAAAGATAGCTACCTGGCCAACTGACTGGAATAGATCAATATTTGTGCCCACTCCAAAGAAAGGAGATCCAACAGAATGTGGAAATTATCAAATCATATCATTAATATCAAATATCAAACACATATGAAAGTTTGTTGAAGATCATTTGAAAAAAAAAAAAAAAAACGCAGCAATACATTTACAGGAAACTTCCAGAATTTCAAGCTGGATTCAGAACAGGATGTGAAACAAGGTATATTGCTGATGTTGGATGTATCTTGGCTGGAAGGAAAAGAATACCAGAAAGATGTTTACTTGTGTTTTATTGACTATGCAAAGGTATTTGACTGTGTGGATCATAACAAGTTATGGATAACACTTTGAAGAATGGGAATTCCAAAACATTATTTTGTGATCATGACAAATCTTTTACAAAGTTCAGAGGCATTCATTTACACAGCACAAAAGGATAGTACAGGAAAGGAAACCAGGAGAGCTGTGCATCAGGATTGTATCCTTTCACCTTATTCAATCTGTATGTTGGGCAAATGATTCAAGAAGGGTATGAAGAATGTGGCATCTGGATTGGAGAGAGACTCATTAACAATCTTCAATATGCAGAAGACACAATCTTTCTTGCTGAAAGTGAAGATGATTTCAAACACTTACTGATGAAGATCAAAGGTTACAGTCTACAGTATGGATTACATATCAACACAAAGAAAACAAAAATCCTCGCAACTGGACCAATAAGCAACATCATATTAAATGGAGAAAATATTGAAGTAGTCAGGGATTTCATTTTAATTGGATCAACAACCAATGTCCATGGAAGCAGCAGTCAAGAAATCAAACGACATATTTCACTGGGCAAATGTCCTGCAAAAAACCTTATTAAAGTGTTTAAGATCAAAGATGTTGCTTTGAAGATTAAGGTGTGCCTGACCCAACACATGGTCTTTTCAATAGCTCCATATGTATGTGAGAGCTTGACAGAGAATAAGGAAGAACACAGAAGAACTGATGCTTTTTAATTGTGGTTTTGGCAAAGTATATTGAAGGTGTCATGGACTGCTAAAAGAATGAATAGAATCTGTCATGGAAGACGTACAGTCAGTATATTCTTGATATTGACTAGAATGGCCAGACTTCATCTCTCATACTTTGATCCTATTGTCAGAAGTGACCAGTCCCTGGGTAAAGTACAGGGTCAGCAGAAAAGAGGAGACCTTCAATGACATGCATTAACACAGTGGCTGCAGTGATGGACTTAAGCATAGCAAAGATCATAAGGATGGCCCAGGACTGGCAGTGCTTCTTCTGTCATAAGTGGGGTCGCAATGAGCCAGATAAATTTGACAGCACCTAACAACAATAATACTTTTGTTACATTTTCTCATGTGTTTTCCCCACAGTAGTTGATTCATTAATGTGTACATTATTACCCAATAAAAATTAAGAATGTGATGGAATACAAAGTGTCAAGTGCAATATTGATATTCTAAAAATAGATTGTCTCTATGCTAATATTTTTTTTTCTTGGCTGATGAAGGTGAAAAATCAGTAAGGCTTTCTTAAGTGTCATTGAAAATAAAAGACTTCTTTTAACTTTTAGCCAGTTGCAATTAGGTTGGATTAGTTTGATCAGTCTTTAGTAAATATTACAGTTGAGAATGTATACAACATTGCTATTTTTATTTAATGAACCTCCTTCTAAATCTTTCATTATGCAAACGATTTGTGCTGCACTGCTGACTGAAAGA
>NW_006922147.1:1479266-1481106 GCF_000298275.1 Orycteropus afer afer | reverse complement strand
ACCTTTTCCCTCTAATACTTGGAGTTTCCATGAATCAGAATTCACATGATAGCAATGGGTTTAGTATCTCTTGTTGAAGAGATTAGCAAAATTATTTCTCTTTTAAAATGAAGCAGTGATTATTCTTGATATTATTAACTATATGTTGATAATGTTATATGCTGTATGCTTTTAGTAGTACCTAGTCTTCTATATTGAAAAATCCCAAACTGAACCTTTTTTGTCCAGTCATAGCCATATACATTCCAGTTGTTATGTGTGAAATACAAGTCAGAATACTGGTTATATATCCCCACCTACACTATGGAATATAGTCACTGTTCCATTATAAACTGCATTTCAAGGAACCTCTTTATGCATTGTATTCATTGCTTTATTCTAAATTGCATTGCTATTTTTAAGGAAGTCCTTTATTCATTATATTGAAAGAAAAATACTCCCAGTGTGCTCCCCACTGACATCCCTATCCAGTACTCTTTGATTTATTCAAATATATTTTCAGTGGCACTCTTGAAGAAAATGTGAAAGATAAAAGGTTTATCAGTAGAAATCTCCAGTCTGACTTTTTATGTTCAGTGTGCTTCTAATTCCCTGTGCTAGTCCAGTGTCCTTCATGGTGATGCCCATTAGAAGATTTTATTCTTAGCTTGTCTTCTCCATAAAAATATATTTGTTCTTCTTTTACCATTTCCATAGGCCTATATTTTATGCAAGGTTAAGTTTTTTCCCTTCATGACAAAGATAGCATATATACACTTTACATCTCTATGTCCAGTACAAACATTACTTAGTATTAGTCAGTATGCTTTTGGTTAAAATTAAAGATGTAATGAACCAGTGAATATTTTATGTAAAATCAGAAAAATTTTTTTCTGATAATATATTATTTATGAATGATATTCTACTTTATATCAAAACCATAACTTATAGGGTCCGTTTTATACTTTAATTCAATTTGTTCTCTTTAACTTCAAAATTTCCATTAAATAATTATATGTATACTTTCATTGCATATCACTTATTATATTCTTCTGAAGTTTTTATTGATTTAATTTCCACATGATAACATTCTCTTTTCTATATGGTATACTTTTGCATAGAGACTTAAAGCAATTCATTGTTTACAATTATTAGAATCTTGCTGTAAATACTGATACTCATCTGGAATTGAGGCAGGTGAAGTTACAGGTTTTTCCACACAATCTTGTTAACAGGCCGTAATGAATTCAAGTCTCAAACCAAATTCTGCCATACCTATAGATTTCCTCAGTGAGCTGATACAAATCAAAAGCAGAAAGCAATTTTTTCTTGAAGTTGATTAAGTCTCATTTCCCTTTCTAGCTCCTTCCATCCTATCATTATGAGAATTTGACTTAAGGTAAATGAAACAATATGTCTGTGGCAGAATTCAGTTAGTCATATACTTAGCATTGTAGAAGCAGAATTAATTGTTTGGTCAATTGCAGTGGATATAGGCTAGAAGGGTTGCTAGATTCATTTGCCAGGTTCATGCAAAGTTCATGCAAAATAAAGAGCAAAGAAAGAATATTTGGTATATCTAGCTAAATTACCTATACCAAGCAACACAAATTGTTAGCACTTATCGTGATCATTAATTAAGTCTTTGGTATTGATTAAAAATAAATACAGCTGAAATGCTTGTAGGAGCTCATTAGGACAGCTTTTTTTGTAGATTAAGACAAACACAAACACATATGTGCACTCAAACACAGAACCCACATACACACACATTTTGCAGTTGTTAAAATAAATTATATGTGTATTATATATCCTTCTTTGTAGTTCTTTTCTATCTGCTTTACATAGTAATATTACTTTA
>NW_006922147.1:1477412-1478791 GCF_000298275.1 Orycteropus afer afer | reverse complement strand
TTTTATATACTATAACAACAACAACAACAACAAAATCAAACTCACTGCCATCAAGTCAATTCTGATTCATAGCAACCCCCTTTGGGTTTCCGAGGCAGTAAATATTGACAGTAGTAGATTGCCCAGTCTTCCTTCCAAGGAGTGGCTGGTAGGTTTGAACCAAAACAAAAACCTTCTGTTTATTGATCAAATGCCTTAGGCACTACATCCCCAGAGTTTTTAATTATAAGTATTTGGTTGCATAAAGCACTTTATATTTACTTTCAAAGTTTTGATGTTATCCTTAAGCCAAGAGGAACACATTTTTGTTCATCTTTCTTCTTAAGTCATTTTTCCTTTTTCATTTCTGTAGGAAAGACATGCATATATTTTCATTGGTTAAGGTATTTCCTCTACTCATATACAACAAAGGATCTTCTATCTTTTGGTATCCATAATTTTGGTGCTAAATAGTCAGCTTCTCCTTTTATGGATCATCTACCATATTGATCCTTATGAAGAACTTATGGACAGGCCTTTCCTGTGTAATGAATTTTCCCCTTTTAACGAACCTTGCTACACCACTCTTCTGTCAGTTTCCTTTACTGTGGTGGCTTGCGTGTTGGTGAGAGGCTGGAGACTATGCCACTGGTGCTTCAAACACCAGCGGGGTCACCACCCATGGGGGAAAGGTTTCAACAGAGCTTCCACACTAAGACAGACTCAGAAGAAGGAAGGCATCATCCATTTCTCAAAGAATTGGCCAGTGAATAGCAGTGAAGCACTGTCTGATATATTATTGGAACATTTTATGAATTACCCTGAAACATTGTCTGATATAGTGCCAGAAGAGGAGCCCTTCAGGTGAGAAAGCACTCAAAATACAACTGGGGAACAGCTACCTCTTTGGAGTAGAGCCAACCTTAATGATGTGGACAGAGTAAAGCTTTAGGGACCTCCATTTGCTGATGTGGCATGACTCAAAATGAGAAGAAAAAGCTGCAAAAATCCATTAATAATTAGAACATGGGATGCATAAAATATGAATCTAAGAAAATTGGAAGCTGTGAAAAATGAAATGGAATGCATAAAATTAACATCCTAATGAGCTAAAATGGACTGATTTTGGCCATTTTGAATCAGATAACCATGTGATGTACAATGACAGAATGACAAATTGAAGAGGAATTGTGTGGCATTTATTTTACAAAGGATGTTTCAAGATCTATACTGAAGTACAGTGCTGTAAGTGATAGGGTAATATCCACAGGCCTATGAAGAAGACCAATTAATACTACTATTATTCAAATTTACTCACCAACCACCAAAGCCAAAGACGAGGAAATTGAAGATTTAGTGTGCGAGGCATTTGATTGCTAACCAGAAGGCTGGTGGTTCAA
>NW_006922147.1:1470567-1476485 GCF_000298275.1 Orycteropus afer afer | reverse complement strand
GAGGAAAATATTCAAGCCTCAAGTTGCAATATGGAAAGATTCTATATTGAATGATACAGGAAGCATCAAAAGAAGATGGAAGGAATGCACAGTCACTGTATCAAAAAGAATTGTTCAATGTTCATCCATTTCAGGAGGTGGCATATGATCAAGAACCAATGGTAGTGAAGGAAAAAGTTGAAGCTGCACTGACAGAATTAGCAGAGAATAAGGCTCTAGGAATTGATGGAATACCCATTGAGATGTTTTAACAAACAGATGCCACGCTGGAGGCAATCACTTGTCTATGCAAAGAAATTTGGGAGACAGCTACCTAGCTGACTGATTGGAAAAGATTCATATTTGTACCCATTCCAAAGACAGGTGATTCCACAGAATGTGGAAATTATCGAACAATATCGTTAATATCACATGCAACTAAAATCTTGCTGAAGATAATTCAAAAACAGTTGCAGCAGTATATTGACAGAGAACTTCCAGAAATGCAAGCTGGATTTGAAAGAGAATGTGGAATGGGGAATATCATTGCTGATGTCAGATGAATTCTAGCTGAAAGCTAAGAGTACCAGAAAAATGTTTACTTGTGTTTTATTGACTATGTAGAAACATTTGATTGTGTGGATCATAAAAATTATGAATAACATTAAGAGTGGGAATTCTAGAACACTTGATTGTGGTCATCAAGAACCTGTACATAGACCAGGAGGCTGTTGTTTGAACAGAACAAGGGGATACAGGATGGTTTAAAATCAGGAAAGGAGTGTGTCAGGGCTGTATCCTTTCATCATAGTTATTCAATCTGTATGCTGAACAAATAATCCAAGAAGCTGGACTATATGAAGTAAAACATGGCATCAGGATTGGAGGAAGAATCATTAACATCCTGAGATACTCAGACAACACAACTTGACTTGCTGAAAGTGAGAATGACTTGAAGCACTTACTGATGAAAATTAAAGCCTACAGTCTGCAGTATGGATTACATCTCATCATAAAGAAAATGGAAATCTTCACAGCTGGACCAATAAGCAGCATCACAATAAATGGAGAAAAGATTGAAGTTGTTAAAGATTTCTTATTACTTCATTCCACAATCAACACGAATGGAAGCAGCAGTCAAGATATTGGACGACATATTGCACTGGGCAAATGTACTGCAAAAGATCTCTTTAAAGTTCTGAAGAGCAAAGACGTCTCCTTGAAGACTAAGGTGTAACTAACCCAAGCCATGGTATTTTCAATTGCCTTACATGCATGTGAGAGCTGGTCAATGAAAGAAGACCAAAGAAGGGTTGATGCTTCTGAGTTGTGGTGTTGGTGAAGAATACAGAAAGTACCATAGACTTTCAAATGAGTTAACTAATCTGTCCTGGAAGAAGTGCAGCCAGAATGCTCCTTGGAAACAAGAAGGGCCAGACTTTGTCTCATTTACTTTTGTCATGTTGTCATTGTTGTCTCACTTACTTTTGTCATTGTCAGAGGGGCCCATTCCCTGGAAAAGGATATCATGCTTGGTAAAGTGTAGGGTCAGCGAAAAAGGGGAAGGCCTTCAACAAGATAGACTGACTCAGTAGCTGGAACAATGGGCTCAGGTATAGCAAGGATTGTGGGTCTAGTACAGGATCGGGCAGTGTTTCATTCTGCTGTACATGGGGTCATTGTGAGTTGGAGCTGACTAGGCAGTGCCCAACAACAACAATGAACCTTGCTACTCCCATATTTTCTTCTTTAGTGTAAAATCTATTCTTTATTCAATGTTATTTGCTCTGTTAAGAATTAGACAATGGTCTAAAATAGAAATACAATATAAATATATACATCATTCATAGAATATTACACATGGTGAAGTAATATCTGCATATAACATGCTACCAGCATTTATAGTACTTCTGGGACCTACAGAGGAAAACCACGTCTGAACTGAATAAAGGCTATAATTGATAGGTGTAACTTGGTGGGGCAGTTTAGAATAAGAAGAAAAAATCTTTAAAAAATGAAATGGAAATGTTGCAGCTAATTAAAACATGACCATTTTTATTTCTCAAAACTTCATTAGTGTAACAGATTGTTAATTTATTTGACAGTAGATTCTGTTAAAGTACTTTGGCATAACTAGATTGAAAATTCTAAATGGATCCTTTAAAAGCAGTAACATTTCTGTGGATTCTGAAGATTTTATTTTTTCATTTTTCTTACAAGCAAGAAAATTGTAGAAAAGGCACCTATTGATACTTGTTTCTGTTTTCAACATCTTTTTCTTCCACTTTCTGAAGTCATAGGGATTATTTTGGATCCAAAATGAGGGAATTGCCAACTGAATGTTGATTCTAAATAATCAGCCATGGTTTTCTTACTCATATGTTTGATGGTTTGAATTAAAGTAAAAAGTATTTTAGTACTTGTGATATCACATATCTAAATTATTTATTATTTATCCACTGTTTTTATAGTATCTTCACCTTATTTGTTGCAATACCTTGAGAATCATGTTGAAACCATCATTAAGCTTAATTATGTCTGATTGTAAAAAATATTAAACTGAATTTTTGTTTGTTTATGTAGCTGAGACTAAATTCTGTGATAACTTCCTAATAACATATTAGCTTGAGTAGTTTCCAGGGAGATCTCCAGTCAGAAAGTCATCCCTTGATTTCTTTTGATCACTTAAAGAAAGTTAATGGATTTTTGTCAGCATATGTTTTTTCCTTTATCACATCTCTGATTAATGTTCTGATCATTAGTATTGACAGAACAAGTTGTAGATATTTATTAGAATTCACATCAAAGGCGGACTCGGGGAATTTATTTGTTTCCTATATGTATATTACATATCTTCCTTGACGCAATCTCATATCCCAGGAGTGTTTCTTCTCATTAGGAACCATCTCCATATCTGCTCAACTCTGAAACCAGTACAGATTAGTCAGTAATGAAAAAAGTCTCTAAAGAAGCAAATACTTTGCTTTTTTGAAAACTGTTGATATACCTTACTTGAATATTGTTCATAATCCAAATAAATCACTGAATCAATCTCTCTCATAATGGTAGTAAAGAGGTAAATTATATATAAAATGCCCTTGAGTCTCAAAGAAAGACTTGTTCCTTTAATAAGCACATGGCTATCAGATATTTAAGATGTTTTAACTTACAATATCTAGTTAAATTTACATAATACATTATGTTGTTGTTGTTGTTGTTATGTGACGTCGAGTCAAACCTGACTCATAGCAACCCCTCCTTGGGTTTCCAAGGCAGTATCACTACGGAAGTAGGATTGCCCAACCTTCCTTCCGAGGAGTGGCTGGTGGGTTTGAACCGCCAGCCATCTGGTTAGCAGGCAAGTGTCTTATCCACTATGCTACCAGAGCTCCCTAATACATTATAGTGATGATTAATTAAATGTTTTAGGAACCCTGGGGTACAGTGGCTAAGCCCTTGGCTGCTAAATTAAAGAGTGGTGCTTTGAACCCACTGGCCTTTCTGTGGAAAAAGATGTGGCAGTCTGCTCTCATAAAGATTTACAGCTTTGGAAACCCTTGGGGCAGTTCTACTCTGTCCTATAGTGTTGCTATGATTCAACAACAACAAGTATTAGGAAATGAAGTAAATTTTTCTTTTAACAGCAAGTTGGCATAATTTAAAGTCTTACAGATAATTTACTGTAAGTCAACTTAATCTGTGATATTATATGCAACAAAACAGTAACAATAATAAATCAATTGCCAATTATTTTAAGTGGTCTTCTTGTTGAGGTTTTGACCTTTAGAATGTATGGCTCATATTTTTACGCTTATATTTTTTTCTTAATCCTGCTATACCACTTTATTTGGATTTATTTTAACAAATATATAGATTGTTCATTTATCCATATTTTGAAATTATTAGTAGTTATTGATAGGAAAACATCATTTTTACTAAGAGATGGTATTATCAAATGTTGCTTAACTTTTATCAGTTCATTCAAAATAATGTAAAACACAAACTAATAGCATTTCCTTGTTGCAAAAATCATCACTTATTTTTCAATGAAAATGAAATTCAATCTGCTTATGGGTTATTTGGTGTCTTTTTTCTTTTATTTATAATCTGAGTTTTATTGTTCATATTAATCCAGTTGTTGTAGCTTTTGTAAAAAGTGCATTATTGTCTTCTGTACTAGTTTCCTCTGGCTGCCATAACAAATTACCACAAAATTTGTGGCTTAAAAGAAATTTATTCTGTTACAGTTCTGGAGCCAGAAGTCTAAAATTACCATGTCCACAGGGCTTTGATCCTTTCAGAAGATTCTGTTCATTGTCTTTTCTAGGTTGTGTAGGCTGCTGGCATTTCTTGGCTGCAGACATCAACGTCACTTCAATCTCTGCCTCCATCTATGCATCGCTTTTTCTCTTCTGTGTCTCTCTTAAAAGTTTATCTGCCTTTCTCTTATAATTGCACATGTGATTGCACTTAGGGTTCACCAAGATAGTTCAGATTGTTGTTATCTGCCGTTGAGTTAACTCCAACTCATAGTGACAACAGAATGACACACTACCTGGACATGAAACATCCTTCCACTACTGGTTATCCTTGAGCCCATTGTTGCAGCCACTGTATTTACCTTGTTGAACGTCTTCGCCTTTTCCACTGACCCTCTAGTATACCAAGCGTGATAGCCTTCTCCAGGGAATGGTCTCTTCTGACCACATGACCAAAATAGCTGAGACAAAGTCCAGCCATTCTCACTTCCGAGGAGCATTCTGGCTACAATTTTTCCAGGACAAATGTGTTCATTCTTCTGGCAGTTCATAGTATTTTCAGTATTCTTCGGCAGCACCATAATTCAAAAGCATCAACTCTTCTTCAGTTTTCCTTATTCACTGTCCAACTTTCACATGTATATGAAGCAAATGAAAGTAACATGACTTGGATTAGGCACACCTTAGTCTTCAAAGCGACATTTTTGCCTCTTAAAACTTTAAAGAAGCCTTTTGCAGATTTGCTCAGTGCAATACAAGGTCTGATTTATTGACTGCTGCTTCCATTGGTGTTGATTTTGGATCCAAGGAAAATGAAATCACTGACAGCTTCAATCTTTCCCCATTTATTGTGATGTTGTTTTATTGGTCCAGTTGTGATGATTTTTGTTTTCTTTATATTGATGTGTAATCCATATTG
Organism: Orycteropus afer afer; assembly: GCF_000298275.1. NCBI lineage: Eukaryota > Metazoa > Chordata > Mammalia > Tubulidentata > Orycteropodidae > Orycteropus > Orycteropus afer. The sequence goes on along the minus strand of NW_006922147.1, from coordinate 1,471,328 downwards.
AAGACTACAGTCTTTGAACTTCATCAGTGAGTGCTTTATGTTTTATTCATTTTCAGCAAATAAGGTTGTGTCATCTACATATAGCAGGTTGTTAATGAGCCTTCCTTCAACTTTGATGCCAAATTCTTCTTCACATAGTCCAGTTTCAGACCAAGATTGTTTGCTGAGCATACAGCATGAATGAGTTTGGTGAAAGAATATAACCCTGACGCATACCCTTCCTGATTTTAAACCAAGCAATGTCCCCTGTTCTGTTTGAACAACTGCTTCTTGGTCTACTTACATATTCCTCAAGCACAATTAAGTGTTCTGGAATTCCCATTCTTTGCAGTGTTATCCATAATTTGTTTTGATCCACACAGTCAAATGCCTTTGCACAGTCAATAAATCAGAGGTAAACATCTTTCTGGTATTCCTTACTTTCAGTCAAGATTCATCTGGTATCAACAATGATATCCCTTATTCCACTTTCTCTTCTAAATCCAGCTTGCATTTCTGGCAATTCCCTGTCAATAAAGACGTGCAATCATTTTTTTAATTATCTTCAGCAAAACTTTACTTTCCAGCATCATTTCTATAACCAAGGCCTGTTTTCCAACTACCAATGATTCTTTGTTTCTAACTTTTGCTTGGTAAAAATCTTCAATTTCCTCTTCTTTGACTTTAGTGGTTGGTGCTTAAATCTGAACAATAGTAGACTGGTCTTCCTTGTAGATGTATGGATTTTACTTCAGGATAGATCTTTTTTTTTTTTTTTTTTT
>NW_006922147.1:1435151-1442536 GCF_000298275.1 Orycteropus afer afer | reverse complement strand
ATATATATATATATATACACACACACACACACATATAAAAAATAACATTTTATTCTATTTTAGCTGAAAGTTTACTACACATGTAGAGAGGAGACTTGTGATATTCTAATGCTAGAATAAAAGCAATCATGACATAATTAAAAACCATATGAATAAAGAATGTTAATTCATCTTTTTCAGTCACCTGAAATTATTTGCAGGAAAATTTAGGGATAATGAGCTTACAGAGAAATTAATGTTAGTTTCTCCATGTTCCTTGATACACTCTCAAACTGAATGGAATTAAATAAAGGAAAAGGGGCTTTACAATTCCAGCACCTAGCAATTTATTCCAGTTTTTTATTCAATTATTTACTTATTCAGGGTTATACCAATAATCAGAGCCAGACTTAAGCAAAAATGAGAGGAATATTAGTGGCAAATTAGATTCTCTTTTAACAATGTTTATACAAATTGTTCCATGCCCCTTGTTATAATTTTGTACAGTGTGTCAGCATTCTTATTATTTCCATTCTTTTTGTTCTGTTTCCATGGATCTAGCTTCCCTTTTTCTCCTTAACTTCTCACCTATGCTTTTCAGTAAATCTTGATCATTTGATTTCATATGGATAGTTGCTTAAGATAATACATTTCTCATGGGTGATAATGTTTATTTTATAAGCCAATCTTCTTTTGGCTGATAGGTGACCTTCAGAAATAGCCTCAACTTCTTGTTTAAAGATTATCTTAAGGCAATCATCTCAGGTATTACTCTACTCTCTATTGTCTAGTAGGTATTGCCTTTTTAAGAATTTAACTTTTGGTCTACAGTTTTCATCCATTCCATTTGGGACCTTCTATTATGTTCCTGGTCAGAATGGTTGGTAGTGGTGGCATGTACCATCTGGTTCTTTTGGTTTCATGTTAGGAGAGGCTGGGTTCTTATGGGCTATTAGTCCTGTATTGCATTGGGGAAATCTGTTGCAAGAGACCTCTTTTGAGTGATGAAGAGCAAAATTATCCCCTTGAAGACTAAGGTGTGCCTAATCCAAGGCATGGTATTTTCAGTCACCTCATATGCATATGAGAGCTAGACAACGAATAAGGAAGACCAAAGAAGAGTTGCTGCTTTTGAGTTGTGGAGTTGTCAAAAAATGCTGAAGTTATTGTGGACTGCTAAAAGAACTAACAAATCTGTCTTGGAAGAAGTGCAGCAGGTATGCTCTTTGAAAGTGAGAATGGCAAGACTTCTTCTCACCTACTTTGGTAATGTTGTAAGAAGAGACCATTCCCTGGAGAAGGATATCATGCTTGGTAAAGTGGAGGGCCAATGGAAAAGGGGAAGGCCCTTAATGAGATGATTGACACCGTGGCTGCAACGATGGGCTCAGTTATGGCATGCGGAGCTGGCACAGGACCGGGTAGTGTTTTGTTGAGCTGTACACGGGGTTGCTATGAGCAGAAACAATATGACGGCACTTAACAACAAGAACAGATAGATACATACATACATAAATACATACATACATACATACGTACATATGTACATAAATACATGGTAGCCAGACAGAAGCTTGTATTTCATTTGTTTGTCATTCTAGATTCCATTTCTACCTTTTGCCCACTCAGTCTGTATCATAGGATTTTGACTTCCATGGATTCATCAGTGGGATCTCGTATGTCCTTATTCTCTGGCTTACAGTGGGTTTCTCTTGTTGTTTGTTGTTGTTATGTGCCATCGAGTCAGACCCGACTCATAGTGACTCCTCCTTGGGTTGCCAAGGCAGTATCACTACTAAAGGGAATAAAAGCAGGAGATTGGATGGAACTAAGAGAAGGATTTTGAGATATGAATTTTGCTGACTCTCAATTTTTAGATTCTAGGACCTTGAACAAAAGTCTCAGGGTCCATAAGGTGGCTGTAGAAACACAGACCCCCTTATCTCCAAGTTCCAGTAACTTATCATTTCCTTCTTTTGAAAGCATGTTAAAAGGCCCCTAATGTCACTAGGCCTGGGTACTGCACTATCTCTAGTTGCCCCCACATATTCTGCCCTTATACTTGTAGATAGTCCCTTTTTAATATCCTTATTGTCCTAATAGGAGTGTTCCATCAGTGCTCTCCTGGAATCTTATATGGATAATTGATGGAAAGGTAGACTGATAGATAGATGAGTAGCTCCTAAACATTGGAATCTATGGTGCTAGTGGAATTTTTTTTTTTTTTTAACTTTTTGAACAGCCACTGTTTAATCAAGTAAGGAGCATAGCAATCTAAACTATTTAAACTGTTTACCCTAATGAGGGAAAACTTCTTTGGTAAAAAGCACTTGTATGTGTGAGTGATGGGCAAGAAGTAAAGCAGACTAACTTCAGAGGTGGCCCTAATTAAATAATTTTGAATCTTAATATTAAGCTTATAATTATGGACAAAGGTGGATTATATGTACTTAAATTCAAATTACTGAAAAAAAAATAGGCTGCTTCATGAAATAATATTTTTACATTTAAAAACAATATCAACAATCAATTAAAATAAAATAAAAATTTTAGCCCTGGGACTGGTTGAGGAGGACTTGCTGTCTTCCAGAGTTAGGAAAAAAATAACAGATACCATACATAGCTCAGGACCATAGATATGGAAGGATATACTGCCTGCCTCAAACAGGGGGACCACCTGTCCCTTCCCCTTTTGCCTACTTGAGATATTTTTCTAGAGAAACACATTTCAGTTTTTAAATATAGGAGCATTCTACTGCTAACCAGAAGTCTGACAGTTCAAACCCACCAGCCACTCCTCACAGCGACCCCTCCTTGACTTTCCAAGGCAGTATCACTATGTAAGTAGATTGCTCACCCTTCCTTCTGAGGAGTGCTTTGCAGTCAAGTGCTTTAGGCATTATGCCGCCAGAGCTCCTATATATGTGTGTGTGTACAAATATATACATATATATGTATATATTTGTATGCCAAGGAGCCTGACTGATCCAAGTGGTTTGTGGACACCTGTTAACCCGAAGGTTGAACCCACCCAGCAGCTTCCCAGAAGAAATGTGAACAAATAATTTATTTTTCTTTTAGAAGAATCAGTACAAGCTGGTTCCTATGAGGCAGAAGTTAAAGATGTCCGAGATGACCAACATTTTCAAACTGTTGTACCACTTTATTATCTCTAACATTAATTAATCCTCCTCCCTTCAGTACTCAGTACTTTCATTTCACGGTCTCACAGAACTGACAAACTGTCAAGGAAATAGCTCATTCAGTTGAGGAGGCTGGCAAGACCAAAATCTGTGGGTCAGGTGACATGATGGAAGTTTCTCCTGACTCATGTAGCTGCAGGAACTAATGAACCCAGAACAGCAGACCAGATGACAGGCTGCTGTCTCACAAGGGTGTTTAAACTGGTGAATCAGGTCAGACCATAGGCTGCTGATTCAATAACTGGAGGTCTGAGTATGATGAGCCACATGCAGAATCTGTATGAAGAGAGAAAACTTTGCCAGAGCATTCATATATATATACTGGATGCAGACCTTACCTGTAAGGAAACTCCCCTTACTTGAGCAAGGAGATTCAAGGATGTGACTTGAGTGGGATGATAAGGTGGTGACTGATAAGCGTAGTGACTTGAGTTTCACTCTCTAGTAAGACGATAACTCAAGATATATCCCATGCCAATCCAGCCTCACTGACATAATGGACAACTGCTCCCAAATGGGACCATAACCACAGACAGAGAGATTAGGATATATAGCACATCACAAAATAAAGGCTAATTACATCAGACCACAAAATGCAAGATAACTAAATCTTTGCATGACTGCCAAATTACATCATTATTTAACTGTCAAATTACTAAATATCATGACCCAGCCAATTTGATACAAAACCGTCACCATCCCAGGTTATATATACTTTATTTACATTAACAGCAAGCTGTCCAATCCACTTAGTGGGTCACAAGCACCTTATTTGCGTAGTCCCACCCAACTATTGCGTAGGACTCACAAAGACTATGGCTAGAAGGGTCATATTAAGTAATATACTGCACAACAAAAGGCCTGACAAAATGCTTCCATAAAGATTACAGCCAAGTAAACTCTATGGAGAAGCTCAACTCTGCAACACATGGAGTTACCATGAGTCAGCGGCCAACTTGATGGTAGCTAACACATACAAACATACACACAATATTTCCCCTATGGAACTGTTATGAAAACAAAACAAAAAGTGGATAAGCATACAATTCTGGTTCTAAACAACAGTGACTTAAACCAGAGAAAGCATGTGTACTATTTCAAAACTTGTAGAAATATCTCCAAACTCTTCATGTAATCATTTTAATACTTAAACACCTTTGGTGTCATTACCATCTTTCTTATACCTAAAATCATTACTTCATAATGGAATTTAACCTAATTTTCTCTTGTTCTGTCAGCACAGCTGAAAGACATTTGGTCACCATTTGCTGTCAAAATTCCTTTCAGTTTTGGTTATATTTGTAGAATTTAATTTCTTTTCACTTTTTCCTTCTCTAGAATGAGCAATCCAATTCTCCCACTAATTTTCTTTGATAATTTTCACCTCTTGTTTATCTTTAAATATTTACCTTGAGCCTATTCTTATTTGCAGTGTAGTAAATTGCATGGTGTGTCTTTTCTAGCCAGATCTTTGTAAACTCTGTCGTGGAATTTGCTGTGAGCAATTGAGTAGCTCCTGCTTGTTAAACTTATCTACCCTGGGTATTTCTGTTGGAGCAGTACAAACCAAACTTCTGAGATGTTCACTCTCTCTCAGGTATATAGAATTCTGATTGGTTAGTTTTGCTACTCTGGCAAGCTTACAATGAGCCCTCCTAAAGTCAGAAGAGGAGCTCTGGGAGCATAGTGCCTAAGGCACTTGACTGCTAACCAGAATGCTGGAGGTTCAAACCCACCAGCCTCTTCTTGGAAGGAAGATGGGGCAATCCACTTCCATAGTTATATAGCCTCAGAAACCCAAGGAGGGGTTGCTATGAGTCAGGTCCGACTCGATGGCATATAACTACAACAACAAAAAAGGCAGAAGGGACGTCCTGGTGGCATAATACCTAAGGCATCTGACTGCTAACAAGAAGACTGTTAACCAGAAGACTGGAGGTTCAAACCCACCAGCCACTCCTTGGAAGAAAGACTGGGCAATCTATTTCTGTAGAGGTACTGCCTCAGAAACATAAGGAGAGGTTGGTATGAGTTGGATCCAAATTGATGGCAGTGAGAGAAAGAGAGAAAGAGTCAGAAGGAGTATATCTCTCTGCTAGCTGAGAGAGACACGCAACTGAGAGACATGCTGCTGAGAGATATGCCAGAGATATGCACTGAGTTCTCTACTGAGAGCTACTGAGAGAGACTGTTGGCTGAGAGAAGGCCGACTGAGAGATGGCTGGCTAAGAGAGACTGAGCCCCTCTCTGAACTTGAATTGTGGCCTGCTGCTTCCCTAATAAACCCCATAATCTGTGAGTGCTGTGCAGCCACTGCAGTGAATTATCCAACCCAGTAGAGTGGTGGTGTATACCGTGAGAGGAACAGTTGGTATCAAAGTTAGTAACAGGGCTGGAAGGTGGGCATGTCTAGCCTCATAGGAGCAGGCATTGAGCTGCTGATCATGATTCTGTCCTCCTCTTGTGTAGTTAGAGGAGGTCTGGAGAGGCCACCTCCCTGTCCCTTTCTCAGGTGATATCCAAAATTATGAATCTGTTTACTGTGTTTTTATATATATGTGTGGGTGGGGGGGTATGTGTGTATGTACATGCCACCAGAGCTCCCACATATATATATAGAGAGAAAGACAGAGAGAGAGAGAGAGAACATTCTGGTGCTGTAGTGCCTAAGGAATTTGCTAACTAGAAGGCTGGCAGTCCAAACCCACCAGCCACACCTTGGAAGGAAGAAGACTGGGCAATCTGCTTCTGTAGAGATGTTATTGTTGTTGTTATGTGCCAATGAGTCAGACCTAACTCACAGTGACCCTTCCTTGGGTTTCTGAGGCGGTATCACTACAGAAGTAGATTGCCCCACCTTCCTTCTGAGGAGTGGCTGGTGGGTTTGAACCACCAGCCTTCTGGTTAGCAGTCAAGTGCCTTAGGCACTATGCTACTAGAGCTTCCACCTTAAAAACCCAAGGAGGGGTCACTATGAGTCGAAATCGACTCGACGGCAGTGAGTTTAGTTTTATATGTATGTATATGTATATGGGTATATGTACATGTACATCTCTATGTATACATGTATATATTTGTGTGTATATATGTGTGTGTGTATATGTGTGTGTGTGTATATATACACACACATAAATATACATATACATACACATACACATATAGTGTGTGTATATATATACAAACACACATAAATATACATATACATACACATACACATATACATATACATAATATTGGGAGGATGGCACATGACCAGCAATTGTTTTGTTTTCTTGTACATAGGGTAGCTATGAGTCAGAGCTGACTCAACAGCACCTAACTACAACAATATATATATATATCATGTTCTTTAACTAGTGTTGCATTAATAGATTATATTTCCAGATTAGCTCACTATGAAAACCAAGCTCTTTAAAAAATGTTTTAATACTAATTTTTCTCTATTTTGTACATTTCTATTTTCCCCCAATACCTTATACTGTTATATTTACCTGTTTATTTCAATTATCAAAACTTCCAAAGTTTGTACCTTATCAACACGCTAGCTAATGTTTTCTCATATATACTCTCTTAACTAGAAATGAGAGTTTTTAAAATGGGACTGAATCAACAAAAAAAATTATCTTGAATATCTTAACCATGGTAGGGCTCGATAAATATTTGCTGAGTTTAGCCATCTATGACATTGTTAATGATTTTTTGCATCACTATGTAGAGAAATATTAAGAGGATGTGTCATATTCATCAGGATAGTGTAATTGAATTGAATGATAGTGTCTGTAGTCTAGTCTCTTTTTCATAGATCCTTACTGAATTTTGTGAGTCAGTCTTCACATTTTAATGAATGCTTAGTCTACATATTTGTCTCCCAGACTATATTTTGTCCATCTACTTATTTATTTAGCTAGCTGCCCAGTTGTCTATCTGTCCATACATCATCTTCTCTCTACTTAATCTACATTCCTTTCACTTTACCAAAGTGTTCATACTACCATTAGAAATCAGATTAATGCACACCTGATTGACTCATATTAGTATCCTAATCATTTAAGACTGGTCACAAATCGATAGGGTAATAAATTCTAAGTTTAACTACATGTGATTACATTTAAAGAAATGAGTGATAGCTCATATGTATTTTTTAAATCTACATGTGAATTGATATCATCTCATATAATGACAACATGGTTCTCTGATACTTTA
>NW_006922147.1:1424579-1435050 GCF_000298275.1 Orycteropus afer afer | reverse complement strand
TAATTGTATCTTCAATGCCTAGAGCAGAATTGGTGCTTAATAAATGTTTGTCAGTGGTATGAAAGAAGTGCATGAGCTGGACATGTTGGTACTGATATAAGAATTTAGTAGTATTTTCTCAGGTAATCAATTCTCTCAATAGTTACTTAACAAATTTCCATCTCCAGTACTGTAATTTTACATAAAAGTGCCTAATTTACTGTTTAAAAAAACTTAAACTGAATATTTTAGAAAATTCATTTTATGCATTTAAAATATTATCTAGATTACATGTCCACAGTTTGCTTCTCATATTTTCTGCTTGATATATGCAAAAGCATTGGAACTATCCTATAATAATAATAATAATAATAATAATAACTCAAATATTACTTCAAAATCATGTATTTCTAGAGACATTGGAAGGAATTTTTATTATTTTATTTATATAATACATACTTGGGAAGGCAAAAGTATACAATAAGAAGATTTTTATATTTTTGAGGTAAAATTATATTTTTAAAATATGTTTTTGTAAGATACAGAACTCAATTTGGCCTTTGCTTTTGATTTCTGAAGAGAAATCCTTGAAATTTCCCTAGGAATACAGATGTCTTTTTCTTCTAAAACAGCCATGAAATACTCGATAATATATTTCAAGTTTGTTGGGACTACACACACCACATATGGTCAGCTGCTAACCTGAGGAAGGACAGGGGGCACAATTTTGATCATGTATATTCAATAATTTAATCACTCATGAAAATGAAATGAAGCCAATAGAAGGCCCTGAACATAGTAGAAAAAGTTGGGACTTCATGAACTGGTGAGAACATTTGCTCTGGGAGAGTGGCACATCTCTGGGGACAATAAAAGCCTTGCACCAGGACCCCATCCATAACATACTCTGTGAATCTCTATGTTTGTGTCTCTTCTGGTTATAGTAAATAGGCAAGTGTAAGTATAGATAATCTCTATGAATTCTGTGAGCCATTCCAAAAAATTAACAAATGTGAAGTGTCAGTGAGAGCCAGCAGGAGGTAAAATCTTCCTATTCGACAGTCTGAAGAACATAGTCCTTCTACCTTGTGAACCCTGACCCAGCTCTAGGAGGATGTGGGTCAGAGAATTGTTATATAAGCAGCTGATCTGAAAGACAGTGTCTTTATAACTTATGACTCAGCTTTGCATGGCTGGAACCAGAGAGAGAACTGCTTGAGTAAATGGAGACAAGCATGGAGAATTGGGAAGGTGAAGACTGGATCCTTTTCCAAGCAGGAATTGGATTTATGCTGATATTTACCTCACTGTTAGCAATAATGGTAGAATTTGTCCTCTGTGTCCCTTGCTTAATGTACTTTTTTAATGCTGCTTAATGAACTTTTTATATGCAGATATATATAAAAAGAAATACCTATGTATTTTGTTAATTGCTTAGAATATAGTTTTCCATAGAGTTCCTTTACAGATTAAGGGTAAATTTCTTTAGCTGTTTACGGTTTATACCAGTAAAGCATAGTGAATTATAAAGTCTTCTAAACTCAACTTGAACTTTCAGCAGTTCCCTGTTGACACATAGCTACAGCCGTTTCTGAATTATCTTCAGCGATGATATTGTTTGACATTTTCCACTTTATATTTGATTGCTCTTCATTAGAGTAGGAATTCTGGTGGCATAGTGCCTAATACATTTGACTGCTAATTAGAAGGATGATAGTTCAAACCCAGTAGGCACTCTGTGGAATGAAGAGTAAATCTACTTCTGTGAATATTTACCTCCTTGGAAAACCCATGGGGATTGCTATGAGTCAGAATCTACTCTGGCAATGGGTTTGGTTTCTTGGTTTTCATTGGAACAGGCATGGATATGGATCTCTCTCAGTCAGTTACTAGACCATTATCTTCCAAATTTCTTAGTATAGAATAAGTAGCACTTCCAATGTTTCATCTGTTTGTTGAAGGATCTCAATTGGTATTCCATCAATTCCTGGAGCTATTGGCTGCTAACCAAAAGATGAGTGGTTCAAACCCACTAGCCACGTCACAGACAAAGATGAGCCAGCCTGCTACCATGAAGATTTATATTTATAGCCCTGGGAACCCTGTGGGCAGTTCTACTCTGTCCTATAAGTTCACTATGAGTTGGAATCAACTCAATGACAGTGTGCCTTTTTGTTTTTCATCAATTCCTTCATCATGGTTTATACTTCTTCCTTCAGTACTAGCAGTTATTGATTACATGTTACCTCCTGAAATGGTATCACACTGAGTGATTCTTTTTGGTACAATGACTGTGTATTTCTTCCATTTTCTTTGATGTTTTCTGCATCATTCAATTATTTTTTTGCCCATAGATCCCTGAAAGTTTGCAGCTGGAGGATTAAATTTTCTCTTCAATTCTTTCAGTTTGAGAGATGCTTTTGTTTTTCTAATTCCAGATCTTTGCACATTTCATTTAACATTTTACTTTGTGTTATAGGTTCAAAATGTTCCTTATAATATTTTTGTGTCTTTTGAGTACCTCGTAAGGCAGCAAAACAAAAATTTCATGGGTCAAAGCAGAAACACTCAACATGATAGACTTTGTAATGTATTACCACTGCATTAATCATTTGACAGGGTTATAATTCTAAAGAAGAGATCATTTACACTCATGCAGATCTTTACACATTAATGCAATGCTTCATTCCTGAAAAATAACTTCTTTCTTTTCAGTACACTAACAAAAATAATGGTTCCAAGCATTAATTTTTATAATTAAACTTTGGAATGAAAATATAGGCAAAAGAGTGAGAAAAAAAATGTCATAGGTAGAATTCTAACAAACAGGGAATTTCAATGTTAGCATCATAATTTTTTTTTCCATTATATAATCTAGAGGCATGAAAGAAATATTTGCAGAGAAAAATAACAATTTGTAATTTTTATTATACAACATGAAGGTCCCAATTTAAATATTTGCTTGAATGCCCAAACCACCCCCAAATTTTAAGTCAAGAAAGAATTTAGCATATACACAGCCACACATTTTATTCATTGGATCTAAGTATCTATGTTTCATTAGCTGTTATATGTAACATAGAATTTCAGACCCTTAAATGTTATCACTTATTAATTTACTTATGATGTTGTTAAGTAACATTGAGTCAATCTGACTCATAGTAATCCTAAGTGACAGAATAGAACTGCTCCACACAGTTTTCTAGGGTGTAATCTTTATGGGGCCAGATCATCAGTTCTTTCTCCCACAGAGCTAGTGGGTGGGTTCGAATCACTAACATTTTGAGTAACAACTGAGCACTTAACAACTGCACCACCAGGATCCTTGTCTATACATTTATTATTTAATTTATCAAATATTTTCTAAATATGTATTATTTGTCAGACATCTTTCTAAGCTCTGAGAACAGAGATATAACTACTCACACTGACCTTGTCTGGAAGGAGTTTATATTCTTGTGGGCTAAAATAGATAATGCTCAAATAATTTATTTTAGAAGAATCAGCACAAGGCTAGATCCTATGAAGTGGAGGTTGAAGATGTCCCAAATGTCCAACTTTTCAAAATGCTGTGCCTCTCCATCATCTCAAACATCAACTCCTCCTCCTCCCCCAGTACACTTCCTCCTGTCTTCTAAACCAAAACCAAACCCACATCCATTGAGTTGAGTCAATTCAGACTCATAAAACAAAACAAAATAAAAAACTGACTGCCACTGAGTTGACTCATAGTGACCCCCTTTGGGTTTCCAAGGTGGTAAATCTTTACAGAAGTAGATTGCCCAGTTTTCCTTTCATGGAGTAGCTGGTGGGTTTGACCCTCTAACCTCCTGGTTGCAGTCAAATGCCTTAGACACTGTGCCACCACAACTCAGAATGACCCCCATTGTGTTTCTGAGGTGATAAATTTTTATGGAAATGGATTGTTCATCTTCCTTCCACAGAGTGGCTGGTGGGTTTGTACCACCAACCTTCTAGTTAGCAGTCAAATATCTTATGCTGTGCACCACCAGAGCTCTCTTCCTCCTGTCTTATGGTTCCTTATTGTTGTAACATCTCACAGAACTCACAAACTGCCAAGAAAACAGCTCATGTGGTGGTGGAGGCTGGGATGCAGGCAACTCCCAAGTCTGTGGGCAGGTCTAGAGAATTCTCTCCACACTCATGTTTGAAGGGGCTGGGGAACCCAAATTTGTGGGTCAGATGACCAACTGCTGTCTCAAGGCCAGGGGTGAGATGATGAGGAACCAAACTCAGGACCACAGTAAGAGAAAGAACTTTCCTAGAACATTGACAAGTATTTCATCAATAAAGTTAAGAGTTGTGACTCAAGTCATAGCCTCCAGCAAGGTGGGGCTCAAGATACATCTCACCCTAGACAGACATAAACACTAGCATTTACAGTACATTACAAGATGGAGGACAATTAATAGAAGGACCATATTAAGCAATTCACTGCACTGCAGATAATAAATAATAAATCAAGTATTTGAACAAGAACATTATATCAAGTGATAGTTTGGAGCTATATGATTAAGAATGAGAGGGTAAGTTTTTTACTTCCTTAAACTTAGAGTTAAAAGAAGTTTTCTTAAACACATTTCATTTGTAATGAGACCTATATAATAAAAAGGCACTGGTTTGCTTTGCAGGTTAGATGACTGGTGAATGGAATGTTCAAGATAGTGGACATAGCAAGTAAAAGGCTTAATGTGGAATCAGCTTGAGATGCTAAAAAGAGGTACATCCCTCATCCACAGCTGGTGGGAATGTAAAATTGAACAATGACTGTAGAAAATAGTTTGGATGTTCCTCAAAAGTGGAATATAGGAATGTCATTTGATCCAGTAAACCCAATCATACTTATGTACAGAGAATAAGTGAAAACAGTTATGCAAATAGAAATGTATACACTAATATTCATTGAAGCAATTTTCACAATAGCCAAAGTATGAAAACAACAGAAATGTCCATCAACATACAAATAGATAAAGAAAATGCATATGCACAAAATGGAACATTACTCAGCCATAAAGAGAAATAAAGCCCTGATGTGCATCACAACATTGATGAACCTTGAAAACATGCTGAGAAAAATAATAGGTCTCAAAAGGACAAATTCTGTATGAAATCACCTTTATGAAATAAGGAAATATGTTGTTGTTGTTGTTATGTGCCGTAGAGTCAGACCCGACTCATAGCAACCCTTCCTTGGGTTTTCGAGGCAGTATCACTACAGAAGTAGATTGCCCCATCTTCCTTCTGAGGGGTGGCTGGTGGGTTTGAACCACCAGCCTTCTGGTTAGCAGTCAAGTGCCTTAGGCACTACAAGTGTTTACCAGGGGTCATAGGGAGAAAAAACATAGGAGTTGTTTCTTAGGAGGCATTGAGTTTACTGTTAGTGTTGGTAGAATAATATAGAAAAGGATAACAAGAATGGTTATACAACTTGAAAAATGTAATCAATGTCACCAAATTAGATATGTACAAACTGTTCAAAAATGCAAGGAAAGGTCATGTGGCTGGAGTTTACTGAAGAAACAGCTGTTTCCACATCTGTAATATAAATATAAAATTTCTCTTTATATGATGAGGTCTCAATTTTCTACAAAGATCAATCAGTTCTGAGGAATTTTAGCAAAATTATTGTCCAAATAAATATTAAACATTTGTGTTTATGTGGCTTTAGAACCCTCAATTCCCTAGAGTAAGTACTATATATTTTATCCCTTAAAATAAAATTTAAAATATTATCTATAAAATACAAAATAGTTTAAGATATCATAATTATAATGTATAACTAAGAGCACATTATCAAAGTTTAACATCAATACAGCACTGTAGATCAGGCAGTATGGTCAGAATTTTCCATGGATTATCCCGTTTATCAAGTCCATTTTACTGATAGAAAAATTGGAACTTATTGAGATTAAAATAATTAGCTAAAGGCCATATCATGAATAATTTTAAAAATAGAATTCATATATCAACATTTCACTTTTAGAGCCCTAACTTTTAGCTACAAAGCAGTAATTCCTCCAATCTGATGAAATACATAAATCAGGTGAGGCAAATGATCACTTGTCAGAATTTCTAACAGTACAATGTCAGTCTCATTTTTTTTTAAATTTTGTTGAAGCCAATAAAGTAACATGCTGAATATTTTTCATTGATGATTGCAAAAAGGACAAGGAGACAACATCTCCTGACCTCCTCTAACCCCACAAGGGAAAGACAGAATCACCATCAGTAGCCCAAGCCCTATTCCACCAAGGCCAGACATGCTGCCTGCCTCCAGCCCTTTCACCAACAGTTCCTCCCAAAGCACCCACCACCTGTCTCCTGCATTTGATAATTCACTGCAATGGCCACACAGAAGTCAGAGATTACAGGGTTTCTTAGAGAAGCACAAGATTACAATTCAAGTTCAGGAAAAATGCTCAGTCTCTCACAGCCCACCATCTCTCACCTAACAGTCTCTCACAGTCTCTCTCTCAGAAGTGCATGTTCCTCGGTGTTTCTCTCAGCAATATGTGTCTCTTTCAGCAGCATATTTCTTCTCAGAAGTGCATCCTTCTCACCCAATAGTTAGAGAGGCTTCTGCCTCTAGGAGGCCTCCTTTTGAGGCTGGCAGAGTGGCCAAACTAGCCAATCATACATAACATCAGAATTCTAAGCATCTGAGAGATAGCCCAGAACATTGCTTTGTGCCACGCCCCACAGAAATACCCCAAGTGGATAACTTTTACAATCAAGAGCTCCTCAGTTGTTCACAGCAAATTTCACCACAGAGTTTACAAAGACTTATGACTAGAAAAGCCATACCAGGTAGTTCACTACACTGCAATGATATAATTGAATCTTTTTATGTGTGAGGGTATGACAATTACTTGCAATTTTATCATAAATGGGTACAAATTTGGAGATTTTTCACAAATATATTTTTAATAGATTTGCCAATGGAAGTCAGTATGATAACAATTTTTTTTGGTTGTTTGTTTAATATACTTCATAACTGGCTTTTTGGAGTTCTGGTGGCCTAGTGGGTAAAACATTGAGGAAGTAGACTATCCCATCTTTCTCCCCGGAGCAGATGGTATATTTAAACCACTGACCTCTCAGTTAGTAGCTGAGTGGTTCACCACTACACCACCAAGGCTCTTCTGATCACACTAATAAACCCAAAACCAACCCCACTACCACCACATCCATTCTAACTCACATTGACCATATAAGACAGACAGTGTAGAACCATGCCACAGGGTTTCCAAGTCTTTCTCACACAGAGCTGCTGGTGGGTTCAAACAGCTGACCTGCAGGATAGCAGCCACATGCTTTAACCACTATGCCACCAGAACTTCTTATCAGATTAATAGATCATATTAATTTATCATACAATAAAATATACAAACCAAACCCATTGCTCTTGAGTCAATTTGTACTTATGGTGAGCCAATGTGTTACAGAGTAAAACTGTTCCATAGTGTTTTCTAGGCTATAATCTTTATAGAAGCAGATTGATGGGTCTTTCTCCTGCTGTACCTATAGGTGGGTTTGAACAATAACCTTTAGATTAACAGATGAGTGAAAACTGTTTGTGTCACACAGGGACCTTTATCATACAATAGAGTAATATGATAAAAACAAACCAATAATCAATTTATCGATTTTCAACACCCAAACTCCCCACACTTTCACTTCATGTACTTGCTTTTCTAGTGTAAGTATATCGAGATATTGTGGAAGATAAATAAGTAAGTTTTGGTTGGGGATTATGATATTTAAGCAAAAGAGTGAATATACTAAAGGTATTTCTCACTAACTATTGTAAGGCTCACTGTAGTGCTTAAGGCACTTCACTGCTAACCAGAAGGTTGGAGATTCAAATCCATCAGCCACTCACTGGAAGAAAGGTTGGGCAATCTACTTCCATAGTGATACTGCCTCAGAAAGCCAAGGAGGGGTCGGTATGAGTTGGGTCCGACTCGATGGTACGTAACAACAGCAACAACAACTGTAAGGCCACATGCACTACCCATCTCCTATAGCAAAGAATACATAGCAACACCTCCTTGGGTTTCCAGGGCAGATCTCTACAGAAGTAGCCCAATCTTCCTTCTGAGAGGAAAGAATACTTCATTCATTGTAAATTCTTCTGTATTCACAATGCTCAATCCAGCTTCTCAGAATCACATTTCTCTAAGCTATCTAACCATTTCTGTTTATTACCAACCAACCAAAACCAAATGCCATCACATTTAACCCAAGTCATAGCTACCCTATAAAACAGAGTAGAACTGTCCAATATAGTTCCAGCCTGTTAATCTTTACTGAATCAGTCTGATTCATCTTTCTCCCATAGAGTAGCTGGTGTGTTTGAACCACCAGCCTTTGGTTAGCATCTGAATGCTTAACTATTGTATACAAAAATGTTATAACTGATCAACCATTGTGAACTTACTTCCTAGTTTGTCTTTTCCCATTATAAGTTGAATGATTTAAATAAAATAACCTATGACTTTCTTTTAACCCAATCCCTGTCATATAACAACAAATCAATAATTAGTAGCTCGTTGGTTTTATTAATTAGATCCCCTTTTTGGTTAGACAAGAATACAGTGGAGATAAAGAATTCAATTGTGAGAAACTAATATTAATGTTATTTTTTTAAAAGAAGTGACTTAAATGTTGACTTTAAATACAAAAACAAAACTAACCAAAGAAGAGATAGTTGGAACAGGAAAAAACTTCATAAGCTAGGACAGAAACTTATTTGAGATGGGGATTTCTATTTAGAATGTATCTAGTGTCATAGTTAAGTTTATGTCGACTTACTTAGACCTAGTTTTGAGTGGTTGGGCAGCTAGATGTAGTTATTCCCCACGATGAGACTGGTAATTAACTCTATGGTGGAATCTACTGGAGCAGCTGAGTAACTGCCTTAGGAAGGTGGTCTGCTTCCAGGTATATAAGAACACAGCTTTGAGAAAGATCTCTGGAGTTTTCTGGCACACTTGGACCCTGCATTTACCCAAGTCTTCATTGAACAGCCTGACATGTTGTTTGTTGATCTTAGGGTTGTTCCTGGACTTGACCCAGTGACCTGCCATGTTGTGTGATAATCGTGGGACTGTGCCATTTTGCTTGTTGACCTTGGGCTTGTTAGCCTCAGCAGCCAGCAACTGCCCAAGTGAAGAGACACCTTCCACTCCAGTGGGCTGGGAGCAAGAGGCTGAGCTGAAGCCCAAGGTCAAGGGGCTTTCGCCCAGTCATTAGAACTGGCACTTTGAACTTGAACTCCTAGCCTCTGAAACTGTAAGAGAGTAAATCCCTGTTTTTTAAAGCCACACATTTGTGGTATGTCTATTAGACCAGAACTAGAGAACCAAAACATCAAGTTACTGCAATTTGATGTCCTTTCAAATTTAAATTTTTTTCACTATATCTTATTTGGAGCACAGTAGAATAGCATTCTGTACTTATAGAACATGTTTCATCACAAAAGTCAATGTACTTCTCACATCCTTAGGGGTATGAAATATATTATAAAGGTGGAGAAATTTAAAGTTGAGATATATACATAATCTCACCCTGTCACTTTAAAATGAAATGATCCAACATTATATTAACCCATTTTAGATCCTGTAATAGAAATTTAAATGGATGAATAGGGTTTAATTTTAGAAGATGAGATTTCAAATCAATATGTTCAAGTAAATCAACGTTTACATCAATGTTTTAGAAAGAAAAGGGAAAATAAATTATATATATATATGTGTGTGTGTGTGTATATATATATATATATATATATATATATATGCATATACTTCAGAACATAGTAAAGTACATGATTCACCAAGGAAAATGTGGTACTTTACATTTTAATTTAATATTTTGTGAAGAAATATAAGCCAGAGTCAAGAAATCAGTGAATACTAATGCTAATTTTGATAGAATCTGAGATAGCTCATTGACAATTAAATCTTTTAAAGTGACTATATAATTGCCTTTTCTTAAAACTGATATTACTCAAATTCTCTATAAATTTTATATTAAAGACTCTGGCCGATCTGAAAGTAATGGCTCCAGCTTTCTTTTAGAAGTAAATGGGTCATTAGTAAAGTTAGAGAGAGCACAGTGGAGGCTTTGGTCTAAGCATTCACAGGCAATTAGGGTTATAGTAGAATAATTTCTTCATTAAGAGCAAAAGAAGTGTGTGTTCAAAAATACCTAGAGAAATTATACGAAAACAATTAATTGATGAATTATACTAAATCTAAAGCAATTATGATGACTTCATGATCTTAGAGAGTACAGGATTAACCAACTTTCCTAGTTTTAATTTGAGAATACTTTCTAAATATTACACCAACTTTCATTTATTTTTAAAGAGGAAGGATACCAAAACCAGGAAAAGACATCACCCAAAAGGAAAACTACAGACCAATATCCCTCATGAATATAGATGCAAAAATCTTCAACAAAATCCTAG
>NW_006922147.1:1380293-1419089 GCF_000298275.1 Orycteropus afer afer | reverse complement strand
AGCATCAGGATATGGAGAAAAAATTGAAAGTGTCAAAGACTTCGCATTGCTTGGTTCTACAATCCACAGCAACACAAGCAATAGTCAGGACATCAGATGATACATAGCACTGGTCAAATCGGCTGTAAGGGAACTCTTTCAAGTGCTGAGGAGCAAAGATGTCTCCTTGAGGACTAAGTGCACCTGACACAAGTGATGATATTTTTGATCATATCATATGCATGTGAGAACTGGGCAATGAATAAGGAGACAGAAGAAGAATTGATGCTTTTGAGTTGTGGTGCTGGTGAAGAATGCTGGGAGTACCATGAACTGCTAAAAAGTTCTAACAAATCTGTTCTGAAGGAAGTGCAGCCGGAATGCTCCTTGGAAGCGTGAATGGCCAGACTTCATCTCACCTACTTTGGTCATTTTTTCAGAAGGGACCATTCCGGGGAGAAGGATGTCATGCTTGGTCATGTGGAGGGTCAACGAAAGAGGGGAAGGCCCTCAAAGAAATGGATTGACACAGTGGCTGCAGCAATGTGCTCAAGTATAGCAATGATCATGGAGCTGGTGCAGGAGCCTTTCGTGTTTTGTTCTGCTGTCCATATAGTTGCTATGAGTCGGAGATGATCAATAGCACCTAACAACAACATGTTGTCTTTTACTAATATTATAAGCCATGTGACACACTTCAGACAAAGGTTATCATTAACAAAAGTGGATATCAACATTATTTCAATGTGTGATTTCTAATTCTTTGGCTAATTTCTCATCAGCTCTGACAGGATTATGAATAATTTTATATCATGCTGACTGTTGTTGTTGTTGTTTGCCGTCAAGTAGGCCCCGACTCATAGCGACCCTTCCTTGGGTTTCCGAGGTAGTATCACTACGGAAGTAGGATTGCCCAACCTTCCCATCCTAAAGCCAAAACTAAACCTACTGCTGTTGAGTGGATTCCAACTCGTAGAGACTCCATTGAGTTTTAGAGGTTGTAAATCTTTACAGAAATAGATTTCCTCATCTTCCTCCCATGGAGCTGCTGATGGGCTTGAAATACCAACTTTCTGGTTAGCAACCAAATGCCTTACCCACTAAGCCACCTAAGAGCAAAAAAACAATCAGCTTCACGTTTCTCCCTTTGTGTTCACTATACTGTGATATGTGCTGATTGCATGTTCCTAGTTAATTATGTGTTACATTATCACATACACAGTGCCTAAGGCACTTGACTGCTAACCAGGTGGCTGGTGGTTCAAACCCAGAAACCACTCCTTGGAAGGAAGGTTGGGCAATCTACTTCCATAGTGATACTGCCACAGAAACCCAAGAAGGGGTCGCTGTGTGTTGGATCTGACTCGATGGCACATAACAACAACAACAACAACTAAACATCCTGCATGGGAAAGCTAGACAATAAATAAGGAAGACTGAAGAAAAATTGATAACTTTCAATTGTGCTGTTGGTGAAAACTACTGAAAATATTATGGGCTGCCAGAGGAACAAGCAAATGTGTCCTGGAAGAAGTTTAGCTTGAAGCCTCCTTAGAAGCAAGAATAGGCAGACTTTGTCTCACTTACTTTGGTCATGTGGTCAGAAGGGCCCAGTCCCTGGATAGGATATCATGCTTTGTAAAATAAAAGGTCAGTGAAAACAAAGAAGACACTCAATGAAACGGATTGACACAGTGGGTGCAATGATGAGCTCAAGTATTGCAAGGACCATAAAGATGATACCAAACTGGGCATTGTTTCATTCTGTTCTACACAGAGTCACTCTGAGTGGGAGCCGACTCAATGGCACCTAACAGCAACAACAACAAGGAAATGGACGGATGTCCCTAATCAGCCATTCTGTGCAGGAACTCCCATATATTGAGACACTTTGAGCATCCTGCATGACAAGTATTACAAAGAGATAAAATGAGGGTTTTGGATGCCAAAGTTAATTTCCTTCTTATTTCTTTCAAATAATATAAAAATGAAATTCTAATATTTTCTTCTTGAATCCTACTCATTCACCTTGAGCACCCTCCAGAGTTCCTCACAGAGAATCAAAGCTTATATAATTGGCTTCACACTGTCAGCTGTTCTCGAAGTTCCTTTTTGCTATGTAGTGAAACAAGATTTTATATTCTGCAAGGTTACTCTGTTAAGATGCAGGGAATGGCTTTTCCCTCAGGAATCTTTTTAACCCTCCTGGCCCTGGGCTGAATACATAGAAGGTACTTACTAATCCATCTGCCCCAATTCTTTGAATCCTAGAGACAAGATTCCTTTTTATTAAAGAATTTATATTTCAATAACAAAACAAATAAAAAAAACCTCACTGTGTATTTGAATATTAATTTGAAATATTGCCAAGGGGAGATTCTAGTTGCCTTGGGAAATTTGCAAGATATTATTAGAAAATTCAAAGGCATATTTTATTTACCAGTTCTAAAAATAACATCATGTAATCACCATTCATGTTATTTTAGTAACCATTATTATATTAACCCCTCACTTACTATCTCATTATTTGATATTTTGCATTTACAGCAATAGGAAAAAAATCTACTATCTGACTCTTTTACTTTAGCAATGTATGTCTGGTAGTAAGAAATTCCAAAGTACAAGACAGAGTAACACTGGCTTGTAATGGTTAAGGTTATGTGTCACCTTGGCTGGGCAGTGATTTTCAGTGGCTTGACATGTTTGTAATTATATAATCCAGGCAGTTTTTGACTCTGATGTACATAGGATTGCTATCTATTGGCGCTGACTCGAGGGCATCTAACAATGATAACAATCTGGCAGTTATGTAATGATGTAATTGGGCAGTTATGTAATGATATAGTCATCCTCCATTTTTGCATAAAATTAGTTTGGTATGACAAGCTGATCTTTGGAAACTAACCATATCCATAATTAAGAAGAGGATGTATAGAAATTGTATAATATGTTTTCCTATAAGTTATATATATTTTTCAAATAGTATTCTATTTTAATATTTTAAACAATTTTCACTTAAATAAAAAATGTTTCATTCTACAACTGTATGTATTTTCAGGGGAAATATCAAAATAACATGCACCAAAGAGAAAAGAATAGATAAATTGATGTCATTAATATTATAATATAACAAACAATGCAACACACTGCCATGGAGTCAGATCCAACCTCTCCTTGGGTTTCTGAGGTAGTATCACTATGGAAGTAGATTGCCCAATCTTCCTTCCAAGGAGTGGCTTGTGGCTTTGAACTGCCAACCTTCTGGTTTGCAATCAAATGCCCTAGGCACTATACCACCAGAGATCCTAATATTATAAGATAAGCATATTCTATTAAAAATAACAAAAGTATTGCTCAATTAAAAAACAAATTCATCACCATAAGCAAAGCAAAATCAATCATCTAGCAGCTGAGTTTATATTGTTACTACATAATTTCAGTTCTTAGTTTTTCTGATAGAATCATATTATTTAGTTCATTCCATGATATTGTTGTTATTGTTAGGTGTTGTTGAGTCAGCTCCAACTCATAGAAATCCTACACACAACAGAACAAAACACTGCCTAGCCATGTGTCATCTCACAATACTTTGTATACTTCAGTCCATCTTTGCAACACTGTGTCAGTTCCTCTCATTGAAGGTCTTCCCCTTTCTCACAAATCCTCCACTTTACCAAGCATGGTATCTTTCTCTAGGGAATGGTTCCTCCTGACAATATGACCGAACTATGTGGGAAGAAGTCTTGCTGTTCACTCTTCCAAGGAGCATTCTGGTTATACTTCTTTCAGGACCAACTTGTCCGTTCTTCTGGCTGGCCGTGGTACTTTCAGTATTCTTTGCCAATGCCATAATTCAAAGAAATCACATCTTATTTAGTCTTTCTTATTCATTGGCCAGCTTTCACATGCATATGTTGTTATTGTTGTTATGTGCCATCGTGTTGGACCCAACTCATGGCAATCCCTCCAAGGCCGTATCATTATGGAAATAGATTATCCAACCTTCCTTCCAAGGAGTGGCTGGTGGGTTTGAACCACCAGCTTTCTGGTTAGCAGTCAAGTTTCTTAGGGACTATGCTACCACATGCATATAAGGTGATTGAAAATACCACGGGTAGGGTTAGGTGCATATTAGTCTTCAAAATGACATCTTTCCTCTTTGACAATTTAAAGAGGTTGTTAGTAGCAGATTTCCCAAATGCAGTGCAATGTCTTATTTCTTGACTGCTGCTTCCATTGGTGTTGATTGTGGATCCACATAAAAGGAAATCATTGACAATTTCAATCTTTTCTCCATTTATTGTTATGCTGCTTACTAGTTTAGTTGTGCAGATTTTTGTTTTTTAATGTTGAAGTGTAATCCATACTTAAGACTGTAGCCTTTAATCTTCATCCATAAGTGCTTTATGCCATCTTTTCATCTTCACTTTCAGCAAGCAATACTGTTTCATCTGTGTATAGCAGGTTGTTATGGTTTCCTCCAATCCTCATGCCACTTTCTTCATATTTTCCAGCTTCTCAGATTATTTTGTTCAGCTTACAGATTGAATAAGTATGGTGAAAAGATACAACTGCAAAACAGACCATTTCTGATTTTAAACCATGCAGTGCCCCCTTGTTCTGTTCAAACAACAGCCTCCAGGTCTACGTACAGGTTCCTCATGAGCACAATTAAATATTATGGAATTATCTTCATGTTATCCATAATTTGTCATGATCCACACAGACAAATTTCTTTGCATAGTCAATAATAAACAAGTCTACAAGAGCCAAAATATGACCTTGATTATATTTTACCTGTATTTAGAGACCATCTAAAAAATAGATTTGATGCATTCATTGAACACTATTGACTGAAAACCAGATGAGTTGTGGGATGACATCAAGAGCATCATACTTTAAGAAAGCAAATGGTCATCAAAAAGAAAGGAAAGGAGGAAAGGACTAAAATGAAGGTGAGAGGAGACTCTGAAACTTGTTTTTTAATGGAGAGTAGCTAAGTTGAATGGTAGCAATAATAAGGTAAAAGAACTAAACAGAAGATTTCAAAGAGCAGCTTGAGAATCCAAAGTCAATTATTATAATAAAATGTACAAAGACCTGGAGTTAGAAAACCAAAAAGGAAGAACACACTCGGCATTTCTCAAGCTGGAAGAACTGAAAAAATCTTCAAGTCTTGAATTGCCATATTGAAGGATTCTATGGGCAAAATAATGAATAATGCAGGAATCATCAAAAGAAGATGGAGGGAATACACAGAGTCACTGAACAGAAAAAAAAAAAAAAAAAAAAAGAGAGAGAGAAAGGTCATTGTGCAACTATTTTAGGATGTGACATATGATCAAGAACCAATGGTACCGAAGGAAGAAGTGCAAACTGCACTGAAGGAATTGGCAAAAAACAGTCTCCAGGAGTTGATGCAATACACATTGAGATGTTTCAACAAATGGATGCAGTGGTGGAAGCACTTACTCATCTAGGACAAGTAACCTGGAAGACAATCAGCTGGCCAGCTGACAGGAAGAGATTGATTGATATTTGTGCCCATTCCAAAGAAGGGTGGCTCAACAGAATGCGGAGATTATTGAACAGTACCATTAATTTCCCATGCAAGTAAAATTTTTCTGAAGATATTTCAAAAACAGTTGTAGCAGTATATTGACTAGGAACATCAAGGAATTCAAGTTGGATTCAGAAGAGGATGTGGAATGAAGGTTATCATTACTGATGCTAGATGGATCTTGGCTGAAAACAAAGAATACTAGATAGATGTTAACTATGCAAACAATGCTATTGTTTTGGGCAGTTAAGCACAAATGTTTTGAGAAATACCACAACAGATAGCCATTTTTATCTTTTTCAATGGCATTGACACCGAGCTGGAAAAACACTACATAATTAATATATAAATACAGAATAAATGGATTGTACCACCGATACAACCACATATCTTAATATCAATCTGAAAAAAAAAAAAATTCTCCCAATTAATGGAGCATTTGTTCATTGATATTTATCTGGCTATTTTATACATTTTTTTTTTTTATCTGGATCAAGAGCTTCATGAAGCCACATAGCAGGTCATTTTTGTTCCCTGCTATATGTTTAGTGACTAACATAGTGTCTGATATAGAGTTGCCATCAGTATATATTTATTGAATGAATAAATGTTTGACCCCATATAGTAAATAATCATTTATTCAAGGCAAAATATTCAGCCACTCACATCTAGTCTACTTTTCCTGAGAGCTGACCACATATGTAAACTTCTCAAGTCATTTTTTCCATTAATTTATTATGCTCAGTTGACTCCACATGTTGTCTTCTGGAAGCAGCAACATAACAATCTTTAGAAATAAGAAAAAATGTATGACATTAAGCCTGTTTTATTATAGGCATTACAAATACAGTGCTAGGATTTATAGATTTTCAATGCCTATCGAAATATTTCAAAAACAAATTACTGACTCTAAAATATGAACATAAAACTATAAAAATACATTTAAGTAAATCTATTTTGGAAGCCACTAAATGTATTATGAGACTAATTGCATCTTATTGCACATTTCTACTCCCCTACTCAATTCAGCTTTCTTCTGGCCTACAGCAATAGCCTACTAACTTACTCCTGCACACCCATTTTCCACAAGGAGCCAAAGTCATTTTTTTTTTTTTCTAAATATTGTGTTTTCTTCCATCACTACTCTGTTTAAAATAATCCTATGTCTTCCAATATAATTAAAATGAAAACAATCCTTACCATGAGGTCATATGATCGGACTCATGATTCTTTTTCCTTCACACCCTCCTCTACAATCACACTGGTCTTTTTCATGTTTCTGGAGTTCTCTTTACTTCTATCTCTGTATGGCTGTTCCTACTTATCACTGAGATTTCAAGTTACATTTTACCTTCTTTTTGAGGATTTCGCAGACCCTTCAACTAAACTAACCTTCATCCTCTCATCTAGCCTCTCTCAGCTCATTGTTGTGTTGTTGTTAGATGCCGTCAAGTTGCCTCCAACTCTTAGCAACCTCATGCACAGCAGAACAAAACACTGCCTGGTCCCCCACCAGCTCCGTGATCCTTGACATACTTGAGCCCATCGTTGGAGCCATCATGTCAATCCATCTCATTGACAGCCTTCTCCTCTTTTGTTGTTCCTCCACCTTACCAAGCTTAACATCCTTCTCCAGGCAATGGTCCCTTCTGATAACATGATCAAATTAGGTGAGACGAAATCTGGCCATTCTCGCTTCCAAGGAGCATTTCAGATGCGCTTCCTCCAGGACAGATCTGTTAGTTTTCTAGCAGTCCATGGTACTCTCAGCATTCTTCACCAGCACCACAACTCAAAAGCATCAATTCTTCTTCCATCTTCCTTATTCATTGTCCAGCTCTCAAATACACATAAGGTGATTAAAGCTATCATGGCTTGTGTCTGCCATACCTTAGTCCTCAAGGAGATATCTTTGCTCTTGAGCACTTGAAGGAAGTCCTTTGCAACCAAATTGCCCAGTGCTAAACCCAAGGAGGGGTTGCTATAAGTCGGGGCTGATTCAAATGCACATAACAACAACAACAACATACATTGTCTAATGTCCTGATTCCTGCTTCCATTGGCGTGAATCATAGAACAAAGCAATGTGAAGTCTTTGACAACTTCAATCTTTTCTCCATTTATCATGAAGCTGATTATAGGTCCAGTTGTGAGGATTTTTGTTTTCTTTATATTGAGATGTAATCCATACTGTAAACTGTATTCTTCAATCTTCATCTCTAAGTGCCTCAAGCCATCCTCACTTTCAGCAAGCAAAGTTGTGTCATCAGAATATTGTAAGTTGGTTGATGAGCCTTCCCCCAATCTTGATCCCATGTTGTTCTTCATATAGTTCAGCTTCTTGAATTATTTGCTCAGCATAAAAATTGAATAAGTATGGTGAAAGGATACAACCATGACACATTCCCTTTTGATTTTAAACCATGCAATGTCCACTTGTTCTGTTTGAATGACAACCTCCTGGTCAATGTACAGGTTCCTCATGAGTACAATTTCAGTGTTCTGGAATTCCCATTCTTTTCAATGTTATGCACAATTTGTCATGATAAGTTCATTGCAGTTGAGTTGGATATGACTCATAGCACTACCTCCTTTGGTTTCCGAGGCACTATCACTGTGGAAGTAGATTGCCCAATCTTCCTTCTGAGTAGTCACTGGTGAGTTTGAACTGCCAGCCTTCTGGGTAGCAGTCAAATTCCTTTGGCAGTCAAATGACTTTGCATACTCAACAAAACACAAATAAACATCTTTTTGGTATTTTTTGTTTTGAGCCAAGATCCATCTTACAGCAGCTATGAGATCCCTCATTCCACATCCTCTTCTGAATTCAGCTTGCACCTATGGAAGTTCTCTGTCAAAGTACTGCTGCAACCATTTTTGAATTCTCTTCAGGATGATCTTATTTGCATGCAATATTAATGATATTGTTTGATAACTTCCACATTCTGTGGAATCACCTTTCTATGGAATGAGTACAAATATGGATCTCTTCCAGTCAGTTGGCAAGGTAGCTGTCTTCCAAATTTCTTGACATACCCAAGTGAGTGCTTCCATTGTGGCATCCATTTGTTGAAAAATCTCAATGAGTGTTCTTTCAATCCCTGGAGCCTTGTTCTTTGCCAATTCCTTCAGTGCAGCTTCAACTTCTTCCTTCAGTACCATTGGTTCTTGATTATATGCCACCTCCTGAAATGGGTGAAGATCGATCAGTTCTTCTTGGTACAGTGACTCTGTGTATTCCTTCCATCTTCTTTTGATGCTTCCAGCATCATTCAATATTTTGCTTATAGAATTTTTCAATATTGCAACTTGAGGCTTAATTTTTTTCCTAGTTCTTTCAGCTTGAGAAATGTCAAGCATGTTCTTCCCTTTTGGTTTTCTAACTCCAAGCCTTTGCACATTTCATTTTAATAATTTGCTTTGTCTGAATGAGCTGCTCTTTGAAATATTCTGTTCTGCTCTTTTATCTTGCCATTTCATTCATTTACTTTAGCTATTGTCTGCTCAAGGGCAAGTTTCAGAGTCTTTTCTGTCATCCATTTTGGTCTTTTCTTCTTTTCTCATCTTTATAATGACCTTGTAATTTATTCATGGATGATGTTCTTGATGTCATTCCACAGTTCTTCTGGTTTCGGTCATTGGTGTTCAACAGATCAAATCTTTTCTTTAGATCATCTCTAAATTCAGGAGGGATATATTCAAGATCATATTCTGGCTCTCATGGACTCATTTTAATTGTTTTTAACTTCAAGTTGGCTTGCACATGAGCAGTTGATTGTCTGTTCCAGAATCAGCTCCTGGCCTGGTTTTGGCTGAAGATACTGAGTTTTTTCATCTCCTCTTGCCACAGATGTAGTCAATTTGATTCTTGTGTGTTCCCTCTGGTGATGTCCATGGGTATAGCTGCCATTTGCGTTGTTGAAAAAAGGTATTTTCAAAGAATAAGTCCTTGGCCTCACAAAATTCTATCATGCACTTTCCAGCATTATTTCTGTCACTGAGGCCAAATTTTCAACTACCGGTGATTCTTCTTTGATTCCAACTATTACATTTCAGTCAACAGTGATAATTAACACATCCTGATTGCACGTTTGGTCAATTTCAGACTGCAGAAGCTGATATAAATCTTCAATTTCCTTACCTTTGTCTTTGGTGGTTGGTGCATAAATTTGAATAACAGTATTATTAATTGGCCTTCTTTGTAGGATATGGATATTATCCTATCACTGACAGAATTTTACTTCAGGACAGATCTTGAAACATCCCTTGCAATGATGAGTGCCATTCATCTTCAAATTGTCATTCCCGGCACAGTAGATTGTATGGTTTTCTAAATCAAAATGGCTAAAACCAGTCCATTTCAGTTCACCAATGTCTAGGATATCAATCTTTTTAAGTTCCATTTCATTTTTGACAACTTCCAATTTTCCTAGATTCATACTTCGCACATTCCATGTTCCAATTATTAATGGATGCTTGCAACTGTTTCTCCTCAATTTGAGTCATGCCCCATCAGCAAATGGAGGTCTCGAATGCTTTACTTTATCCATATCAGTAAGGCTGGTTCTACTCTGATGATGCAGCTCTTACTAGTCATATTTTGAGAGCCTTCCAAGCTGTATGGCTCTTGCTCTTACACTGTATCTGATAATATTTTCAGGCAATTCATAAATTTGTGCAGTAATTTAACAGTGTTTCTCTGCTATTCATAACGTTTCCCTGGCCAATTCTTTGAAAAGTAGGTGGTCTCTTTCCTCTTCCTCATCTGTCTCAGTCTGCAAGCTGCACTGAAACCTGTGTACCATGTGCAACCCTGCTGGGTTTCAAACACCAGTGCCACAGCCTCACACCTCACATCAACACGCCATCACAGTAGGACAAACCAAGAGACAAGTTTGTCTACCTTAGCTGTTCATTAGTCTCCCTTATTTCATTAGTCTTATTAATTTTCCTCACAAACTTTAGCTATACGGGAATACATTTATTTATATAGCTATGTGTAGATTATATTCTCTCCCTCCTACTTATAATGTGAATTCCATCAAAGGCACAGCTTGGTCTTCTTTACAGTTGCATCACCTACTGTAATCAGGAATTTAATAGGTTCACAATAACTATTTCATGTCTAAGTAATGAATAAATAAAAACAAATTGGTTTAATACTGGCCAAAGTATTAAAACCATTATTTCTGCTATTTAGACAGAAATTTTATTTTGATTTGCTTTATAGTTTATCATTTATCAATTTCTAAACTTTTCAAAAGTAATATTCTGATGAGCATATAATGCTTAGAGAAATTCTTATGTAATTTAATAGTATATTTAGCAAATATATTTTAAGGCCACATTTGTTTACTTATGATTATATAGCTCTACATTTTATTTTATCTGACCTCATTAGTGTAATTTCATAGTTTATTCATACTTGGGTAACCTAGACCTCATGTACAAAAGTGAAAGGGCAATTTCAGTGAGAATTATACTGATTTGATGATTAAAATATCTAGAAAATAAGGTTAACCCACTCATATCATCCCGTAGATTCTAACTCATAGTGACCCCCATTGGATTTCCAATGTAAATTTTTACTGAAGTAGATTGTCTCATCTTCCTCTTGTGGAGCAGCTAGTGGGTTTGAATTGAGCATACTCTATCAAAGTAGTTTTCTCTTTGACATTAAGGCTCAAAATTTAAGATTAACTGTTACACTTAGAAATGTTTAAATTATTGAGAAGTACAGATACCATTCTTTATCTTTTCATTTTTTCTTTAGTATTGTGGTTTGCCCAATTTCACTCCCTTTTATGTCTTTAAAATTGGATTCCTGTTATTCTGCCCTTTTTTTTTTTTTTAATTGATCTCACAGATTTTTCTTTGTTGTTGTTCTGTAGTCTGTATGACTGTTTTCAATGTTGCACTTCAAACTATTGTTTGTGGCCTATATAGCATATGAACTGTCTTCTTTCCATGCTCCTCCCATTGCAAAGAGAGCAGCTGTTGTCCCATAAGATAGCGCCAAATTTAAACTCTAAACACCTGGAAGAAAGGCAGACTCTATAGAAGGCCCTCATTTCTAGAATTCCGTGGTGAAATAGGCTAGAAAAGATTTATTTAATGCTTTGAGATCCACGTGTCTTATATCAAATTTTGCATACTTGGATAGGATATAACTATTTACCTGGAAACATAAATATAGAAACTGAAACCTTTTTTAACTGCCTTTCATAAATATAGAGTCATGAAGAAAGATTTTATTCAGAGATCTTAGGGAAAGCAAAATTCAGAGATATCCTGACACACTACGTATGCAGGCAGAACATATACAAGTCCAACTCCACCATTTTCTCTTCTCCACCTTACACAGAAATGTACTCTTCCCTGTTATTACAAGGGTTTACTTGTGTGACAGTGTGTGTGTAAGCATGGATATGTTGTTGCTGAAAGGAGATATACCATTTTTATTTGTGAAATTCTCTACTATTAATGTACATTTCAAAGACATGGGCATAATATAAATTTCCTGATAATAGAAATAAGGTCACAGCATAGCCTATATACACATCCTGATAACAGACACTCTTCTGTGCATTTTATATAATTCACTTAGTCTATATAGCATATTTAAAGATAAAGACTATTAGTCCCCATTAATTAGTAGAAACAAACTATTGATACTTTAAGTAACTCACCCAAAATTACATACATAGCAGAAAGTTGTAGAGCCAGTGCCCTAATCCAGGACTATCTAATAACAAATGTATGCTGTTTCTACTATGTCAATTGCCTGTTGTCCTAGGTTGGGCACTTGATAGGGACAAAACTAATGACACAGAGAGGGAGACAGAGAGAGAAAGAGAGAAGAATTTATTCAAGTAAATGGCTCAAAAAGCTGTGAGAGGTGGCAAGTCCCAAATCCATAGATCAGGAGGCAGGCTGGAGGCCTCTGCTGCTCACAGGATTGTTTGGAGTTAGCAATCCAAATTCTGCAGGTCAGGTAGCAGGCCAGAGACTTCTGTGGGTTTATGTTTCAAGATCCATTGGAACATGAGAAGAGTGCAGGGTTGAGAGAGAGACAGAGAGAGAGAGGTCTGCCAGAAATTAATTTATACTCTAGAGGCAGACAATATCTCCCAAGAAAACTCCTCTTTCAACGAACTAGTGGACTACATCACATAACATCATGGAAGGTGATTATAATAAACTATGGAACATCAAACAGTTCATTGTCGGCCTGACCACTGAGAATAATAGCTTAGCTAAGTTGACCCATAAAATTAACCTTTACTCCTTTCAATAGGTGATAATACATTTGACTTGCGTTAATGTACAAATACCTTCTTATCCCCTAATCCATCACCAGCACCAGTGGCCATTTAGTGGATTCCAACCCATGATGCTCCATGTGTGTCAGAGAAGAACTGTGCTCCATAGGGTTTTCAATGACTGCTTTTTTTTTTTTTTTTCTGAAGTTGATTGACAGACTTTTCTTCCAATATGCATCAGATGTACTTGAACCTACAGCCTTTTGGTTAGAAGCCAAGAATAGTAGCCATTTGCACCTCCAAGGATTTCAAATGAAAACACAACACTCATTGCCATCTAGTTGGTTCTGACTCATAACGACTTTACAGAACAGAGTAGAACTGCCCCATAGGGTTTCCAAGGCTGTAAATCTTCATGGAAGCAGCCTGACTCATCTTTCTCCCACAGAATGGCTGGCAGATTCAAACCACCAACATTTTTGTTATCAGCCAAATGCTTTAACTATTGTGCCACAAGAGCTCCTTGGGGACTCCCTATAGGAGTTCAAAATCCATCATTTTTTCTCCCAGAATTACAAGTGTCAATAAATCGAAAAGATCTTGTTTAATCTAATGGTTGTCTTTCATTACTGTTCACTGTTTCTTTGCTTATAACACAGATTAATTAATTACCCATGTAATATAGGTAATGCATTATAGGAGTGCACAGCATCTTTTATGGAATAAATAGGTACACAATAGATTTTGTAATATATAATGTGACCTCTTATAATGCATTACATATATTATTACATGGGCAATTAATTAGTCTGTGTCATATTCATAGAAACATTGAACAGTAATTGAAGACAACCACTAGGTTAAATAAGATCTTTTGGTTTATTGACACCTGTAATTCTGAGAGAATTATTGATGGATTTAGTGCACAATACATAGGGATATTAAAAATGAGATAACATTATGAAAGAAAAGCCTATTATTAAAACTTAAACCCTTAACATAAAATATAATTTAAGTTCTCTTTAATAAGGATTTTAAGAACAATATGAATTTTGAAATGAACTTACAATGGAAGAGCTTCATGATGGCTACAAAATTTAGTAGTTACCTATACTATGTTCATGGGTTTTTTTGAAAAATTCACTTCATATGCCTTAAAGTGATGGCACTTTACTAGGAAATTTTAAAAAATGTTAATGTAGATTGTATCTTCAATTAAATAATTTTATTTTGTAATACATACAGGCTGAGGGTTGAAAATTTGTTGCACATTTAATCCAATTCACATATCATGACAGTACTTCTAAAAGGTTTTTTATATTCAAATACAGAACATGTTAAGTGTTTGCTAAGGAATGAATACTAAAGAGGAAGTAATTTTGTTTCCATATAAAGATTATTTCAAACTTATTTCCTGTTATCCATATGCCTACTTTAAAGAAAGAAGAACTGACAATTATATGCCTGCTGTTTACTCAAATATTACAGTGCACATGTTTTCAATTATGCTTTGCAATGTAATCAGTTTATATGCTGTGTCCTTTATGTCCTTCATTTTCTCTTCAGCTGCTTTGCAGAAGTAGAAAACTGGAAATTACCCTATCTAAGAAAATGGATTGGAGTTATTTTACCATAAACTTACTCATACTTTAAATATGGTCTTATTACATCAAAGAAATATTTTGCATTATTTCATTGGGCACATGAACTGACTAGTAGTTAAGGAAAATGAAAAATGAAAAGTTGAAGAATTACAGGTTATTTCTTTCCCTCTTCTCACATCATATGTATAGTGAAAGAACAATTGCTGCATCTTCTGTGTGAAGACAAATAGAACAAATAAACACAAGAAATGATCCTTTAAACGTATTTTAACAGTTATGCTATCAAATATATTTCTCAGATAAAAAGTGAAATTTATTTCTCCTGATATCTACATATTCCACAATCAAATACTCACTTCAGCAAAAGCTGCATCTACATTAGCATTTCAATGTTAGCATATTTTCATTGTACTATTCAAATCGCTTTAATCTTCCTCTTTATTTCAAGAAGGGCAGATTCAAATTATACAAGATTGAAACTTTCTACATATTTTCAAAGAGCTAAAAGCAAATGTCAAAATAAGTCACCCTAAACAATTTACCTTTTTATTTTTCTTTCTGACCTAAAGATTAACTCTACCAGATAGAAAGCCTAAATAGTTCCATATTACTTATTGACCAAAGTCCTTGTTAGTAAGGTATTCAAGTCCCACTTTTTTATCTGAAGAACAACTATCCTTTACCACCTCTCTGCATTTCTAAGTCAATATATGCTGCACAGGTATTGTTGATGTTCCCCAAACAAGTTCTTCTCTTTTTCATTTTACTCCGTGGCAGGAATGATGATACCACCTCTATATGGACAGCCTATACTGCTTCCATTCCCCATTTTCCAAATTGTAGGCATCTTTCAAGGCTCCATGTAATATTTTCATAAACTTTTCCAGTTACTGTTTTCTAAAGTTGTTGAAAGCAATATTGCCTGTCTTTATATCACAGGTTAACCCTATGGCACAGTTCTACTCTTTCCTTAAGGTTTGCTGTGAGTCAGAATTGATATGATGGAAGGGGTTTTTGGTTTATCTGATGGGTGAAGCACTGGGCCACTAACCAAAAGGTTGATGGCTTGAAACAACCCAGCATCTTGTATCAGCTTCCATAAAGATTATAGTCAAGGAAACTTGTCAGTGTAGTTCTACTCTGTCACATGGGATTGCTGAAAGTCAGAAATAGACTCAACAGCACCTAATGACAATATATCTTCACAATGCCTCTTATTATTGTGGTAGCTATTTTAGTTTCCCTTATATTTTACCACATAAACTGTTCCTTCATCTGAAATTTGGGTTACTTGAAGGTAAGGAAGCTTTCTTATTTGTCTCAGTATTCTTTCAGCTCTTAGACTAGAATAGAATGTTGTAACTTGCCCAAAATTACTTAAGTCACATTTATAATATTGTTGTTGTTAGGTGCCATCAATTTGGCTCTGACTCATAGTGACCCCATGAACAACAGAAAGAAACAATGCCTAGTCCTGCACCAGCACCACAATCCTTGCTATGCCTGAGGTCATTGTTATAACCACTATGTCAATCATCACCTTCAGGGTCTTCCCCTTTTTTGCTACCCTCCACTTTACCAAACATATGATATCCTTTTCCAGGGAATGGTCCCTTCTGATACCAGGACCAAAGTAGGTTAGATGAAGTCTGACCGTTCTCGCTTCCAAGGAGCATTCT
This sequence comes from Orycteropus afer afer, assembly GCF_000298275.1. NCBI lineage: Eukaryota > Metazoa > Chordata > Mammalia > Tubulidentata > Orycteropodidae > Orycteropus > Orycteropus afer. The sequence goes on along the minus strand of NW_006922147.1, from coordinate 1,403,005 downwards.
GGCTGCACTTCTTCCAGAACAGATTTGTTAATTCTTCTGGCAGTATTCTTTGCCAACACCAAAACAGAGAAGCATCAACTCTTCTGTCTTCCTTATTCATTGTGCAGCTTTCACATGCATATGAGGTAATTGAAAATGCCATGACTTGGGTTAGGTACACCTTAGTCTTCTAATAGACATGTTTGTTTTTCAGCACTTGAAAGAGGCCTTTAGCAACAGATTTGCCCAGTGCAATATGATGTCTGATTTCTTGATGCTGCTTGCACTGGTGTTAATTGTGGATCCAATCTATATGAATATTTGACAACTTCAATCTTTCTTCCATTTATAAAGATCCTGCTTATTTGTCTAGTTGTAAGGATTTTTATTTTCTTTTTGTTGAGTCCATACTGAAAGTTGTAGTCTTTGATCTTCATCAGTAAGAGATTCAAATCATCTTCACTTTCAGCAAGGAAGGTTGTGTGTCTGCCTATAGCAGGTTGTTAACGAGTCTTCCTTTAATCCTGGTGCTGTGTTCTTCTTCACGTAGTCCAACTACTCAAATTATTTGCTCAGCATAGAGATGGAATAAGTATGATGAAAAGATATAATCTTGACACTCCCTTCCTGATTTTATACCGTGCAGTATCCCCTTGTTCTGTTTGAACAACAGCCTCCTGGTCTATGTACAGTGTTCTCATGACCACAATCAACTGTTCTGGAATTACCATTCTTCTCAATGTTACCTATAAATTGTTATGATACACACTGTCAAATTCTTTTGCATACTAAATAAAATGCAAGTAAATATCTTGCTGGTATTCTTTGCTTTCAGCCAAGATTCATCTGACATCAGCAATGATATGCCTCATTCCACATTATAATGAAATATGCAAAGTCTGGAGTTAGAAAAACAAACATACGTGACATTTCTCAAGCAGAAAAAATTGAAGACAAGGTTCAAGCCTTGAGTTGTGACATTGAGATTCTGTGGGAATAATATCGAATGATACAGGACATATCAAAAGAAGATGGAAGGAATACACAGAGTCACTGTACCAAAAATAATTGGCCAATGTTCATACATTTCAGTAGGTAGCATATGATCAAGAACCAATGATAATTAAAGAAGAAGTTGAAGTTACACTGAAGGAATTGGTGAAAAGCAAGGCTCCAAGAATTGATGGAATACTTATTGAGATATTTCAGCAAATGGGTGCTGCACTTGACACAATTACTTATCTATGCCAAGATTTTTGGAAGACAAGTACCTGGACAGCTGACTGGAAGAAATCCATATTTCTACCCATTCAAAAGAAAGGTGATCCCACAGAATGTGGAAATTATCAAACAATATCATTAATATCACATGCAAGCAAAATCTTGTTGAAGATAATTCAAAAACAGCTGCAGCAGTATATTGACAGGGAACTTCCAGAAATGCAAGCCGGATTCAGAATTTGTGATGATGAATGTGACATAATTCTTCTTTAAGTTATCACTCCTGGCATAGTAGATCATATGGTGGTCTGATTCAAAATGGCCAAAACTAGGTCATTTTAGCACATCAATGCCTTGGATATAGATCTTTATTATATCCAACTTCTTGAGCACAGATGTCCCAGATGCTCATTATCTATGAACTTATTACATCTCATTTTGAACAACTTCCAATTTTCCTGGATTCATACTTTGTACATTCCATTTCACATTATCAGTGGGAGTTTTCAGCTTTTTTTTTTTCCCCATTTTGAGTCATGCCACGTCAAGAAATGGAGATCCTAAAAGCTTTACTCATTCCATGTCATTGAAGTCAACTCTACTTTGAGGAGGAACCTTTTTCCCAGTCATATTTTGAGTGCCTTCCAACCTAAGAGGTTCATCTTCCAACATTGTATGGGAGAGTGTTTTAATGCTATTTATAATATTTTCCACTAATATATCAGACATTGTTTCAAAGGTATTCATAAGGTTTTCACTGACCATTTATTTGATAAGTTGATGATCCCTTCCTTCTTCTAAGTCTGTCTCAGTCTGGAAGCTCCACTGAAACCTCCACCATGGGTAACCCTGCTGATATTTGAAACACTAGTGGCATAATCTCCAGCCTAATAGCAACATGCAAGCTAATACAGTACAACAAACTGACAGATAAATGGTGGACATTTATAATAATTCCCCTTAAAAAACCAAGGGTGGAAGATATTTGATAGTTTAAATAATTTTAGTACTATATAACAAATAAAACAGTGCTTTTTGAATAAGTGCACAGACACTGAGCATTTGTGACCTCTGTGCTCAAAAAAGTTGAAGTAACCTATATGTCCTGTCAGTGAGAGTGATATTTATAAATAACTAAACCATTGTCCTCATTCTTTGTGTAATTTGCCAAGTTTAACTGTTAAAATAGTCACCATATATTATGACATCTCTTTTCATAGTGATTTTTTTTACACATTTATACTGTCTTTGCCACAACATTTCTTGCACGATCTAACCAACATATTAAAAAAAAATAATAAATAAAAATAAATAAATAAAACCTCACTGCTGTCAAGTAGATCCTGACTCATAGAGACCCCTCCTTGGTTTTCCGAGGCAGTATCTCTATGTAAGTAGATTGCTCAATCTTCCTTCCAAGAAGTGGCTAGTGGGTTTGAACCACCAGCCTTCTGGTTAGCAGTCAAATGCCTTAGGCACTACACAACCAGAGCTCCCAACCAACATATTATCATTCCTTAATTTTTTATAGTGTCTATACCATATATCAGACATTGTGCTAGACAGTGAGAGTATAAATATATAACAGGCAGGGTTATTCTTCTGATGGATGTTGTTAACTGGTTGGCTTTTCTGAAGAGTAGATAGAAAACTCCCATATAATGAGATGAGTTCCAAGTCTATGATATGGTGTACTATAGGAGAATTTATGTGGAAACATTGACCTTGATGTGATGGTTATGGAAGAAGTGGTGTTTAGGCTGAAGTATATGTAGAATTTAACCAAGCAGAGGAGGACTAAACACTGATAATAAGCAGAGAAAACATACTGTGGTTTAGGAAATAAAAGAATATCATTTTTGCTGGATTATAACAAATGAGGGAGCTCTGGTAGCATAGTGGCTAAGACACTTGCCTGCTAACCAGACGGCTGGCGGTTCAGACCCACCAGCCACTCCTTGGAAGGAAGGTTGGGCAATCCTACTTCCGTAGTGATATTGCCTCGGAAACCCAAGGAGGGGTCGCTATGAGTTGGGACCTACTTGACGGCACATAACAACAACAACAACATAACAAATGAGGCCAAAAATAATTCGAATGCATTAAAACCATTTTAAGAAGTTTGATCTTTAATTTGAGGGTTATGGCTAGCTTTGATTAAAATAATTTTCCAAAGGCATTAGGATGCACTGGAGATAATGGAGTGAATCAAAGGGGTCAAGGATGGATGAAGTAAGAACAGTTAGTCAACATTTGTTAGTATCATGATCATGATCTGGGCAGTGGTAGATGTCAAAAAGATGGAAGTGTTAGACTGCTTAAATAATTGAATGGATATGTTGAGTGAGAAATGAGAAGCTGAAGATGACACTCTGTATTGTGAATTTAGAACCTGGAAAGATGATGTTGTCATTGAGTTAATAAAGTAAGAATTGCTGGAATATGAGCAATTTAGAGAGAAGAAAATTACTTCGGTTTTTGACCTATTGAGGTTTAGATGTTTGTGAGGTATTCATATACCGATACTCAGGCACACAACAACGTATGTCTCTGAAGTTTAAGTGGGATGTTTATGTCTAGTAACACAGACATTAGACTTTTCTGTATGTGAATGTTAAATAAACCTTCAGAAAAAAAAAAAGAAAGAAAGGAATGAGAAGGAGTGGCCCCAGAAGGAAACAGATTTGCCAGAGAATTAGAAGCAGAATGAGAAGAATGCTGTTTTGTGGAAGGCAAGAAGAAAATCAAGTGAAAAAGAATAGTGTTATCATCAGTATCAAATATTCCTGGTCATTGTGAGATAATTTAATGAACTAATGAAGACAAATGCATATTATCATTGTCTGAAGAGGGAGTGGTATATTTTTGACTCATTAATCAATCTACAGTTTAAATTCCAATGACATTTTGCTTCTGAGTAAATTATGGTGAACAATCATACATTGTAGTGCCAAAAATTCTAGACCTACCTCCTGTCACTGGCTTTCTATCCTAAGGGTCACAAAGAAATTATGAGTATGTGTTGTTTAGTGTAACTATTTTCATGAAAGAAAGAGCCATGTAAAGAGTTTTAGATTGTGCTAATAATGATAGCTTATAAGGAAATGACTTTGAAATTGTAAATGTTTGTCATTTGAAATGACCTTATAACAGTTTTTATTTGGATATTTTAAAAAAGAAAGGTTTCATAAGATGAATTTTCAGGTTATGAAATTTTATTAATATGGTTATAAGTCAATCTACATGAATCAGTCTAGGATTTGAGTGAGGATAAAGAAAATTGAAATGAGATTTCCAAAAAAAGCTTGTTAAATTGCTTAAGATGTTCATGTCAATCTCTATATATATAGGTGTGATAATAAATGTCATCATTTTGTTTTTTGGGATGAAACTTTTCAGATCACTTTACTGGATAACTTTTTCAACAACTTTTGAGACTGATAAAACATGTTTGAATGATTTATAGTAATGTTATTTTTATGCTAGATTTTCATACCTATTACCAGTTTTTTTTTTTACTTTGGTGGCTTACATGTTGTTGTGAGGTTGGGGGATATACCACTGGTATTTCAAATACCAGAATACCAGCATGGCCATCCATGGTAGACAGGTTTCAGCTTCTAGACTAATACAGACTCAGAAGAAGAAAGGGCATCCACTTCTCAAAGAAATGACCAGCGAAAACCTCCTTATCAATAGCTTTGAAACACTATCTGATATATTACTGGAAAACTTTATGAGTAGTCCTGAAACATTGTCTGATACAGTGCCAGAAGATGAGCCTCCTAGGTTGAAAAGCACTCAAAATAAGACTGGGGATGAGGTGCTCCCTCAAAATAGAGTTGGCCTTAACTATAAGGAAGGAGTAAAGCTTTCAGATCCTCCATTTGCTGATGTGGCATGACTCAAAATGAGAAGAAACAGGTGCAAACATCCATTAATAGTAAGAAAATGGAAAGTAAGAAGTATGGATCTAGGAAAATTGGAAGTTCTTAAAAATGAAATGTAAAAATCATTATCATAGGCATTAGCGAACTGAAATGGACTGGTTTTGACCATTTTGAATCAGATAACCATATAAACTGCTGTGCCAGGAATGACAAATTAATGAGGAATGGCATGACATTCATCATTACATAAAATATTTCAAGATCTCTCCTGAAACACAATGTGGGCAGTAAAAGGATAATATCCATATGTCTATAAAGATGACTCATTAACACTACTAATATTCAATTTTATATACCATCACCAAAACCAAAGGCAATGAATCTGACTATTTTTACCAGCTTCTGCAGTCTGAAATTGACTAATTATGCAATCAAGATATGTTGATTATTACTGGTGTTTGGAATGAAAAAGTTGGAAAAAAAAGAATAATCACCAGTATCTGGAAAATATGGCCTTGGTGATAGAAATGACACTGGTGATCACTAGGTAGAATTTTGAAAGCCCAACTGCTTATTCTTTGCAAATGCATTTTGTCAACAATATAAACAGTAATTATACACATGGACTTCACCAAATGGAGTACACAGAAATAAGATTGACCTCATCTGTAGAAAGAGATGATGGAGAAGCTCAATGTCTTCAGCCAAAACAAGGCCAAGAGCTGACTGTGGAATATATCATAAACTCCTCATATGCAAATTGAAGTTAAAACTGAAGACTATTAAACCAACTCCATGAGAGCAAAAATATGACCTTGATTTTATCCTTCCCGAATTTAGAGACCTTCTAAAGAATAGATTTGACTCAATGTACATCAATGACCAAAAACCAGAAGAATTGTGAGATGACATCAAGAACATCATCCATGAAGAAAGCTAAAGTTCATTAAAGAGACAGGAAAGGAAGAAAAGACAAAAATGGATGTCAGAAGAGACTCTGAAACTTGCTCTTGAATGGGTAATAGCTAAAGCAAATGGGAGAAATGGCAAGATAATGAGCTGAACAGAAGATTTCAAAGAGGAGCTAAAGAAGATAAAGTCAGCTATTATAATGAAATGAACAAAGACCTAGAGTTAGAAAACCAAAAGAGAAGAACATGCTTGGAATTTCTCAAACTGAAATACTTGAAGAAAAAAGTCAAGCCTACAGTTGCAATATTGAAGGATTCTATTGGCAACATATTGAATGATTTAGGAAACATCAAAAGAAGATAGAAGGAAATCACAGAGTCACTGTACAAAATAGAATTGGTCAATGTTCATCCATTTCAGGAGGTGGCATAATAACAAGAATCTACTGTATTGAAGGAAGAATTTTTAAGCTACACAGAAGGTATTGGGGAAAAATGAGACTCTAGGAATGCCCATTGAGATATTTCAGCAAATGGATAGCACACTGGAGGCACTTACTCATCTATGCCAACAAATTTGGAAGACAGTTATCTGGCCAATTGACTGGAAGAGATCCATATTTCTACACATTCCAAACAAAGATGATCTCAAAGAAAGTGCAATTATGGAACAATATCATTAATATCACAGGCAAGTAAAATCTTGTTGCAGATAATAGCAGGGAACTTTCAGAAATGCAAGCTGGATTTGGAAGATTGTGTGGGTTGGGGGATATCATTACTGATGTCAAATGAGACTTGGCAAATACCAGAAAGATAATTACATGCATTTTTTTGGTAATGCAAAAGCATTCAACTGTGTGGATGATAACAAATTATGGGTAACATTGAGAAGGATGGGAACTCCAGAACACTTCATTGTGCTCATGAAGAACCTGTACATAGACCAGGAGCCTGTCAGTTGAACAGAACAAGGGGATAATGCATGATTTAAAATCAGGAACGAAGTGTGTCAGGGTTGTACTCTTTCACCATATTTATTCAATCTGTATGATCAGCAAATAATCTGAGGAGTTGTACTATATTAAGAAGAACACAGAGTCAAAATTCAGGAAGACTCATTAACAACTTGCAATATGCAGATGACACAATCTTGCTTGCTCTAAGTGAAGATGACTTAAAACACTTACTGATAAAGATTAAAGACTTCAGTCTGCAGTATGGATTACATCTTAACATAAAGAAAATGAAAATCCTCACAACTAGACCAATAAGCAGCATCACAATAAATGGAGAAAAGATTGAAGTTGTCAAAGATTTCATATTACTTGGTTCCACAATCAACACCAATGGAAACAACAGTCAAGACATCAGAAGACATATTGCACAGGATAAATCTGCTGCAAAAGACTTTTTTAAAGAGCTGAAGAGCAAAGATGTCTCTTTGAAGACTAAGATGTGCCTAATCCAAGTCATGGTATTTCCAATGCCTCATCTGCATGTGAAAGCTGGATAATGAATATGGAAAACAGAAGAAGAGTTGATGCTTTTGAGTTGTGGTGTCGGCAATGAATACTGAAAGCACCATGGACTACCAAAAGAACTAACAAATCTGTTCTAGAAGAAGTGCAACTGGAAGGTTCCTTGGAAGCAATAATGGCCAGACGTCATCTCACCTACTTTGGTCATGTTGCCAGAACAGACCATTCCCTGCAGAAGGACACCATGCTTGATAAAGTGGAGTGTAAGTGAACAAGGGGGAAAACCTTCAAGGAGATAGATTGACATACTGACTGCAATGACTACAACAATGGGCTCAGGTATAGCAGGGATTATGAGACTGGCACAGGACAGGGCAGTGTTTTGTTCTGTTTTATGTAGTGTCCCTCTGAGTTGGAGCTTACTCAAAGGCATCTAACAAAAACAACTTTACCAAAATGTGGTTATCTACAACAATCTGTTTGCATTTGTACATGAATAAGTTAGCTCAGGTGAAACAGTTGTAAAGTGTTCAATTGCTATCTAAAAATTTGGCTCTTCAAACCCGCCAGGAAGTCTGGGGGAAAAAGGTGATTCCCATAAAGATTCACAGTCTTGGAAACCCTAACAGCAAGTTTTAGTGCCTAAGGCACTTGACTGTTAACCAAAAGGCTGGTGGTTCAAACCCTACAGCCACTCCTCGGAGGAAGATTGGGCAACCTACTTCTGTAGTGATACTGCCTTGGAAACCCAAGGAGGGGTCGCTATGAGTCAGGTCCAACTCGATGGCACATAATAACAACCACAAAGGGTCGCTACGATTTGGCATTGACTTCATGGTAACAGGTTTTGTTGTTGTTTTTGTTAGCTCTAAGTTCAATAGATTTTTCAGTATCTCACTGGTGAGACTCTAATAATTGTGTTCAAAATAGTGAACACAACTAGCACAAGAAAAGAAAAGACATATGGTTTTAAAAATCACCAGGCAAAGAAGGGGAGGAAATGGCAATATCCCTCTCCAATACTAAGATGTCTATCTACCAAGAGGTCTAAATCATACTAAAATTCCTTTTCAGAGAAATCTTACTGAAGATTCAATAACTTTTCCAACAAGGCAGAGAGAAAGTGCCTTAAAAGTAAAAAATTTCTAGAGTAGTATATTTTATCATCAGAAGGAGTAACGTTAATTCCAGTGAATAGTAATAGGTCAATGAGATTATCAAACGGAACTAAACATAAAAAAAAAAAAAGTACCATATCTAACTATGTTTAAGGACCTTCTAAGGTAACTGAAGAAATGTCTTCAATGTGTTTTGATCTAACATTTATTTAAGTGACTCTTGAGAATGTTTGAATACTGCATTTCATTCAAAATGCTGAGAGTCTAAGCAATTGAACCAGAAGATTCTTCTACCATTCACTTTGGGAACATACTGCTTTTGAGAGTTGTGCCATAAAAACAAGGCTTCAAATATATTAAGCAATAATTAGTATTTTATCTCTTATCATGTACATACATTGTGTCTTCTTGGTAAGCACAATTGCTTTTATAAGGAAAAATTATGTGTTGGAAATTATGAATAGTTCTTTTGATTAAATAAAGAAAGCTTATATGAGCTCATTGCTGTAAAAAGTCAAGGAAAGGTTCATACAGGGAGGGAATTTTTCTTTGTTGGTTACCAGGGATGGGAGAGGAGGAGAAGGTACAGAAAACAGATGGATAATTAAGAGACAGGTTTGATATGGGTGAAGGGAATAGCAATATAACAAAAGCAGGTGGCTAGCACAGTATCACTAAAGGAAAGGAAGGCACGGAGAGGTACATAAGAGGTACAGAGAATAAAAGCAAATACTATTTCATACACAATACAGCGTTATCAGTAACATCAAACACTGATCTATGAGAGGATACAAAAGCAGACAAAAAAAGGAAACAAAATGCAACTATTGGAGTTTCTATATAATATCTTAAGTTCACTGATAGTGAAAAAAAATGCAGTTTGGGTAAGTCTGCAAGAATCTTGTTTAAAATATTGGAGCTCCAACTATAATGCAGACTTATAACGTGTGCAGCTTCCACTTAGGCTGCCTTGCATCTTCCTCTTGAAACCTAGGAGCAAGGGGAAATAACGTACACATAAAGTTTACACTACCTGCTGTGCTGGGCTCGGTAGTGTTTCTTTGTCTTCACCTCAGAATCATGATCTTCAGTCAAAAAAAAAAAAAAATCCACTGCCATCAAATGTTCATAGTGACCCTATAGGACAGAGTAGAACAGCTCTGGTAGCATAGTGCCTAAGGCACTTGACTGCTAACCAAAAGGCCGGCAGTTCAAACCCACCAGCCACTCCTTGGAAGGAAGGTTGGGCAATCTACTTTTGTGGTGATACTGCCTTGAAAACCCAAGGAGGGGTCGCTATGAGTTGGGCCCGACTCCATGGCACATAACAACAACAGCAACAACAGCAGAACTGCCTCTATAAGGTTTCCAAGAATGTAAATGTTCACAGAAGCAGACTGCTTCTTCTTTCTCTCACGGAAAAGCTGGTGAGTTTGAACTGCCGAACTTTTGGTTAGCAGGTGAATGCTTTAATCACTGTGCTACCAGAGGTCTTTTGTCTTTAGTCAGCACTCATGAAATTACGGTGGCCAAATTGTTAACTTGCAAAAATCTCCGGTCCTTCAAAGTTCTTGACATGTGCTATTATTTTAATATGATTTTGAAAATTAATCCAAAACTATCATATCATATAAAATAAATACTCTGAAATTATTTACTCAACAAATATGTAATTATTTGAAATTTTGTTAAAAATGTAAAATCTGATTTCCACCACACCAAGTCTAATGTTTCAGATTTTCTAGAGGTGAAAGTTTTGTAATTTTGACTAGCACTCAAGGTGGTTCTTAGGCCCAATGAAGCTTAAAAACCACTAATAATGAGAAATGGCTGGTTGGCCTACTTATTGCATTGTCAAAACCAAACAAAACAGAAAACCAGACTCAGTGCCATTGAGTCAATTCCAACTCACAGAGACCCCCATTGGAGTTCCAAGACTGTAAATCTTTATGGAGAAGACCACCTCATCTTTCTTCCACAGAGCGGCTTGTATGCATTATTTCCCCACAATTTTTGGAAATATTTTCTTATTTTTTCAGATTTCCCTACTGTTTTAACAACATTGATTATTTTACAGCTGGCTATAAATATGAAGGTTAATAGAAAACTTAAAGATAAGATGAAGTATGTCTATTCTGTTACGTGTTTGATATGCTAATTAAATAGATATACATAAGTGCCTATCGGTGGTTGTACTATATATGTACATACCCGTATATCTATCTCTCCATGTACTTATCCATCATCTGTCTGTATCTGTGTCTATCTGCATGATTTGACCATACATCAAACAAATCACTGACTGATACATGGTTGAAAACTAAAATTTTTACTGCAGTGTGGTTAAAAAAAAATTCACTGCCATCAAGTCAGAATTCAATTCATAGCAACCCCTCCTTGGGTTTCTTAGGTGATATCACTATGAATTAGATTGCCCAACCTTTCTTCCAAGAAATGACCGGTGGGTTTAAACCAACAGCCTTCTGGTTAGCAGTCAAATGCCTTAGGCATTACATCACCAGATCTCCTACCTACTTTAATATACAATTTTTTTTTGATCATCCTTTTCTGCTTTTTGTTTGTTCTGATCACATTGAGTTTGTATTGCTTTCTACAAGGGGTTTGAAGTACTTACAAAAATGCAAGTGTGATCCCCTAAAATAACTCATGATATGAGATGGTAACAGTGGCCCGAAAATATGTGCAACAGAAAAAATTAACTGCAACATTATAAATAAAATTTTCTAAGAAGAGGGAATAGAAATTCTTAGAGAATGCATTAGAGTAGACCAGAGTGACTCTGGAAAGAAGAGGTTAGTAAATCATGCTCAGGCATAAGGCTAGTTCATGCATCAAGAGCAGTTAAATAACTTATACTTTCTTAAACCCTATATGGTCTTTATAAATAGCAGAAAAACCTAACTACCTTTTCTCCGGCAGCTATTACTGCAAGCTCAGAAGTTGTGGAAGAAATGTAGCACGTACAGGCTTAAACAGGAAAAGTGAATATCATTGTCATGAAAAGCTGAATGTCAAAGGTTATTTTTACTTTCCCTGTGCAAATTACAATACAACATCACTTGAATTTTAACCCATAATAAATGGTAAGAACAAAATCTCTGTTACTGAACACTATTTCATTTTAATGAAGGAATGACACTTTACTTTAGCTCCAAAGTAATGTGATATGTTCCAAGCTTTATATTGACACAGTGATGAGCAATCGAAGTAATAAATTTGACTAAGTTTGCTGGATATACTTGCACATTGGGAATAATGGAAAAATCTTCCTGTTACAATAAGACAGTTATCAGCTTGAGGATAGTGATGATTGACTGCAAGCTACTGCAAAACAAGGTGAAGAAAAATGCAGTGATTATAATGCTGCATATTTAATCTTTTATGTTTCTGACATAGTTATACTTCATTAGCTGCAGGACTAATCATACACATAAAAATGTTATCTTGGTGAAAGATTAGAAAGATTAGATAGCCTCCTTTTTTTTTTTTTTTATTTTGGTTGACATCATGTTCCTGCTAATGCCTCTGATATTCTTATCAGCAATAATCTTCATTCTTTTACTATGTGCCAGGCGCTGTGTGCCAAGCACATTAAGTATGATATCCTACTTGATTCTTACACTGCTCCAAGGGTAGTCTTTTACTGCACACTTCAAATACCTGGGGATGGTCTAAGCTAAGCCTGATGCCTGGGTATGATAAAAGGTGTTGAGGCTGGAAAATTGACCTGTAATACATCCAGGTTTATCATAAAAATTCAAGAATAGCCTGGAATGTTTGGCATCAATGAACTGTATCTAGTGAACAGACAGGCACATTGTTTGAATCTTTAACAGTGTCCATAATAACTTTTTTATTACATAAAAGACTATATGCAAACCTATTTGAGGTTGACAAAGAAAAGATATTAGTACCTCTATCAAGGGACTTGGGAACTGAATAGTCTGCACCTCTCTGGTAGAATACATTGTTGTATTGAACAAGTATCTTCTTGACAATTGAATTATACATCCTTTGCTATTGTTGTTGTTGTTAAGTGTTGTTGAGTTGGCTCCAATTCATAGCAATCCTACATACAACAGAATGAAACACTGCCTGGTCCTGTGTCAGAATCACAATCCTTGCTATGCCTCAGCCCATCGTTGCAGCCACTGTGTCAATCCATCTCGTTGAGGGTCTTCTCATTTTTTGCTGACCCTCTGCTTTACCAAGCGTGGTGTCCTTCTTCAAGGAGTGCTGTCTTCTGAGAACATGACCAAAGTAGGTGAGAAGAAGTCTGGCCATTCTCACTTCCAAGGAGCATCCCAGCTGTACTTATTCCAGGCTGTATTTATTAGCTCTTTTAGCAGTCTATGGTACTTTCAGCATTCTTCACCACAACTTAAAAGTAAGAATTTTTCTGTCTTCCTTATTCATTGTCCAGCTTTCACATGCATATGAGGTGACTGAAAATACCATGGCTTGGGATAGGCACACCTTAGTCTTCAAAGAGATATCTTAGCCCTTCAGCATTTAAAAAGGTCTTTACAGCAGATTTTGCAAGTGCAATATGACATCTGACTTCTTGACTGCTGCTTCCACTGGTGCTGATTGATGCTTATTGGTTCATTTGTGAGGATTTTTGTTTTCTTTATGCTGAGGTGTAATCCATACTGCAGACTATAGTCTTAAATCTTCATTAGTAAGTGTTTCAAGTTATCTTCACTATCAGCAAGCAAGGTTGTGTCATCTGCATATTGCAGATTGTTAATGAGTTTTCTTCTAATCCCAATGCCACGTTCTTCTTCATATAGTCAGGCTTCTCAGACTATTTGCTCTGCATATAGATTGAATAAGTATGGTGAAAGGATACCACCCTGACACATTCTTTTCTTTATTCTAAACCATGTAGTATCTCCTTGTTCTCTTTGCACGACCTCACTGTAATTCAGTATAGATCTGAAACTTTTTTTTTTTTTGTGACAGTGAGTGCCATACAACTCCATTTCAATCTGTCATTCCCGATATAGTAGATCACATGGTTCTCTGATTCAAAATGGCCAAAATCAGTCCATTTCAGCTCACTAATGCCTAGTATGTCAATCTTTATGCATTCTGTTTCACTTTTGACATTTCTAATTGTCCTACATTCATAGTTCGTGTATTCCATTTTCTGATTATTAATGGATGTTTGCAGCTTTTTCTTCTCTTTTGAGTCCTCTCCCATCAGAAAATGCATGTCCCAAAATCTTTACTCCATTCAGGTCATTAAGGCTGCTTTGAGGAAGAAGCTCTTCCCCAGTTTGACTTTGACTGCCTTCCAACCTTATGGGCTCATCTTCTGGCACTATTAGGACAATGTTTCAGGACTATTCATAAAGTTTTCCAGTAATATATCACACAGTGTTTCATGCTATTCATAAGGTTTTCACTGACCATTCTTTGAGAAGCAAATGGTCCCTTCCTTTTCCAAGTATGTTTTAGTCTGGAAGCTCTGCTGAAACCTGTTGACCAAGGGTGACCCTGTTGGTATTTGAAATACCTGTGGCATAACCTCCAATCTCATAGCAACCCACAGCCACCTCAGTACAACAAACTGATAGATGAGTGTGGCCCTTTGTTATTGTTGTTGTTATGTGCCGTTGAGTTGGACCCAACTCATAGCAACCCCTCCTTGGGTTTCCCAGGCAGTATCACTATGGAAGTAGATTACCCCATCTTCCTTCTGAGGAGTGGCTGTTGGTTTTGAACCAACAGCCTTCTGGTTAGCAGTCAAATGCCTTAGGCACTATGCCACCAGAGCTCTTTTGCTTGCTTATATATTTCACCAATCACATCATCAAGCTTTTGTGACAACCATGAATCCCCACTTTGCAATTAGGGAATAAAAGTTAGATATGTTGTTTACCCATTATCATATAGACTAAGATAGGATACAAATCTAGAACTATCTGTCTGATGCCCCAAATTCTTAACTGGTATTTTTTAAATAAAATAAATTTTAATAAAACAAATAATAAACAAACATCAACAGCAAAAAAAAAAAAAAAGAAGAAGAAGAAAGAAATCTCTTTGTTGTTAAGTCAATTACAACTCATGGCAACCCCATGTGTTATAGAATAGAACTGTGAGGTGTTATTTTATTTTTTTCTATAATCTTTATGGCAGATTTCCAGGCCTTTCTTTCATAGCACTTCTGGCTGGGTTTGAACCTCCAACCTTTAGGTTAGTAGCAAACCAATTATGCCACAAGGGGACCACCTAAATATTAGCAAAGAAGAACTTCCTTCACCAACAGACCTCCTATACCATTGTATAAAGGCAAATAAAGAATTGATATCTAAACATACCAAGCCACATAATTATATTAAAGGTCAATGACATTATGGGATAAAAGGAAATAGAATGGGAGTCTTTCTGATTTTTTCCTTTCCTATCTGCTTCAATACTGGTGGTATTAGATGAGCAAGTACAAGTCTATGGCTCCTTCCCATGGTAACTTTTTATTTCATATGCACTCTTTCCTTGCTGTGTCTTTGGTGCAGTAGATTTTTCCAGAAAGGCTGCATTAGTTGATCAATAAGAACAGATTCAGTTGGTTGGAAAAAAAAGTGTAGTGATGCATCAGGTACAACCAAAAATCAATACAGACAAGTGCATCTTAACAGTGAAATGAAGAGCATTTACTAACTGTGGCTAAGTGGCATCCTATGTTAGATCATTGTCTATGCTGGAGGCTTATAGGCACCAAACTGAGGGCCTGTAGGATAAGCAGTTGACATGGTTACAAATAGAGTAGGCCAAAGAGATGATTTAACCTGTACTTTTATATCAGGTCTGTAATGACACAAAGTGTCAGAGCTAAGAAAATTTTTCTTTTTTGAGTTCTTGTGAAAATTCAAGAAAATATTGTAAGGAATCACATTTTTAATTTATGGTAGTGTTGTTCAACCTTAACATTACTGAAATTTTGGACTGGATATTTGTTGATGTTGTTGAGTGGGAATGACTACCCTAAACAGAATAATAGTCTTGAATTTTCCCACTATTCACTAATAGTTCCCCTGAACCCCATTATGAAAATCAGAAATATCTCCCATAAATCAGGTGTGCATGAACTGTTGAATATAAAACAGGTTTGTCATATAATTGCTATGTAAATTTGCACCCAAAGCACAGTAATTTTTTTTAATTTTTATTGTGATTTGGGTGGAAGTTTACAGAGTAAATTCATTTTCCATACAGCAACTCACTTACACTTTGTCTCATGACATTGACTACAATTTCCCACAATGCAACAGCTCCCCTCCCACTTCCTCCCCATAGTTATCTCTTCCCTGTGTCCTTCCCTCCATGTACTCCTGTCCCCTGAGCTGTCTCCCTGTGTGTACACAACCCTTCTATTCTCCCATGATTGATCTGTCCAAGGAGTGCATGTACCTAATGTAAATATTCAGCTCATATGCCTGCCTTTTGTTTGGCTGGAAGCCACAGGAGTGGGTTCAATTCCAGACCTGAAGGGCAGCTGGGGGCCATAGTCTTAGTGGTTTCATCAGGCTCTACCAGACCAGCAAACTTAGTCCCTTTTCTTTTTTTTTTTTTTTTTTTTTTTTTTTTGTGAAATGACTGAGTTTTGTGCCCCATTGTTCTCCCACTCTCTCCAGGATCTCCCACATATATCTCCTTATACATGATTTTATAAATTCTTTTTTGCCTGATTTACACTTGAAGTAATCCTCTACTATCTTATGGATTGCTAAGGCATTTGACTGCTAAGCAGAAGGCTGGTGGTTCAAACCCACCAACCACTCCTCAACAGGATATTGGGCAATCTACTTCTGTAGCAATACCACCTCAGAAACCCAAGGAGGGGTTGCTGTGAGTTGGATCTGACTTGATGGCAGAGAGGTTTTTTTTTTTTTTTTTTTTTTTTTTTTAAATAAGTTTAAAATATATAGTGAATTTGACCCTTTTTGGAAAAAGCTTTTTTTCTTTTGTTGATAAGGGTATACAGTGTCGGCTGGATTCTAAACCTAATCCTTTCTGAGAGGTGTCTTATAAAGGGGTGTACAGGCATGGAGAGATGTACACACACAGGGAATGAGACCAAATGAGGATATATGTCTACAAGCCAGTGAATACTGAGAATATCCTAAGCTACCAATGAGAAAGGACCTTCCACTAGATCTGATGCCCTGATGTAGACTTCTAGCCTCCAAAATTGAAAGACAGCAAATTCCTATTCTTTAAAGACAACTACTTGTGATTAGACAATCTACTTCTGTAGAGATAGCCCCTGAGAAACCCAAGGAGGGGTCGTTATGAGTCGGGGTTGACTTGATGGCAGTGAGTTTTTTACTCGTGATATATTTTAGGAGGGCAGTACTAGTAAAATAAGACCTACAGCTATGCTGTTGTCATTCTATCTACTCTATTTGGAGTATAGAACCAAAATACCAAACTCACTGCCCTGGAGTTGGACCTGACTCAGAGCAATCCCTCCTTGGGTTTCCAAGGCTGTATCACTGCGGAAGTTCAATCCATCTCCTTGACAACCTTCCCTTTTTTTACTGACCCTCCACTTTACCAAGCATGATTCTCCAGGGAATGGTCACTTCTTACAATACAACCAAAGTAGGTTAGACAATGGTTAGCCATTCTCACTTCCAAGGAGCTTTCTGGCTGCACTTCTTCCAGGACAGATTTATTCTTTTTTCTGGCAGTCCATGGTACTTTCAGTATTCTTTGCCAACACCACAACTCAAAAAACCTCAACTCTTCTTCAGTCTTCCTTATTCACTGTCCTGCTTTCACATACATATGAGGTGATTGAAAACACCATGGCATGGGTTAGGCTCATCTTAGCACCTTAGTCTTCAAGGAGATATCTTTGATCTTCAGCACTTTAAAGAGGTCTTTTGCAGCAGATTTTCACAAGGCAATACATCTTCTGATATCTTGACTGTTGCTTCCATTGGGGAAACTCTGGTGGCATAGTGCCTAAGGCATTTGACTGCTAACCAGAAGCCTGGTGGTTCAAGTCCACCAGCCAATCACAGGAAGGAAAGTTGGGCAATCTACTTTCATAGTGATATTGCTTCAGAAACCCAAGGAGGAGTCGCTATGAATCAGATCTGACCCAATGGTAGTGGGTGGAGCCCCCCTCAATCTTCACTTCTCAAAACTCAGTACAAACGATCTTCCATGTGTAACTCCAAAAAGAATTTCTGTTTAGCAATCCTTCTTATTTCACATCTCACATTTCATGTTTCACATTTTAAAACAGATATGATATGATATGATTTAGATATCCATAGCTCATGGGTGTTGCTGAAATATAACATATTGGGCTGAAATGTGTAACAGAACTTATAAACACAATACTTTTTGACCTTGTTTTTCTTACATTAAATTCATATCTACAACCATACATCAAAATGAGAATTGATGGGTTCTACATGGAAGCAGCATTAAACAATGCTTCAGGAAACTTGGTTGTTCACTCTGCCACTCACAATTTTTGAAATCTTGAGAGAGTAAGTCCTTTTCACATTAGCCATGGTTACTTTCTAAAAAATTATAATATATTAACTTGACAGATTCAATGCTATTTTGAATGCTGTATTAAGTCCTAATGAAAATATTTACTTTCATTGAGCAATAATGCTATTTGACATTAATATAATGAACTAATTGACATTAATGAAATGAAAATAATTGACATTAGTATTTTTTTAATTCTTAGCAATTTGTAAGTTTCATTTGCCTCTCATTATATTTTATGCTTTGTTGATTTTTTTCTATTTAAAAATCAATTTGAAATCTTTTTAAGGATGACTAACTTTAAAGCTTGTGGACCATCTGTTTTCTCTTTGTTAGCAGACTTTTTAAGGCTACTCTGAGTTTGTAAAGAAAATTATTTGCTTTGATAAAACAGCTTTTCAAGAGAAAAAAAAAAAAAGAGGCTTAGAATTTCTTTTTACACTTGATAGTGTTTCTAACACTCATACACTCATCCAAAGTAGAAAAAAAAAAAAAAAAGATGGTTATTTGAAAAATTTCTATTATTAAATAGACCTCTTATCTTCAAGGTGCAACTCTTTATGTGGTGAAAGAATGTATTTTTGAAATTCCATGCTTGTATAAAATTCTTTCTATCTTATAGGTAAGGAATGATATCCTGACCATAACTTTACATATCATAATACATACCCTGCTGTATCGTATTCCATATTAATAATATATAAAAGTATCTAAAAAATCAGGTGAGGAAAAAGTGCAAGTTACTTCATTGATAATTCCAAAGCATTCTGCATACTTTCTATTTCCATATGATATTCTTTGGATGTTATAAATTATTTGGAGAGCATTTAAATGATACTACAACATCAAATCATCAAGCAGAAATGGTTCATTCTTAGTCTTTGTTACATTTCTGCCCCATATATGTCACCTGAATTTTCTTAAGTGGTGTTTTGATACTAAACTGTGCTTGTAACTCAACAGAAACATAGGCAAAACAAATACAAAAATATAAAATGACTAGGAACCTAAAAATCAATCACTTTTGAAGTACATCTTGTACTTTCTAAAAAAATTGAGCACAGCTGACCCCTTAGGGTACTCAAATTCAAATTGTGAAATAATATTGTGAAAAATGGATCAAGAATCCAGAGGAACCCTCAAGCAGTCATACATCTGTGTGCCAATAGCTCTTTTCATATTATCTATCTTGACAACATTTCTTGGGGAAAAAGTGAAATATAATATTTTTCTATATCCTCCATCAACATCATTCTTCTCTACTTAAAAACTCCCCATAACTTTTAGATAAGTCCCACTTAACATAGTTACTTACAAAACATTTTCTCTGTGAATAATATGATAGACTGATTCCTACAAAGATTTAAATGACTATGTTATACTTAAAGGCAGCAGGAAACAGTTTCTACATGATATCCAGATATATTTGCTTGATAAAGTAAATGCAGTATTAATTAGCTAAGAATATTTAATAAATCTAGAGAAATTGATATGGAGATATCATGTTAGTAAAAACATACCAGTTGGGATCTGAGAAATTGTTATTTTATTTTATTTTTTTTGGCAAACTCTAAGATATCTTAGTATACATGATTTGGAATCTAAAGCTTTTGTATTATTAGCTGAATCATCTTGAGTTGAGTAAATTATTTTTAAAAGCCTCACTTTTTTCCATCTATAAAATGAAAGTGAGGCATTTTGAACCAATCATAATGTATATTTATAAGGATAAATTATGGTAGTTTGTATAAAGTTTAAAGCATACTATAGCTGGATAGAGAGGAGCTCTGGTAGCATAGTGGCTAAAGCACTTGACTGCTAACCAGAAGGCTGGCGGTTCAAACCCACCAGCCACTCCTCGGAAGGAAGGTTGGGCAATCCTACTTCCGTAGTGATACTGCCTCGGAAACCCAAGGAGGGGTCGCTATGAGTCGGGGCCGACTCGACGGCACATAACAACAACAACATAGCTGGATAGAAGGCACTCTGGTGGTGGAGTGGTTAAAGCATTTGGCTGCTAACCAAAAGCTTGACAGTTTAAATCCATCAGCTGCTTTGCAAGAGAAAGATGAGGCAGTCTGCTTCTATGAATGTTTATTACCTTGGAGATCCGATGGAGCAGCTTGTACTCTGCTCTATAGGGTCACTATGATTTAGAATCAACTCGATAGCAATGGGTTTGGGTTTTCATTTGCTTTTATTTTATTTTATTTTATAGCTGGATAAAGTCCTGTTGTTGTTCTTATGTGCCGTCGAGTCTGACCCCACTCATAGCGACCCCTCCTTGAGTTTCCGAGGCAGTATCACTACGGAAGTAGATTGCCCAACCTTCCTTCCGAGGAGTGGCTAGTGGGTTTGAACCGCCAGCCTTCTGTTTAGTAGTCAAGTACCTTAGGCATTATGCTACCAGAGCTCCCAGATAAAGTCCTAGGTGGTGCAAAAGGTTCCCACTGGACTGCTAACCTAAAGTTTGGCAGTTCAAATTCACTCAGTGGCAATATAGAAGAAAAGATCTGGTGATCTGCTTCCATTAGATTGCATATGTTCCACCTCCTATCTTGTTGCATAGTGCCTGGATTCTTAAAATCTTGCAAATATCCATTGAAGGCACAATATATATATATATATATTTTTTTTCCTATTCACTGGAAGCAGCAGAGGAAGAAGGAGAGTCAAGAGTAGGAAGAGGAGATGAATATACTGCTAGTTGGCTCCAAGAACAATTACCTCTTCCGTCATGAGACTAGAAGTGCTGGATGGCACAAGCTACCTATTACTGAACATTTTGATCCTACAGATGAATCCTTATCAAAAGATGAGAAATGCAGAAGAGAATTTCAGTTTCTCATGGACTCCAGAATTTCTGGAGGATGGAAGCTGAATCGACCCCTAACCCTAAGATAATCTTTAATCCTTAAACCAAAAATATTTCCTAAGAGCTTCTTTAAAGCAAAAGTTGGTTTGTCTTAAAATATCTGCCTTGAATATTATTTACTTTAAGAGCTATTTATATGGAATAACAAAACAACAATATTCAATTAGGTAAGAAACTTAGGAGGCAGTGAGTTGATGTTAATGAAGAAGATGCAATTCAGGAAAGGAGGGTGAGCATGATTATACAACCTGAAGAATGGGATCAATGTCAATAAATTGTCCATGTAGAAACTGTTGAACTGGTGTATGTATTGCTGTGTGTATTCTTAAAAACAATAACAACAAAAGTAAAATAAATTTTATATATATATATAACCCAATGGAGCAGAATTGCTCTGTACATATTGTGTCACCAAGAATTTGAAATAATTTGAGGGCAACGAACAACAGTTAGGGTGCTGTGATTATATTTATTATATATGTTGTTGTTGTTATGTGCCATCAAGTCGGACCTGACTCATAGCGATCCCTTCTTGGGGTTCCAAGGCGATATCACTACGGAAGAAGACTGCCCAACCTTCCTTCCTAGGAGAGGCTGGTGGCTTTGAACTTCCAGTCTTCTGGTTAACAGTAAAGTGCCTTAGGCACTATGCTTCCAGAGCGTCCCAAAAATGAAATCATACATTTAATTATTCATTGAATTTATTCAGTGGGTCAAGTTAATTCCTAAAAGTAGCTTGCATTACATTACAACAATATAAAACAACAAAAAAACTGTGTAAAATTGCTGTACTTTTATTTCATTTTCTTTCTCATATAATCTCTTGGATTAGGTAAATGATATCTTATTTTAGAACCTGGCCAGCAGAGCTTTATGGTAAAATTACTCATAAGATAATATCATAAGATAGGATTGTTTAAATGAGTAATTTAGGGCTTTTTTTATTTAGTCAGGTTAATAAGTATTAAAAACAGTAATGAACAATAAGGCTACATTTTTAATCAAGTTTACTATATATTTTTATTCATTTGCTGTATATAAGAAATATTTTTACCTCACAAAACCACAGAAGCTGATTATTAAACCTGAGAATTAGTTACATAAAGTGGCATTAAGTTAATTTATGATTTTTTTGTTATTTTTTTAAATAGTAGTATTCAAAAAATCATCACAAAAAATCATTATTCCTCAGAAAATATTTCACATATATTATGTGCTAGATATTGGACATCTGGGTATCTACAAAAGAAACTCATTTTTTTTTTTTTTCCCATATTGTTGCTATTGAAAACCACTACAATTATCCATCATTGTATATTGTTGTGAAAACTCAAAATTAGTTCTGGTAATTTCCCTTCACTTTAACCCTTACTCAACCATTTAATTCAAAAGTCGAACTTCTCTGTAGTGTCACTTATATGGAAATATACCTTATTAGGTTTCTTTGAATTGAGTCCTTAATCATATTTCTCTAATTGCTAAATTGTAAGCACTACTTTCCTGACATTCTCATTTCAACCACTTTTGAACTATGGGGAATTGTTCACACAGAGGCAATGTACACAAACATACACATGTTGTTGCTGTTGTTGTTGTTATGTGCCGTCGAGTTGGACCTGACTCATAGCGACCCCTCCTTGGGTTTCTCAGGTAGTATCACTATGGAAGTAGATTGCCCCATCTTCCTTCCAAGG
>NW_006922147.1:1373824-1376698 GCF_000298275.1 Orycteropus afer afer | reverse complement strand
AAACCCAGCCTTACTCATATGGAAAAGAGAAAGCTTTCAAGACCTTCATTTGCTGATGTGGCACCACTCAAATTGAAGAGAAACAGCCGCAGGCATCCATTATCATCGGACACATACACAAAGAGAGAAAAATTAGTTTTCAAGTGAACCATTTTTCCACAAGATTCAGTTGTGTCCAGTATTCAGTTATTTTGTGGATAAACAAAAAGCCTAGTGGCTTATGTGAAAATTGTTGCATTTTTCTCACTGTTCTCATAGGAGGTGAGACACTGCAGCCTTTCTCTCTTGAGGGAGCACTTCAGGAACTCTGCCTTTAACCACCCTTATTACCATTGACCTTGCTTATCTTATGCATGTCCTCTAACCTAGTTGAATCTTAAATTCCCACCTGGAGAATTTACTATCCCCTAAAGAATTTTGGAATGAAGTTGAGCCAGCAGAAGTAATTTAAGTTTAGACATTTTTTCCTATTCCATGCCTCTTGGTAATTTTGTACAATCTGAAAGAAACTGGTCTTTTCTGCCAGAACCATTTAATGTTCCTTTCTGGTTATTATGTGAACTTATTACAAGGTTTCCTGCTTGCAAAGCAGAAACTGCTTCTATACACAAACTCTCTGAGGTAGAGTGTTTCTTAGACCTTTAACAAAATCCTTCTTTATCACTGAAGGAAATTCCACATCTGTGGACAAAAACAAGTGGAGCAATGTGCCAGAATCTTCTACAGAAATGTCCAGGCATTTATAACTATGGTAGAAATCCTATTTCTCAACGATGAAAGGAAAAGGACAGTCTGTTGTATTTCATAAAGGTGGTTTGAGTCTATACTGACACTTCAATGGTTGTCATTGAGAAAAAAGGCACATTTCAGGTCTACCTATTTATTTCACAGCAATGTATTATATAGTGAAAAATCAAAAAAGGCATTTACTTTTTAAATAGCTCATAATATTCCATAGTTTCCTACTCTTGGAGGAAAAGTTATTTTTTAATACCTTTGTTAGATAACTCAGAGACATGATGTTTGCTTAAACGTATAAGAATCCTAATACCTTCTGGGTTAATCTGAATGAAGGACTCTGAATTTTCTGCATCATAATCTATATACTTTTAATTTCTATTTTTGAGCAAGGTTTATCTAGTATGTTGCATGACTTATTAAATTAGACAGTATTTTCAAAAAATTAATAATTAATAGCCCAGAAATGTGCCTGACACTTAATAAGCATTATATGTGTTTGTTAGCTAAATAAAATATGGTAAACATTTAATTTTGCTCTCATGTCTGTAACAGACAAAAAAAGATAATTCATGTTTTCTTTATTGAAGTATACTGCATTAATCACTACTATCATCTAATTTAGGCAAGCATAGGTTAGCAGTTCTCAGTTGGGAGAAATTTTGCCTCCCAGAGGATATTTGGCAATGTCTGTGTAAATGTTTAGTTGTCACAAGTAGGGTAGCTTATACTACTGTATCTATGGGATGTTAGTAAACATACTGCAGTGGACAGGACAGCTCCCCAAACAAAGGATTACCCAATCCCATATGCCAGTAGTGCCAAGATTGAGGAGCCCTGGATAGAAATTGAACTCTGAAGTCAACTGTTTGAGCTCAAACTCACATTGTGCTGTCTGCTAACACTTTAATACTGGGTAATTACTTAATTATAAGAGTTTAATTACTTTGTCATAATAAAATCTTCTAAAATGGATTGAATATAATAATACAGGAAAATGAACTCTAGAACAGTCCTCCTTTAAGAATCACAGAAAACTGGGTCTTGAAAGTACTTATCACCACCTTGTTCATTTTTGTTATTGTGGGACATAAATTGTGTTTTGTTTTATCCAATATTCAAGGCTTGCTGGAACTTTATAAAGGGAAATAAAGTTTTTTCAATACTATGGATCCTACCATTATCTTTTCCTCATCATCACATTTAATTGCTTTCACAGTTCAACACTCTCTGACAGGTTTGTGCTTAAGTCAATATGACCTTCTTTCAATCTGTTTTAGAAACTAGTGTCATGGAGTTTTACCAAATATATATATATATATACACACACACACACACACACACATTTATGTCTTCTCCAATAGTAGATACCACAAAGAGTATCACATTTGCTTAGAATAATATAAAGCCTATCCTCTGAAAGCAGAAGGAGATTTCTTTAAGGTGTGTATTCCAATGGAAAGGCTAAAGTGTCAAAATACTTATTTCATCTTTCTTTAATCTAAGAGAAATTACAAGATGCATTATAGACAGTGAAGTATTGAAGAGAACTTATAGAAGTCGTGGTGTTTAAGTTTGTGTGCAATCAACTCCATGGTGGGACCTACCACAAGCAGCTGAGTAGCTGCCTTAGGGATATGGTCTGCTTCCTGTATGTAAGAAGCAGCTTAGGCAATGGTCTCTGATTTATGGCACTCTTGAACCACATGTAGTCATTGTTCAGCAGGCTGCCATGCTCTGCTGACCTTGGGACTTACAGTGGACTTAAATTAAAGGCCTGCCGTGTGGTGTGATAACATCAGGACTGTGCTGTTTTATTTGTCAACCTTGAGCTTGTCAGCCTCAGCAGCCAGTAGCTGCCTGAGTGAAGAGATACCTCTAGCTTCAGTGGGCCAGGAGCAATAGGCAGAGCTGAAGCCCAAGGTGGAGGGGCTTCCACACAGCCCCTAGAGCCTGGCACTTGGAACTCGGACTTCTACCCTCCCAAACTGTAAGAGAACAAACTCCTTTTTGATCAAGTCATCCTATTTGTGGTATATTCTTGTCAGAGTGGCACTAAGTAACCACACCAGAAGGCTTCCCAAGGCTACTTTTGTTGCATGAAGAGAAAGAAAGAAAGAAAGAAAAAAAAAAAAA
>NW_006922147.1:1339099-1373293 GCF_000298275.1 Orycteropus afer afer | reverse complement strand
TTTTTGAATCTTGTTTAAAGGAAGTGTAGTGTTTAAAGCATTCTGATGCTAACCAAAAGGTTTGCAGTTTGAACACACCAGCCACTCCGAAGAAGAAAGATGAGGAAGTCTGCTTCCCTAAAGATTTATAACCTTGGAAACCCTATCAGGTAGTTCTGTTTTTTCCTGTAGCATCGCTTTGAGTTTGAATCAACTTGATGACAGTGGGTATGGTTTTAGTTAGTCCTGTTTAACAGTACATAGACATGATTATGTTCCTGGGTGACTCAAACAGTTTGCATGCCACTACCAACCCAAAGGCTGACAGTTTGGAGCCACCCAGAAGTGCTATGAAAGGAAAGTCTGGATATCTGCTTCCATGATATTACAGCCATTGAAATCTTTATGGGACACTGTTTTACTCTGAAACATGTTGCTATGAGTCAAAATCAACTCGACAGCAACAAGTTAGAAAAAAATCGTTATTCTTTTGTGATAGTCAAATTAATATACCTATTACGGAGTTTTTCCTGTAATTCATTCATTGACTGTCTCAACTGGTGTCTTCATAATTTATTCTCTGAACTAATTCAGTGACTTAATCTATTTCCATCTGCTAGGCCAAAGTTAAATTAGTCACAAGTAGACATGAATTATAATTATTAAGTAATGCATTACTACTACCACAAAAATATAAAATTAATTCATTTTTTTTTTTTTTTTAAATACAGATAGTCTCCAACTTCTGACTGGGTTCCATTCTGGTAACTCTATCATAAATCAGTTCTGACATAAGGCAATTTTGACATAAGTCAAATACTTCATTTTTTTTCAGAATTATTGCCTTTTGTTATAAATATCTTTGTAAATCTGATTTTAATTTGTTTTTAGACATTGAAACATTTCATACAAACATAAAGATATATTTTAATACATATATACATACATAAAAATTCACAAATCATAAAACCTTACTCCAACAATGAAAAAGAGTTGGACAACATTGGCTTTTGATCAGTTGCAATAATAACTCCACTTGTGGAAGGTTCTGGAGCATGTAGATTATCCCTGCAAATGAGGATGGCATTTCCAGTCAGAAAAAAGTGAGTTTTGTCTGTATGGTTCTTTTCTTTTCTTCTTTGTACATTTCATAGTAACATCTCACTGCTTCCCAAATCTGCCTATCAATTGTAGCAAAGCGATTAGCATTTAAATCTATGTTTTAAAGCAACTGAAGCCCCTGGTTTAGTTTAGAAAAAACTCCAGCCAATCCTTTCACTGTAAAAGTTTTTGACAGCTTCTCTTCTTCTTCCTCATTATTTCTTTCTTCTTCAGCATTTCTTTCTCTTCAAAACTCATTAAGTTGTGACCTGTCCATTCTGCTTCTTCGTGATCTATTAACTTGTTCCACATTGGCAATACCAGTTTCTAAATTCAACATTTTTTGCCATAAGGATAATATTTCACCCGCCTCTTTCAGCATATTATCCTAATAAAACTCTTAGAGTATTTTCATGTAATTCTTCATTTTTTTCCATATTTATTGTATTCATTTTCCCCTATGTTCCTCCCAAAAAGATGCAATATTCAAGATACTGATGATTTTAAGTGTAGAGTCCTATGCCTTTAATACATTAAAAGTCAGAGACTTGAATATTGGAGGAAATTCTGATCACTCATTTGCATTTTGGATCCAAAATATTTTTATAAATGTTCAATGTTGAACAAGATAAGCAAAGTCCTTGCCCTTATGAAATATGTTTTAGATTTCCTGGGCATGAGAGTGAGTGGGGATCAAAATGTCTATTCTTGAATTAAACTTGAAACAATGGGAATCTTTTCATATTCCTGATTTTGAAGAAAGAAATGTGTTTCCACATGTCATATTGACACAATGGGTTAAAAAAGAGATTAAGAAATGTTGCTCCATGGTACTCCCCTTTCATTTAATTTTCTATAGTACTGACAAAATAGAGATTTTTTTTTTATTCACTTTTTTTAATATTTTAAGTTAGAAACATAATGTCATATTGCTCTGGTGAAAAATATACAGAAACATGAATATTTTTCAAAATTGTATAAAATAATCAAATCTGATCTCAATTATTAACTGTGTGAGGAATTAATGTAAAAAGTTTTTGCTTGATAATATTTTGATTATATATTTCATGAAAAAAAAACCTTCAAAAAATTAAAGTATTATTAAGTATTTATCAATCAGTGATTGAAATATTGTTTCCTTTTCCTATAAATTATATCATCCTATCATACTATTTTTTAAAAAATGGGCTATCTAAAATGGCATGATTATTGTATTTCTACTTCTTATCAAATATGAGATTTTTATTTTTTTATTCATAAAATCCTTAAGAACTGAATGCTTCCAACCAGGCTGTGATTGATTGTAATGGAGTTTATATTGCCTGTGAATGTACAAACTTTATCATCAATTCATGCTGTCCATTCTTCAATCAAGTTATATGCAATATAGTATTACATGTTACCATATTAAAATATTTTCAAAAAGATTTTACCATGCTTGGTTATTGTAACCAAATGTATTTATTGTATCCAGAAAACCAAAGGAATTAAAAAATGCATGGTATAACTTTGATATTAGTAAAACAAATGTTTACAACATTGCCCAGTCCTGCACCAGCCTCCCAGTACTTGCTCTATCTGAGCCCATTGTTGAAGCCACTGTGTCAATCCACCTCCTTGAGGACCTTCCCCTTTTTTGCTGACCCTCCACTTTACCTAACATGATATCCTTCTCCAGGGAATAGTCACTTCTTACAGTACAACCAAAGTAGGTCAGATAATGGTTGGCCATTCTCACTTCCAAGGAGCATTCCAGCTGCACTTCTTCTAGGACAGATTCATTCTTTCTTCTGGCAGTCTATGGTATTTTCAGTATTCTTTGCCAACACCACAACTAAAAAACCTCAACTCTTCTTCAGTCTTCCTTATTCATTGTCCAGCTTTCACAAGCATATGAGATGGTTGAAAACACCATGGCTTGGGTTAGACTAACCTTAGCACCTTAGTCTTCAAGGAGATATCTTTGATCCTCAGCACTTTAAAGAGGTCTTTCACAGCAGATTTACCCAAGGCAATACATTTTCTAATTTCTTGACTATTGCTTCCATTGGGGGAGCTCTGGTGGCATAGTGCCTAAGACACTTGACTGCTAACCAGTAGCTTAGCAGTTCAAATCCACCAGCCACTCATCAGAAGGAAGGTTGGGTAATCTACTTCCATAGTGATACCACTTCGGAAAAACAAAGAGGGGTCACTATGAGTGAGGGATCCGACTCCACGACAGTGCTTTTTGTTGGGGGGGGGGCAGGGGGTCTTTTGGTGTTGATTGTGGAACCAAGCAATATGAAACCTTTGACAACTTCACTCTTCTCTCTATTTATTGGGATGGTGATGCTGCTCATGGTCCCAGTTGAGAGGATTTTCATTTTCATTATGCAATTAATAAGTGTTTCAAGTCATCTTCACTTTCAGCAGGCAAGAATGTGTCATCTGCATATCACAGGTTGTTAATGAGTCTTGTTCCAATCCTAATGACACATTCTTCTTCACATAGCTCAGCTTCTTGGATTATTTGTTCAGCATACAGATTGAATAAATCTGGTGAAAGGATACAACTCTGACACACTCCCTTCCTGATTTTAAAGCATGCACAATCCCCTTGTTGTTTCTGAACAACAACCTTCTCACCCATATGCACTCAGTTGTTGTTGTGTTTTGTTATGTACTGTCGAGTCGGGCCCGACGCATAGCGACCCCTCCTTGGGTTTCCGAGGCAGTATCACTATGGAAGTAGATTGTCCCATCTTCCTTCCAAGGAGTGGCTGGTGGGTTTGAACCACCAGCCTTCTGGTTAGCAGTCAAGTGTCTTAGCCACTATGCTACCAGAGCTCCTATATGCACTCAGTAGTGGTTAATAAATACTTAAAAAATAAATAAATAAAATCCTATCTGGTGGACTGCAAATTCATGCCATCAACTTCTGCACTATGCAGTCTCCTATATACACTGCAAGCCTTGGTCTTGGTGGTGAACATTACAGAGAGCTTAAAGAAAAAAGTCTAAATTGTTGAAAGCAATCTAGTCTAGGCAAACAGGAATGGGTATTTAAATATGTATTTTTCTTTAATAATTGTGAGTAAAGTCCTTCCTTTTCTTTCATTCTATGGTACATCAATATGTACCTTATAGATACATAGAAAAGAGCACTTAGGCTGCCTGTGTGATTGAGTTATTTGATCCTTTCAACATGTCTTTATTAAAACTGTATATTGAATTTAATCTAATATCCTAAGAGCATTGAAATTATCATATAAAGAAAATGAATTTTTCCCTGAAATGCAATATTAAAGTAATGGAAATGAAATCTCCACCCACTTTCTCTACTTCCCTGTGCAATGTCTATAAAAATAGAAATGAAGACAAACATTACCACGGTAATTATCATTATGGATTTACTAATGTGTCTTTGGGAGCTCTGGTGGCATGGTGCCTAAGGCGTTTGACTGCTAACCAGAAGGCTGGAGGTTCAAACCCACCAGCCACTCCTTGGAAGGAAGAATGGGCAATCTACTTCTGTAGTGATACTGCCTCAGAAACCCAAGAAGGGGTGGCTATGAGTCAGATCCAACTCACCAGCAATGAGTTAATCTATCTATCTATCTATTTATTTAATGTGTTTTTTGTCCTAAAAATTTCCTCACAATATTTACAAGCAGTATCCATCACTTGTCTAATGTTTGAATGCAGATATTAAACATAGTGTTGATGCAAGGAGGTCTGTTAGTAACTGATTTAACAAATGCATAAGCATTTTTATAGTCATAATAATGAAAATAAAATAAAATATCTTATTTCTAAGTGGGTTCAATATCTAGATTGCCGAGAAATACCCACGATATGAAAGTAAACCCTAAAAGTTACACAACAATCAAAATAGTTTGATTCATTTTAAGCCTAAGAAAGTTCATGATGCATCTCTCATAATATGCTTTCTTTGTACACCAGGTAATCAGCCTGGCTATCTCTACTGAAAATCTATAGAAGAGTAAAAATGACAAACTAAACTAACAAAAAGTGACTACTGTTTATAAACTTGTGATAAAAGCTAGGTTGGCAATTTGCCAAAAACATCAAGCTAACAAAAGAAAACACATGAATAGCAAAATATCACAATCTGAAATCTGAGTGTGAAGACATTCTGAAAGATTTCTTTAGTAGATGTCAGTTACACAGAAAGTAGGGAGATTCCATTAAGTATAATCTTCAAGCATCTTTTAAAATTATAATATTGTTCTTTATGCAGTACATCTTAGAAAAATGTGATGCACTTTAAATATATACCCAATGTAAATATTGGAAACAGGAATGGATGGTGGTTAATCAAGCAAACTTTATCCTACACCAGGTCTAGTCCACAACCCAATTTGCTGTGGCTCTGTTTTTCCAGTTCTATGATAGGGATAATATTTCTGAGACCTTTTTATAGTTTTGAACAAAGCATAAAGTCTGTTTCTTCTTGGAGTTTATATTCTATTGGTTTATAAAATGAAGAAATAGTGATGCATAAATGAATAAATCCTCAGCTAAAAGAAGAGTACCAATGCATTTAGAACAGTGACTCTCAAACTTCAGTTTACATCAGACTCATTCATGTGGCTTGTTAAAACACAGACTGTAAGGGTCCAACCCTCCACATTTACTCCCCTACTTCAGCTCTTCTAGTGTGGGAACCTGATATTTTATATTTCTAACAAGTTCTAAGCCAGTGCCAGGACTAGAGGGAGGTGGATATTTGTGTGCGAGAAACCTCCCCAGTCACAGACCTCAGTAAGGCAGCCACGGGACCAGCAGAAGGAAGATGTTTGCTCCTGGGGCAGGCCACATAAGTGAGCAAGATGGGGGAGACCAGGAAATGAGCAGAACAGTGTACAACAGCTAGGGGAGACAAATTTATCTGTCAGTTTGTCCTACTGTGGTACCTTGAGTGTTGCTGTGAGGCTGGAGGTTATGCTACCAGTGTTTCAAAAGCCAGCAGGATTACCTATTGTGGACAGGTTTCAGCAGAGCCTCTAGACTAAGACAGACTTAGAAGAAGGAAGAGGCCATCCACTTCTCAAAGAATTGGCCAGTGAAAAACCTCATGAATAGCAGTGAAACATTGTGTGATATAGTGCCAGAAGATAAGCACCTTAGATCTGAAGGTACTCAAAATACAAGTGGAGAAGAGCTGTCTATTTAGAGTAGAACTGATCTTAATTATATGCATAGAGTAAAGCTTTCGGGATCCCCATTTGCTGATGTGGCATGTCTCAAGATGAGAAGAAAGAGCTTCAAACATCCATTAATAATCAGAACATGGAATTTATGAACTATGAATCTAGGAAAATGGGAAGTTGTCAAAAATGAAATAGAATGCATAAAAATCTACATCCTAAGCATTAGTGAGCTGAAATGGCCTGGTTTTAGCCATTTTGAATCAGATGATCATATGATCTACTGTGATAGGAATGACAAATTGAAGAGGAATGGGATGACATTCATCATCACTGAGAATGTTTCAAAATTTATCCTGAAGGACAATGCTGTCAGTGATAGGATAATCTCCATATGCTTATGAAGAAGACCAGTTAATACCACATTATTCAAATTTACACACCAACCACCAATGCCGAAGATGAAGAAATTGAAGATTTTTACCTGCAGTCTGAAATTGACTGAACAATGCAATCAAGATATGTTAATTATCACTGGCAACTGGAATACAAAAGTCAGAAATGAAGAAGAATCACCAGTAGTTGGAAAATATGGCCTTGGTGCCAAAAAAAAAAAAAAAAAAAAAAATCCCGGAGATCGCATGATAGAATTTTGCAAGACCAATGACATATTCATTGCAAATATCTTTTATCAACAACACAACTGGTGGCTATACACGTGGACTATGCCAGACAGAGTACACAGAAATCAAATTGACTACATCTGTGGCAAGAGGTGATGGAGAAGCTCAATATCTTCAGCCAAAACAAGGCCAAGAACTAATTGTGGAGCAGACCATCAACTACTCATATGCAAGTTCAATTGGAAGTTGAAGGCAATTAAATGAAGCTGATAGAACCAAAATATGGCCTTGATTATATCCTTCCTGAATTTAGGGACCATCTAAAGATTAGACTTGATGCATTGAACATCAGTGACTGAAAACCAGAAGAATTGTGAGATAACATCAAGAACATCATCCATGAAGAAAGCAAAAGGTCTTTAAAAAGACAGGAAAGGAAGAGAAGACCAAAATAGATGTCAAAAGAGACTCTGAAACCTGCTCGTAAACAGTGAGTAGCTGAAAAATTGGATGAATCAACAGGATAAAAGAGGTGAACAGCAGATTTCAAAGAGAAGATCAAGAAGATAAAATCAATTATTATAATGAAATGTGCAAAGACCTGGAGTTAGAAAACCAAAAAGGAAGAACACTCTCAGCATTTCTCAAGCTGAAAGAACTGAGGCAAGAATTCAAGACTTGAATTGCAATATTGAAAGATTCCATGGACAATATGTTGAATGATGTAGGGAACATCAAATGAAGATAGATGGAATACACAGAGTCACAATACCAAAAAGAATTGTTAGATGAACATCTATTTCAGAAGCTGGCATATGATCAAGAATCAATGGTATTGAGGAAGAATTCAAAGCTGCACTAAAGGAATTGGCAAAAAACAAGGCTCCAGGAATTGATGGAATACCCATTGAGATGTTTCAACAAATGGATGATGCACTCAGCTATGCCAAGGGATTTGGAAGATAGCTACCTGGCCAACTGACTGGAAGCAATCCATATTTGTGCCCATCCCAAAGAAAGGTGATCTCACAGAAAGTGAAAATTATAGAACAATACCATTGATGTCTCACACAAGCAAAATCTTACTGAAGATAATTCAAAAATGGTTGCAACAATGTATGACAGAAAACTTCCAGAAATGCAAGCTGGATTCAGAAGGGGACATGGAGCAAGGGACATCAAAGCTAATATCAGATGGATTTGGGCTCAAAGCAAAGAACACCAGAAAGATGTTTACTTGTGTTTTGTTGGCTATGCAAAGACATTCAATTGTGTGGATCATAACAAATTGTGGATAACATTGAGAAGAATAGGAATTCCAGAACACTTAATTGTACTCATGAGAAACCTGTACATAGACTAGCACACTGTTGTTCAAACAAAAAAAGGGGATACTGCATGGTTTAAAATCAGGAAGGGAGTGTGTCATGGTTGTATCATTTCCTCATATTTATTCAATCTATATGCTCAGCAAATAATCCAAAAAGCTGTACTATATGAAGAAGAATGTGGCATCAGGATTGAGGGAAGGCTTATACACAGATGACACAACTTTGTTTGCTGAAAATGAGGATTACTTGGAGCACTTGCTGATGAAGATTAAAGACTACAATCTGCAATATGGATTATACCTCAATATAATGAAAACAAAAATTCTCACAACTGGACCAATAAACAGCATTATGATAGACGGAGATAAGATTGCAGTTGTCAAAGATTTCATATTACTTGGTTCTACAATCAATGCCAACAGAAGAAGCAGTCAAGACATCAAAAGACCTATTGCATTTTGCAAATCTGTTGCAAAAGACTTCTTACAATTGCTGAAGAGCAAAGATGTCTCCTTGAAGACTAAAATGCATATGACCCAAGCCATGGTATTTTCAATCATCTCATATGTGTATGAGAGCTCAACAATGAATGAGGAAGACTGAAGAAGAGTTGATGCTTTTGAATTTTGGTGTTGGCAAAGAATGTTGACAGTATCAAGGACTGCTAAAAAAAAAAAAACTAACAAATCTGTCCTGGATGAAGCACAGTTGGAATGCTCCTTGGAAGTGAGAATAGCCAGGCTTTGTCCCACCTACTTGGTCATGTTGTCAGAAGGGACCACTCCCTGAAGAAGGATGCCATACTTGGTAAAGTGGAGGATCAATGAAAGAAGGGAAGGCCCTCAACAAGACTGATTGATACGGTGGCTGCAGCAATGAGCACAGGTATAGTAGGGATTGTGAGGCTAGCACAGGACCAAGCAGTGTCTTGTTCTGTTGTACATAAGGTTGCTGTGAGTCAGAGACAATTTGACAGCACATAACAACAACAAGAATTTCCTGGCTGATGCTGCTGATTCTGATCTGGAAGCCATATGTAAAAAAACACCAGTTTAGAGAAATTTACCTGAGGCCTTCTTTGGGTACCTGTTTCTAGACTGCGGGGCCAGGTAAAACCTCTGTCAAAATTAACTAACTTAATTCTCTCTCCCTCCCTCCCTCGCACTCTCTTTTTTCTGCTCTCTCTCTTCCTACCTTCCTTCCTCCCCCCTTTCCATCCTTCCTTCCTTTCTTCCATCCGTCTTTCTATTTATCATCTCTCAATATCTCTTTCTTGCAGTTTTCAGCTTTTCAATGCTCACTTCTTAAATCCCCTTATGTGGACTTTCATATATTCTTATAAGAATTTGTGCTACAGACAAATCCATATTCACTGTCTCTACCTGTTATTCTGTTGCCTTTTCTTTTGCTTTCAATCACAGCTGGAATCCAAGAACTTATACAATAGAATCTGTTATTTTAGTAACATGCTATTTGAGAAGAGTGCCTTAACTATCAGGAAAAAAAAAAAAAAAAGGTCTATATCTAGCTATCATTTATCACAATTTTCAGTGCTCCACTTCTTGGTCAATTATGTGAATAATGTTTGGTGGAGACGGGGAAACATGTTAAGGTTTTTTTCTGTAGTCCAGGCTGGAGATGTTTGGATTAGGAGGATGGAGGTAGATCTTGAGAGAAATAGATAACTTGAGGTTAGAAGTACAGCAAGGACTTGATTTTAAGTGATATGAGGAAAACAGGGAAAGAAAAAGACTAGTTTTAGATTTTGATCCACTAGTGCTATCAATTACTAAGAGCCTAGTTGGGGCAGAATGAGTTTTGGAGAAGAAGATCAAGTTTGTTTCTTCTTTTGTTTTGATTTTTTAAAATTTTTGTTTATTTTAAGTAAAATGATGTTTTTTAATTAATAAGTTGCTAATTGCTGGGTGAGCAAATTGGGGCTAAAACAGATTAGGTTTGAAGGGTTTTTCGGGAACGTGGAAAAATAGATATTTAAAACTATGTACCATTTAGATGTCAAATAGAAATTTTCACTGACTTCTTAAGCACATATTGTATCTCAATTTGCTTGGCTCCTCCATCTCCCTTCACTCTTCTCTCCTCTTCCTTCTCTTCAGCAACAATACATTCCTCTTTTTTTTTTTTTGGACAGAACAATTAGCCAGATAATCTCAGTTTCTACCTTTTACTCACTGATTCTTCTAAAGCACAGCAGTGTTCTCTCCAAGAGGACTTCTGGTGCCAGCTTGCAAAATAATACAATTTTGCTTCCTCCACAGCATGATTCAATGAGCTATGTCTTGTTTCTATCATTTGAGAATAAGCTTCTTGTGAGAAAGAAGATGGAAGCGATTCATGGACGTAATTTGATAGATAAAGTGCATCCAAAAGTCTGAATTAACCAAGAGTTAGGATTTCTTCTAAGTTTTGTTTGTCTCCTTAGGTCAATGAAGTCACTCTCATGTTTTCAATTCCTTAAATTACAAGGGTACCACTTTGTTGATATTGCAAAAAGTCTGTGGGGGCAGCTTCATCTGACCTCCTCTAACTTTACAAGGGGAAAGACGTATTAAGATCCACATCAATAACCCAAGGCTGATGCCTATGCAGTAGAGGTCAGATATGCTACCACCCTCCAAACATTTTGCTAATACTGACACCAACCATCCTCCCAATAACACTCTCAGCTTCTCTGCTGGGTTCAATAATTCACTGCAATGGCCACATTGAACTCACAGACAAAGTAACAGGCTACAATTCAGGTTTAGGAACTCTCAGGACACAGTTCTTAGGATAGTTTCTTCCCAGGCATGCCATGTGCAGGTTGTCTCTGGCCTTGGCCTCAGCCCTGCTTGGGCCAGTGTTACAATGCTGTTTTAGCTTTGAAATAGATACTCAAAAAGGTAGGCCAGCCTACCAGCAAGCCTCCTGCTGAAGACATTCAACGTCCTTGCTCTATTGGCCAGGAAGCCCACCATTCTGTCTCATGCCTATCTCTTGGTTCTGCTACTTCTAGAGAAAGAAAGAGAGAAAGAGAGAAAGGAAGGAAAGAAGGAAGGAAGGAGGGAAGGAAGGAAGGAAAGAACGAAGGAAGGAAAGAAACTCATTGCCCCCTAGTCGATCGTGACTCATAGCGACCCCTCCTTGGGTTTCCGAGGTGGTATCACCAAAGTAGATTGCCCAATCTTCCTTCTGAGCAACGGCTGGTGGAATCTGCTGCTGTCATATCTCTGCTTCACTCCCCGCTTGTTTTTCTTGGTGGCACTGAGATCTCTTGTTCCACCTCTGGGATGGCTCATTTTAAGCCTATCAGAATGGCACTACTGACCAATCCCCATGTTAAAATTCCATACATCTTTTGTCCATGGTCCTAGCTACTCCTCAGAAGGAAGATTAGGCAATCAACTTCCATAGTGATAGCGCCTCGGAAACCCAAGGAGGGGTCTCTATGAGTGGATCTGACTCCACTGCAGTGAGTTTGTTTTTTTTGGTACCCCAATAAGGGTCTTATGTACCTTATTTACATTATTAACAAGCTATCCATACCCATCACTGGGCTATAAAAACCTTATGTTTACATAGTTCCACCCAGTCATCTGGTGGCAGTCACAAAAACCATGGTGAGAAGAGCTATAGTAAGTAATTCACTGCACCACAGATACAAGTCATGGTATTGATAATTCTAAATCTCCCTAGGCATATAATTAGGGAAATCTAGCATAATAAAAGCAGCAAAACAAACTTTAAAAGCTTTGTATGTGGATATTAAAATAATTTGTATTTTCAGATAAAACTATATACAAAGAATTCAAACTTGGGAAATTAAATAAACAACTTTCAAAATGCCTTTTGCAACAAAGTGACTATTTAACCATTTATGTGTGTCTGTATTTGAATGGGGATTTAAACTTCATTGACAATTCTATAGATGTTTATCTAAACTTTCAAGAAAGTGTAAGGAATTCACATACAAATAGGAGCTCTGTTGGTGCACTGCTGCTAACCAAAATGTTGATGGTTCAAGCTCATCAGGTGCTTCATGGACCAAGATAAGGCAGTGTGCTTTCATAAAGGTATACAGCCTTGTACACCCTATGGAGCAATTCAAGTTGGTCCTATAGGGTCACTCTGAGTTGGAATCTATTAGAAGAGAGTGATTTTGGTTTGGTTTTCAGTTGCATATGAATGTGTAATATGTAAATACTACTTAGTATTCTATTAATATAATTAATGCACTTTTAAAGACATCTTTTCCTTTCTATTTCCTTATCATAGGCTACATATCGAAATCGAATTGTGAGCCAAAATCTCAGCACAAGGGACAGAAAACCAATGCATACTCCCACCGAGGACCGTTTTAGATACTCCACAACTGACCAGACAAGCCCCTACAAAAACAAGACTTGTCAACTCTCAAGTCTATGTTTAGGTAATTTCTTGAAGGACAAAGAAATAGTGGAAGTTATCAAACATTCAAGAGGAACTTATGACACCTTTACTTCAGAGGTCACCCAGAATTTACGGGCCACAGGTATGCAGAGCTCTCTGAAACCAACAGCTAAAACAGAAGGGTTGTCTTCATTCTCAGAAAAACCAAAAGACCAATCTGCTGTGGCCCGGCAGCATTCAACCTTTATTGGCAGGTTTGGACAGCCACCAAGAGGACCAATCTCTTTACACATGTACAGCAGGAAGAATGTTTTCCTACACCACAATTTACACACCACTGAGCTGCAGACTCTAGATCAGCAGGATGGGTAATCACCTTATTCCTGTCTCTGGGTACAGTGAAGATGGTGAGGACCAAGGGTTTCTCATACATAAAGCATAACTCATATTTAAAATCATCATGTACTTCTTATTACTTTTTAGTTTTAGTTATCAACAAAGATTTGTTCACTTTCTTTTATTCTTTTAAAATGAGACTTTGAGCATGCTAATTGAATTAGATTGAACTGCCTTGGAGATGTTACTATATATATGTATAATGAATGGAACCATCTTGCTGGTTTATAAATGATAAACTTATCATTTATCTTTTATTTCTGTCACTCACTGATATGTATTGAAATTTCAGAAGGTAATATCAAATAGTGCTCTGATCATTTAATGGTGTTACTGTGAAAATACATGTGAGGAATGAATAGATAAAGGAATTGTAAAGAATTTTAAATTACATAGTTAATAGAAGGAGAAAAGAAGAGGGGTTTAAAAGTCTTATGTTTGGTATTATGTTTATTTGAAGAATGAAGTTTGCTTGCATGTAACCTAGAGATGCGTTTACCTCTCTATTACATACACTCAAGCTTATCTTGCTACACTATTAAGGGGGATGGTAGCTATTTATTTTATCCTCTAAATGCTTAGTTCACGCTAGTTCACAAAGGATTTCAGACTGAGTAATTGCTAGCCAAATAGCAAATGACAGCTCCAATCCTCTAAAAAATTTTCTTTTACCTTTTTCTACTGATATTGAAGTACTATGACCTAACATAGTGAGGTGGTAAAGATGGATGAATTTTCACAAATGATGCACAAAGCATGATATGCTATGCCTTTGACTCACTGTCATTGAAGTTTAGCATATTTTTAAAATTTGGAGGATGGAATATTATACAAAAAATATTATTTTATTTCACTCTCATTATATGTTTTTCAGTACATATGATTTTATGTTCCTTTGTTTTAACCTGTGTCCAAACTTGTATTATACTCATCTACCCATATCTATGACTCCACATGATGAATTGAGGATCCAGAAAGTCAGTTTTGGTAGCCCAGTATGCAATACCCAGACTATGCAGCCATCTAGAGTTAAAACAAAAAGCAAAATATATCTGAACAATTGCAACTTGATTTTAGAGATAAATCTCTGATATGTATATAAAATTCATTTCATGACAAATATTTCTCTTTGAAAAAATGTGAGATAATCAGTTTTATACATGAAATAAATCAATAAAACTAAATAAAATAATTCATTTATATTTAAGTACTAATGGAACAGTAAATATCAAGCAATAAAAAATAAAATTAAAAATTAAAAAGTCAGTGAGACTCAGGGCTATAGGCTTCTTTTACAAAGATAAAAGCTGGTAACTGTATCCACATTATGCATAGTCATGCAAATTGAAACTGTCATACCTACTGCATGATCTGTTTCCTCTGCATTCTGTAACAGATAGAACCCATCACCATGTACAAATGAAAAGAATAAAGGGAAGTTGAGATAGCAGTTTTAGCATGGCATCTGACTAACCTGCTTAAATTAGAGATATGTTTGAATGTATCTTCTAGTATAACGAAAAATGTATTTAAGCTCTATACCTTGGGGAAAAGCCACTAGATTTCCTCCCCTACCTTTAACTATTGAGCTTTGATAAATGCTCACACTTTGACTAGGATTAATAGAGTTGAGAGTCTAGCAAATATGTTGTATTTGCAATTTTGTTTTTCCAAGGGAAGACACATGTGCATCAAGACAAATGTTTGCCACATGTTTTCTTTGGTTGCATAATTGTAATTCTGCTGAAAGAGAACAATCCTCACCACAATTTGCTTGACTTAATGAGACTGCTATCTAAACTTCCCACTATATTTTAGAAGCTATTTAGAATATCTACACAGATTTACATTTTAGGCTAGGTAATTTTTAAGAAATATTAGAAAACTAACAATTATTAATTGTGGAATTCAGCTCGATGTGTCCTGAAAGTTGGTGTGTGTTGCTACTGTATTTTAACTCTGTAAATAAATGAGCATGAGAAAATAATCAAGGATTTTTTCAAGGATTTTTTTCCCAGGATATGGAAATACTATGTATCACAAATAATGTTCTTGATTTGAATTTTTGGAGTTTGTAGTTTTGATTTCCTGGAAAATAGACTTTTGGATTATACTTTGTAAAAAAATAATCTATTTAAGAAAAGCTGTGATTTAATAGACAATTTAAGAGCTGTTTTAAACACTCATATTTTCTTGCAAAATCTTTTTTAAAGGCGAAACGTTCAAAAAGAAAACTTGGATTACACAGTTCAATTTAAAAAAGAAGGATATTTTTTGGAAATATCATCTTAAAACTGTTTTGTATCAGTATTTTCAGCATTGTTATAATATTATTTGTAATACTAAGTGTAACTCAGGCCTGGAGAAGATGTAAACCCACTATGCTAATGTGCAGTACATCTAACTGTGCAACAGGGGTGCTTTGTATGATTATATATATATATATATGTATATATATGTATATATACACTCATAATAATAGCATGTGGGCATTCTTTCAGCGAATTGATTTCTTTGTACTAAATCTCTAGTTTTTTAAGGCAGTTCCATGTATAAAAATGATTTCTACATTTCTCCAAGGCGGTACATATCCAAAGACATGACACCAGGGGGAAAAAGTGCTTGTTTTTTGGTCAGAAGCAGTGTCTTTTCTTTTCCCTTCCTCTTTTTTCTGTGCATGTATTTGTGTAGCTTAAGCCTATGTAATCCTAAAATTTCTGTTGCAATTCATCTGTTCTGGATTTAGAATGTTTTCCAAAGGATACTTAAGAAGAGATGTTCCTTGAAGAAAGAGTATTTCCACCTGCAAATAAATTGTTCTCCGTTTTTGTAATTATTGGAATTATTGGAACATGAAAGGGTATTTCTATGAACTCAGTGATTTTTTTCTAAAATAATTTTATATGCTAATAGAGCCACAGCAAAAATATGAATCATCTCTCAAATTATTTTTGTTTCTTTGGAGCATGATAGTCTTTGTGCAACTGACATCATGAAACTGTAACTGCAATACTAAAGGTGTGAGTCTACCAAACTCAAGACGCTCAGGTAGGAACCTAGAGCCACATGTTATTATAGTCATTTTTGTTATTTATTGATGAAGACATAAATAAAATAGTAAGCCGATAGTCAATATTAAAATGTGAGCATGCACGTAGTTAATTAACTTAAATTGTTTACAAAGGTTTTTATTATTCGTCTAAGTTTATGGCCCACGTTTTACCCCTGATATTTTCCAACATTCTGTGCTAGCCCATTGTCATTATTTTCTGAGTGTGGAGCTTTCATTGAATTCAAAGGAAATTTCATGTTTTGTTTTGTTTTCTTTGTTCTGTATGTGTATTTATTAGTGAAAAACCCCCCTCAAAAAAGAGTCAAGTTTTTTTTTTTTTTTTTTTTTTTTTTTGCTATTGTTTATTATATGTTTTAAGGACCATATCCCCAAGAGAAATGATTGCATTCTGTCAGTCTTACCTGGCACATTCTTAGTAACATAGGTGCTGATGGAATAGTGGGAGCCATTTACTGAACGGCGAGGAATGTTTATCCACATTTTTGGTCATCATTACTTGCCCCATTATCAAGAAATAGTAAACCACAGCAATGAGTACTTTGAATTCTGAGTATAATTTTATAATTCTACTTTCATAAATATAATCCCACAATTATAATATCATAATAATATGAATGTCTGTTTTAGCTCATTTTGCTTTCAGATCTGTATATTCTGATGAGCTGTAGAACTTGGAAGTGGTTCAGAACACCCCATCTTCATTGAGCCAGGCATAGTGGAAACGTAAAGTGGAATGAGTATAAGGGTATAGTTTATGATTGCCCTATGGCCAGATGCTTGTCTCTTTTTGATATATCTGCATAGAACTGCATAGATTCATTTATATCAGTATTTAGATCACATTCTGGAACTCAATTCTATGTTGACATTATTATCAAGCCCATATATGTATTTCAAAATTTTTTTGTAGAAGCAGTATTTTAATAACACATACTATGTTTCAGAACTTTACTTCTTCATGAATTTAAACTTTCTAAGTTTTTCTTGTTCTTTTTCTTTGAGCTTACTTTGTTATGTCACCTCCAGGCTATATCTGAATGCATGGCAGAGATGATGGAAAATATACACCCATTTTGATTCTTATACAAAACTAAGTTGTACTGCAGTATAAGAGCAAATATCAAACAAACAATCCAACCAAATTAAAGAACCCATTTCTTTAATAAACTTCTTCAGCAAATGTTTATTTTTCAAATCTTGTTCTGTGCCAGGTTGGTTTACCAACAATCAGAACAAGAAACATATCCATGAAATCTTTATTTACAATAAATTTAATCTGAGAACCCAGTTCTATTTCCAAGGAGTACAGCCCAAAGAC
The DNA here is from genome assembly GCF_000298275.1 of Orycteropus afer afer. NCBI lineage: Eukaryota > Metazoa > Chordata > Mammalia > Tubulidentata > Orycteropodidae > Orycteropus > Orycteropus afer. The sequence goes on along the minus strand of NW_006922147.1, from coordinate 1,355,930 downwards.
AAAGGTCAAAAGATGGCATGTGCCAGTTTCACTATGTATAGAAAAGAATAAAGGCAGTTCACCTTACTTAAGTCCTAAAGAATTTCTCACAAAATTGTGAGGCAATGAAAATTCTTAATGCAAAGTAGATTTCTACCACATGTGTAAAATGACCTAGAATGTGAGATATCATGGTTCTTTCTAGAGCATTTTCAGTGTAGTCTATTTAACTTCACCAGTTTAATCTAGTAAACATGCCCCAACAAACATGCGGTTCTCTTAAACAAAAAAAAATCTAGGAAAGGAGTTGCCCATGTTTCAGCACGCTTTTTCAAATATAACCTTATTTTCAGGTCACAACAACCTAGTAAGTTAGTTATTATTTTCTTCACTTCATAAATGAGATCAGAGAGGACAGATATTTTGGCAAGGACACACAACATGTATGTTTCACTATATTTGATTTTGTAAACCTTAATCTTTTTGTTTTTACCATTCTTCTCTCCAGAGTAAGCTCTCTCCCAAGAGGCAGAATGATTCAAGCAAATATGTGCTGTCTCAATACTTTTACTCTTAAAATTCTACTGATATTTTTAGAGAAGAAAATCTGAGCAATGCTCTATTTTAGCAGACCAGAATACTTCTCATTCAAAGCATTTTTAAGACAATTAAGATGCTTAGATCAATAAATATAGAATCCTGTAAAGAAAACACTACTAAGTTTACCTTCTATAAAGTCTAACAACCAAATTTTCTCTTTTTGAAGGTAATCAGGAAAAATAATAAGAAATTATTTCATGTTATATTTTTTCAAGTAGAGCATCAATCCTATGTCTAACAAAAGGAAACAATAGAATAGATTGAAAAAAGAAAAAAAAATATTTTAACCAGATTACCTTATTATTTATTTTCTTCATTTTCTGAGGTTACCATATAGCACCCATTGAATTTGATAACACTTTTATGTTGCCTTATATACATGAAAGAAGTAAGATCTCTACAAGATATTTAATATATTTCTATCTGGACACAATAAATTACAGCTAATTTAAAGATTCCCTAAATATTCAGATGGAGTTGAAATTAAATAGGAAATAAAAATATTTTAAACTTAAAATATTTTTTATTTTATAGTTGATTATATGTACTTAAATAATGTCCAAATAAAATATAATCCTACCATAAATTGTCTCTTTCAAAATCTTTATTTTTAAGAATGCAAGAGAATTTGAATATTAAATTAAGGAGGCTTGGTGGCACAGTGGTTAATTACTCGGCTGCTAACTGAAAGGTCAGTTGTTTGAACCCACCAATTAATCCACCAGAGAAAGATGTGGCAGTCTGTTTCTGTAACAACTTACAGCCTTGGAAACTCTACTCTGTTCTATAAGGTTGCTATGAGTCAAAATTGACTCCATGACAATGGTTTTTGGTTTAGAACCTACTTCATGAAAAGAATTAAAAATGTCATGCACAAGAGATGTGGGTCTGAGATTATTAACACTTATAATAATATTTTCTATTCTTCATTGCCAATATTGTAATGATTGATAGAAAAATAACAATTAATAAATTTACTCTCAAAATTGTAAGTTTTCATAATATCGAATGTCATAGTATAATTTTTTGTGTGTGTTGTTCTTGAATTCCCAAAAAAGAACAGTGATGTCATTAATGGAAAATTCCATCATTTGAATAATATTCTAAGAAAAGATTGATACATTGAAGTATAGTGATTAGAAAAACTGCATATTCCTTGTGCGTAATAAATTCTAAAACAAGAAACATATTGTGTGGTACCTGACTGCTTTTTCTATGATATTAATTTTGTTCTGAATCTGTCTTGGTGATAGATTAGCTTGCACATGTATACATACTAAGTACAAAGCAATGGGATTTATTTCTAGGTTCTTGAGAGTCATGGCCATTGCAAAGGCAAATCAGACACTTGTCTCATCAACCAGTTGACATGATGTTTATTTCCACTTCCTTCACCACAAGGCCTATCTTAATTTCTGATGTACACTAATAAAGTGCAATATCCCTGGAACCTTTATGGTAATATACTACTATCATTTCATTTTAATATATATGCAGAATCTCTTCATTCTGAATATTACTCTTTTTATCTCCATTTTTTTTACAATTAATCATAACTCTAAATATATCTGATAGTGTTTAGAATTTATAGTTTAAGAAATCCTATTTATCTATCAAATTTTGTTTTAATAACATAAAAATCCAAAATTTTAAGTTAGCATTGTGATGTACACACACATATACATATACACTTGGAATTTTCTTAAATGGAGAGAAGATAGATGATTCATAAAAGCTACTCAAGTACCTGGAACTGTCCATAGGTGTGTATCTTTTTGGCATCCATACCAGCCATTAAGGAATAATATACACTTCAAATGCACATGCAAGGCCTTGAATATGTATCCCAACATTATATATTTAAACCCTTCAGGTGTTCTCTGTAACCTCAGAACTTCAGTCAATGGTTCCCCTCTGGTGTCTGAAGCAGAGATAATATAATGCAATTTCCAAAAGCTGAAATGAACTAATATGAAATATTTTATAATTTGTATTCCATATGACCTTACAGTTTTAGATTCAATCATTCTCCTGACCACAAGAAGAGTTTCTCCTTTATTCTGAACTCTCTTTTCCATAAAGGATGGCATGAAGTACTATATTGATTTTAACATTATTATTATTATTAAATTACCAAAGACATTAGAATTTGGAGGTTATTTTGAATATTTTCATGAGAATTCATAAAACTCTATTTCTAGATTCTGTGGTAATCCTTTACAAATCCTTTGGATATGAATATAATCAATAAGCACATTATTGGAGATGAATCCTATTGCTAATTGTCTTTAAAATTTCAATCGAAAAACAATCATTTTTGAATATATTTTAAATAAATATTGATAAATATTTACATATATATTCTGTCAAATATTCTCATTTTTAATCTTATTTTAAATGAGCCTTACATGTTTCATTCTTTCTTGTGGGTCTTATTTCTCTAATATAGCAGATACTTTGGCATTTGAAGATATATTATCAATAGAACAGGCATCATAACATTATATGTATAAATGTGTCACAAATGCATACTTCAGTTTAAGAGAGATTTTAAAAATTGAATCACTTTTCAGAAGATTTCTGTGAAAGTAGAACCTGTGTTTATACAGTTAGTTTGAGTTAATAATTAAACCAAGTACAGTGCTTCTTATAATCTTGTTTGCAAGCCTGCATCCAGAATTTCACAATAGGAAAGATATATTGCTTTGTTTAAAGTATTACCTATAATACACTGATAGTATTATGGCTAGGAAAAAAATACAATGTTAAAATATGGGTATTTCACGCTGCAATTCACTGCTAGCATCTAGGTATGTTCTGTTTCTCCCTTCACTGATTGCTACATTTAATAAAAGAACTATTTAAAGTTAACCTTTAACTGAAATTATGTTAAAGGTATGGTCACCTCCTACACTATAGTTTGGCCCCGACACCATATATTTCCTATTAAAGGAGAGAAGGACAGAAAGAGGAATATACACATAAATCCGTTCTTGAATGATCTTGGTGAGTTATAACATATGGCTGTGTCCAGGAATTTGTGTTGGTGCCATGTTGCAACTTAACGGCTAATTTAAAGAGTTTATACTGGATACATTAAGTGAGAATCTGATAAACCTTACTTTTATCCTCACACAAAAAAGAAAAGAACACTCAAAAGTGTACCCTTGCAGCTTTTTGACTAAGTAAGTATTACCTAAAGCCAATTCATTCCATAAAGCTGTAAGCTGTAACACCATTTTACAGCCTTAATCACTATAGTTTGGTTAAGAAAACAAGGCTAATTAATAGAAGCTTTAATATTGTTCAAATCTGTAAATTTAAGGATTTTAAATCATATAGTATTGCTTGTTATGTTTAAAGACCTGACATTTATAATCATCTGATTATTGACATAATTAAGTAAAATTACACGTTGCAAAAATTAAAGAATTAATACTACCCGAATCATAATGTAAAGTCAAAGATCCATTCAGAAAGATTAGTAGAACACAAAATCTTGATGAAGAATTTTTGTTAATCAACTGAGACAGAACAACGCCTGATTATTTAATAAAGTTACACCAACCCCTGCTTCCAAATACAATGGCTAAATGTAGACGTTTCCAGAGGACCCTTTCATAATGAATCTCAGAAGCTATGGGACCATTTACATCAAGTAACTTACATGATAGGTAAACCCATTATAATAATGAGCATAATCATGCAATTTCATTAAAAATAAAATTGGAGTCATTGTAAATATGTGATCTGTTTCTCCCCAAAGATGCATAAACTCATCTTTCAAAGGAAGTTGTACAAACACTTCTTAGAAAGGGATTATTTGCTTTATTTGGAATATAAATTCAAATGTTTATACTCTTTCAACTATTCAATTATAAGAGGTGATCAAACACCTTCCCAAAATTTTTGATGAAGGGTAAGATATTTGGAAAAGTTCAGAAAGAAAAAAGGAATCTCTCTTATTGTACCAAGGAAGCAAGTAATTGTGATCTAGTCAAATAATGTGCCCTTAAACTTGTTACATAGACACATTTGTCTTTGTTCTAAACACATTGGATAAATGAGATTGAAAATAATCTGTGAGTAGAGAAACTGAAACCAGCTAATATATAAGTTCATACCCCAGATCTAATAATTTCTTTCCATCTTCCTGGGACAATATGTACCTCAATTGCTTGATCTGTAGAATGGAATAATAAGAGGATGCAACTGCCATGGTTGTCATGAGGATTAATTAAATTAATATTTATAACACTTAGAAATAGTGTCTGACACAGAATAATAGGTACTTTCACCTTTCATCGATTAAACTATCAATCAAAAACAAAACACAACATAACAAAAAACAAAAGATCTTTAACGTTCTTGTTAAGTGGAATGTCTGTAGGACTTGACTTTGTCCAAGTGTATCACCAATGATGCCACTATACGTGAAAAAAAAAAAAAATCTGCTCATCTGTGAGAGAATCTCAAGCAAAATATTATCAGAAATGATATATTCTCTGGACTTTTCAGATTTTTAAAAAATTTTTTTTAAGATTCAGTGATCCAATCATGGTTATGATGTGGATGAATTCACACACAGAATTATACAATTCCTGGATTCATTGAAAAAGGAGAGAGGGGTAGCATGGTAGAAAAACAGAAAACAATCTTTATTTTTACTGTCAGAATCTTGGGTTATATTACATTTCACTGATTTTATCTTGCTGAAGATAAGGTTGTGCCCAACACAGACTTATTTTTATATTATTTTTTGTTCCCCATGGATACACACACACACATACTCTAATGTTTCCTGTATTAAGCTGTTTCTTCACCTATTACTAAAAAAAAAATTAAAAAAAAAAATCATGAGCATGCTTAGTGAAATGTCAAGGTATTGACTTTAAGACTGCAGTAGTATATTGTAAGGAACAGAATCTAATGTCTCTTATAAGGATTACAGAAAGTGTTAATGTCTGTGGCTGAGAAAGTTGGTAGCAAAACATCATAGGATTAATATTTGTGAAGAATATTACATAGAGGACAAGAATAAATACAAAAGACCTTACTGTTTTATTTTGTACTGTATTTTAAACAATAAGGATGTTTCAATTCCTTCTCTGTAATAATTTCTTAATGAGATTAAGTCTTATAGATTACTTCCCATTAAGTTCTCTCTCAAGACCTGCATGAAAGTCTTAAAGCAATGATTTGTAATAATAAATTCTGAATTTTCCACTGAAAGTTCTGAGGTTTAAAGTCCACTTAATCCACACTTTGGAGCAGTGAAATAACAATAGAATAAAAGATTTAAAATTAACAGGGATGTAGTCATTTAGAAGCTTTAAAAAAAAATCAAATACAATTTGAGTATTTCTGAAAAAACAATTCTGATAACTATATTACCAGAATTGCATGCACATTCAGTTTTATGCATGCCTTTATGGAATCTATCTACAGATTGGTCCTTTACCATCTGTCAAACAGTGTGCTCCACAGGTGGAATGTAAAGACAAGATGATAAATTACCTCCTCTCAAGGTTTTTAGATTTATGCTTCATTTATTCACATAAAAATAGTGATGAAGAGCTCTGTTTAGTTTTCTGAAGTGGATTATTTTTAATTAATTTTAGTAATTCCTAAAAAACACTGTGTGATATTCTGTATTGAGCAGACACTACTGCTTTATGTGAAAGCTTTTTATCTAGTTCTCACAAAACTATGGTGTGCTATGAATTGAATTGAGTCCCCTTAAAATATGTGGGGACTAGCATGAGAGGAAAAAAATGAGTGGGATGATGGTCTGGGGGTAGAGCATACTTTCCTGGATTTTACCCCCAGGAGATCAATTTCTAACAGTGAAGATACAAAAATGATCACCTCTGGCTCTAGAAAAAATATGGATCCAAAAATTATCCCCTCTTGGATCTAGTGAAATATGCTCAGAAAAATCTTCCTAATAAGGGTCTATTCCCTGCAAAAGACATTACCAGAACTTTACCCCAAATAAGGGAAGGTGTATCTATCTCCCACACTAGCTCTCTCTAACCTTCCTGCCACTTCCAAGGGAGTGAGAACAAATAAATAAACAAATAAATCTAAGAAACAATTGTGAAGGTCACAACCAAGAGACAATGGATCATTAAAAGATAGAGATTTCAAAATAAGATTATAGAAGTTTTTTCCTTACCACATCTTATGATTAGACCAACAGGTTTCCAATATAGTAACAGTAGGTTACAGTAGAAATTGTTACAAGTTTCAGACCATGAGAAGGAGTATTAGAGAAGCCACCAAGTATTCCCTCATGTCATTAGAATAATTTGAAGCCTCTGATAACTATAACTACAGGTATCATTAAATATTAGAAAATCCTAGCCAAATTAATATAAAATTTCACATGAAGAGCATATTGCATCAATTCTTATTATTCACAGCATGTCTGGCTTTCAGCAAGTAATTATAAGGCATGAGGAAACTCACTCGGAAGTGACAAAACAAGCCACAATAAACAGATTCATATATAACAGATTTTAGATTTATCAGTCAGGAATTTAAAAATCACTGTGATTAATGCGTTAAGGTCTTGAGTAGAAAAAAAATTAGACCACATTCAAGAACAGATGTTTTAAATAAGCATGTTGCTGTTGTTGTGTGCCGTCGAGTCAGCCCCGACTCATAGGGACCCCTTCTTATGTTTCTGAGGCAGTATCAATACAGAAGTAAAAGGTTGCATAGTGATAGAAAATCTGAGAAATAAATAATACTGGGGGGGGGGACTAAAAATAATAACATAAATGAAGAAGGTCTTTTGGTTTTTTGGTTTTGATGGACTAATCAGGAGATTGGACATTACTGAGAAAAAACTGAAATGTTAAGAGAAAAAGAATACAATGAATAAAAACTGTAACAAATATTCAAGAACTGTGGGATGATTTTAGGATATTAACATATGCATAATTGGCATAACAGAATGTGGGGGGGGCAGGTAGAATATTTGAAGTAATAATGACCAAGCATTTTCCAAATTTAATAATGGACAATACGCTTCAGATTCATGAAGCTCAGAAAGCTTCAAAAAGGATAAATACTTATAAAATGTGTTGTTGTTGTTATGTGCCGTCGAGTCGGACCCGACTCATAGTGACCCCTTCTTGGGTTTCCAAGGCAGTATTACTACAGTAGATTGCCCAATCTTCCTTCCAAGGAGTGGCTGGTGAGTTTGAACCGCCAGCCTTCTGGTTAGCAGTCAAGTGTCTTAGGCACTACGCCACCAGAGCGCTTAAGCATATCATACTCTTAATTGATGTGAAGTAATTGTTTGACAAAAGTGATATTAGTTGCAATGTCCTAGGTGATTCTAGGACATGGATAAGTGAAATAGATGAGAAAAAGTTTGTAACATAAGGGAAGGAGTAATTGTGGTGTATGGTACACCCACTCCTCACTTATAGTCATAGATAGGGTCCAAAGATCAGATCAATATGCAAAAATAAGCATTACACACAAATAGAAGATGACTACATGAGATTCCAAAATGGAGGATAACTTTATCAGTACATAACTTCTAATTACATTGTTAGATAAATACCAAATTATATCATTATATGTCAAAGCATAACATTACATAAATGCCAAATTACATCATTGCCTAACTGCCAAACCTCTGATAATCCTGGTCCAGTAAAATTGAGAAAACAACCTTAACCATCACAACTAGCATTACTCTTGCCTCACACTTTCGTGTTTGTTACTGTCTGATATATGTCATTAATGAACATAATAGTCAGATAGTAAATATTCTATTATTGTCATAAATGAAAAATGACAAATAATGAGATAGACAATAAGTATAGAGTAGGTGTATTATATAATATATGAGGTGACTGTGCAATAAGTGAAGTGGTACAGTGTTATATGAAGGTAGACTTAGACTAGTTAAAATGTATGTTATATACCCTGAGGCAACTACTATTTTTTTTTAAAGTAAGTATAATTTATATTCTAAGAGAAGAGATAAAATGATAAAATGCTCAATTATAAACAAACAACAGAAAATAAGACAGGAAAAAAATGTAATAAATGAGTACAGAGTTATACATATGGTAAAAATTGATCTAATCATATTAATATAAGGAGGTCTGGTGATGTAGGGGTTAAGGTATTTGGCTGATAACCAGAAGGTTGTAGATTTGAACTCACTAGCTATTCCACGGGTGAAAGATGACACAGTCTATTTCCATAAACGTTTAGTGCCTTGGAAACCCTACTCTGTCCAAAAGGGTTGCTATGTGTCAGAATCTACTTGATGGCAATGACAATGGGTTTGGTTTATATTAATATAAACTTAAGTGTGAATTGTCTAAGTATACAAATTAAATTACAGAAATTGTTAGAGTACGTAAAAGTCAAGATACAACCATAGTTGTATACAAGAAAACTGTTTTAATTGAACTACTTATAAAAACACAGGTAAGTTAAAAGTAAAGGGATAGAATAAGACATACTATGCTAGCACTAAATTAAAAGGAAAAAAAAAAAGCTGCAGCAGATATATTAATTTCAGACAAAACAGATTTCAGATAATTGTCAGAGAAAAATGGATATTACACAATGATAAAAGGATTAGTTACCCCAGGAAACATAACAACCCTAACCATATAGGCATCCAACAACAGAACTTCAAGTTACAAAAAGTAAAACTGATAGCATTGAAAAATAATAACAATAGAAAATCCACCTTTGTTATTGGAGACTCAACACTCTCGGTTCAGGAATTAATTGATGGATTATTTCAGGAAGAAAATTGGTAAGCAAATATTTACCTGAACTACATGAGCAAGCAACTTGATAGAATTGACTTTTATAGAACATTACACCCAACAACAATCAAATGCACATTTTTCATGAGCTCACAGGGAATATTCACCCATGATAGACCATTAACTGAGATAGACAGCCTTCTGGGAAATGAAACAATCCTTTACATATTTAAAAGAATAGAAATAATACAATTTACATTTTCAGAGCAAGGAGTAATTAGATTAGAAATCAATAAAAGAAATATACTTTACATAAACTATTTGTAGATGCTTCTAAATAATATGTGAGTCAAAGAAGTCTCAAGAGAAATTTAAAAAAATATTTTGAATCAAATGAAAAAGAAAATACAAATTGTGAAAATTTCAAGATAAAACAAAAGTTGAATTTAACAATAAAGTGTATTATTAAATCCATGCATTTACATGAGTTCACCAGGAGTCAGAATCAACTCTATGACAGTGAACAACAACAAATACATATATTAGAAAAGAAGAAACATCAAAAGTCAACAATCTAAAATTCCACCTTAGGAAACTAGAGAAAGAAGAATATTTAAAACCTAAAGCAAGCAGAAGATACAAATAAAAGATATATAATAAAAATTAGAATAGAACTAAATTAAATTGAAAACAGTAAAAGTACACAGAAGATCAAAAAAGCAAAAGCTGGTGACATATTGCCTAAGCCACTTGACTGCTAACCAGAAGGCTGGTTTTCAAACCACCAAGCATTCCTTAGAAGGAAGACTGAGCAATCTACTTCCATGGAGATACTGCCTCAGAAGCCCAAGGAGGGATCACTGTAAGTTGGGTGCGACTCGATGGCAGTGAGTTTTTCTTTCTCTCTCTCTCTCTTTTTTTTTTTCCTGTTCTTTGAAAAAAGCAATAAAATTTATAAAATTTTATACAAAGAATAAATGAGAGAAAAAGAGCAAATAAAAATGACTAATACAGAAATGAAAGTGAAGTCATCATTACTATCTCACGGATATTAAAAGATAATAAGGGACTATTATGAATGACTCTATTTTTCAATTGAAAAACAAACTAAATGAAAAGGGTCAAATATTTCAAAGATTCATACCCCCAACACTCTCAGAACAAAGCATAATTTGAATAGCCTATATTGATTAAGGTAATTAAATCAATAACTAAAAATCTTCCCTAAAAGAAAGCACCAAAGCCCAAATTGTTTCACTTGCAAATTTTGCCCAACAATCAATTGGAAATAATTTCAATGCTGTACAACTTCTTCTAGAAAATAGAAGTAGAGGGAATAATTCCTAACTCATTCTATGAGACCAGATTAATTCAAATACCACCAGCTAAATGCATTGTAAGAAATAAATAAGTAAACTACAGATCAACATTTCTCATGAACATAGATATAAAAATCCTCAGCTTTAAATTTGAAATTTAATTAAACAATGAACAAATTGAATTATAACACAATTAAGGGGGATTTGTTAACGTTATGAGAGAGAATTCAAAATCTACAGAAGCCATACATCAAAAGGAAATGGCCAGAAGTTCAAGCTGGATTCAGAAGAGGGATTGGAACAAAGAATACCTTATTGATGTCAATTGAGCCTTGGCTGAAAGCAGAAAGATATTTACCTATGCTTTATCCACTATGTGAAGGCATTTGATTGTGTGGGTCATAGCAAATCAGGAGGGACCAGTCCCTGGAAGAGGACATCAACCTTGTAAAGTAGAGGGCCAGTGAAGAAGAGAAAGACACGCCATGAGATGGATAGGCACAGTGCCTGCAAAAATGGGCTCATTCATAGCAACAATTGTGAGGATGATGTAGGAGCCAACAGTGTTTCATTCTATTGTACATAGAGTCACTCTGAGTCAGAACAAACTAGATGGTGTCTAACAACAACAGAACTGTACACATACATATATTTCCTTGCTATGTAAGCTGAGAAGGGTTACAAGTAAGGACACAACAATAGCAATGAGCATATTCTTAGATCAAGATCATATATTTAACTACTAATTTCCAATAAAATGAACCAAATCTTCTAAGAGAAATCATTGATTCTAGGAAATATTCTTAGAAATATACAATATGAGCTTAGAGCATCCTGTAGTACCAGGAATTAAAGAAGAGCACATACACCCCTTACAAGCACACACACAGATGAGGGTATGTCGCAGGCATACCAATGGAAAAAAGGACAATGGAAGAGGATCCAAATGGCCATAGCTGAAATTATTTGAAAAAAAATCAACAACACACTATAGGATTATAATCTATAATACAAAATAAAATTCCACATTTTAAACTATAAATAAATGATTCAATAAGCAAAAGAAAAAAAATAAGAAAATAGACTGATTTTCCATAAGAAATCCCACCAATTTATGTAGATACACTACCTTCAAAGAGATGAACTATATATAACTCATCATTCCTTATGTGTGGACTGCATATACTGATGTCTTTCCAAATAGCAAAACATAGAAAAGGGGAGAAAATAGTTATTTCACAGTGAAAGCCTAACAAATGCTAATTTATCTGTACTCAGTTGCCAAAATAATTCTGACTTATGGTGAGCCCATAAAAGTCAGAGTAGAACTGTGCTCTATGGGATATTCAATGGCTATTTTTTTCTGAAGGAAATCTCTAAGTGTTTCTAATAATAATAATAATAATAATAATAATAGGTGAACTTAACCACTAACCTTTAAATCAGTAGACAAGTGGATGAACCATTATCTTCTAGAGATTAAATCTAATATTTTTCCACATTGTTAAGAGTAGAGAATGATATTTTTCTTTGAAGTTGTTTATTTTGACCAACTTCTGTTCCTACTGCTTTTATGAAGTTTTACCTCCCCATTACAATTTTAATTATCATGGAGTTTGGAATAGTAGCTAGAGACAAATTCAATTCCCTAACTTCTTCCTACACTATTCATCTGCACTTTGTCACACTGTGCCTTGCGTGTTGCTGTGATACTAGAAACCATACCACTGGCATTTCAAATACAATCAGCGTCATCCCTGGTGGATGGGTTTCTGTGGAGCTTCCAGACTAACACAGACATAGGTCACTTCTGTAGAAAATAACTTGATTACTGAAAACCTCACGAATAGTAGAGAAACATTGTCTTACATAGTGTCTGAAGATGAGTCCTTCACATTGGAAGGTACTCAAAATACAACTGAGGAAGAACAACCTATTCAAAGTAGAATTGACCTTAATGACATAGATGAATTAAAGTTTTCTGGATGTTCATTCACTGATGTGGCATGACTCAAAATGAGAAGAGATAGCTGCAAACATTCATTAATAATTGCAACATAGAATATACAAAATATGAATCTAGTAAAATTGGAAGTTGTTAAAAATAAAATGGAAATGATAAAGTTCCATATCCTAAGCAATAGTGAACTGAAATGGACTGATTGGTATTGGCCATTTTGTATCTGACAATCATATGGTCTACTATGCTGGAAATGACAAATTGAAGAGGAATGACATCATATTTATCATCAAAAAGAACATTTCAAAATCATTCCTGAAGTATACGCTGTCAGTGATAGGATAATATCTATACACTTACAAAGAAAACCAATTGACACTACTACTATTCAAATTTATGCACCAATAACTAAAGGCAAAGATAAAGAAATTGAAGATTTTTACCAACTTCTACAGTCTGAAATTGACCAAGTATACAATCAAGATGCATTGATAATTACTGATGATTGGAATATGAAAGTTGGAAACATAGAAACATCAGGAGTTAGAAAACATGGCTTTGGTGATAAAAATGACTCTGGAGATCATAGAATTGAATACTCCAAGATGAAAGACTTATTCATTGGAAATACCTCTTTTCAACAACTTAAAGAGTGACTATAGATGTGGACTTCACTAGATGAAATACAGAAGGATCAAACTGACTGTATCTGTAGAAAGAGATGTTAGAGAAGCTAGTATCATTAGTCAGAACAAGGCCAGGGGCTGACTGTGGAACACACCATCAATTGCTCCTATGCAAGTTTATGTTGAAAGTGAAGAAAATTAGAACAAGTCCATGAGAGCTAAAATATGCTTATAAGTATATCCCATATGAAGTTGAAGATCATCTCAAGAATAGATATGATGCATTGAACACCAATGACCAAAGACAAGAGAAGTTATGGAATAATGTGAAGGATATCATACATAAAGAAAGCTAAAGTTCATTAAAAGACAGGAAACAGGAGAAAAAAGATTAAAATATATGTCAGAAGAGATCCTGAAACTTGCTCTTGAACAGAGAGTAGCCAAAGGAAATGGAAGAAATGATGAAGCAAACGAGTTGAACAGAATGCGAAGGGTTGTTTGAAAAGACAAAGTCTTATATTGAAGTACGAAAATACCTGGAGTTAAAAACAAAAGAAACATGCTCAGTACTTCTGAAGCTGAAAGAGCTGAAGAAAAAAATCAAGCTTTGGGTTGCAATATTGAATGATACAATGGACAAAATATTGAATGATACAGGGAGCATAAAAATAGATTAAAGAAGTGTATTAAAAAAAAAAAAACTGTTTGACATTAAACCATCTCAAGAGGTAGCATATGATCAAGAATCAATGATATGGAAGGAAGAAGTCCAAGCTATACTAAAGGAATTGATGAAAAACAAGGCTTCAGGAATAAAAAGAATACTAACTGAGATGTTTCAACAAATGGATGTAGCATCAGTAGCTGTCACTTGTCTATGCCAAGAAAATGGAAAGACAGTTATCTGGTCAACTGACTGAAAGAGATTCATATCTGGTCTCACTCCAGATAAAGATGACGCGAGAGAATGCAGAAATTATCAAACAATTTTATTAATATGACATACAAAAAATTTTGTTGAAAATAACTCAAAAACAGTTGCAACAGTACATAGACAAAGAACTGCCAAATATTAAAGTTGAATTCAGAAAAGAACATGAAACAAGGAATATCACTACTGATGTCAGATGGATCTTGGCTAAAAAAAAAAAAAAAAAGCCAGAAAGATCTTTACCCCTGTTATATTGACTATGCAAAGGCATTTGACTGTGTGGATTGTATATAGATAGATATAGATATAGATATAGATATAGATATAGATATAGATATAGATAGATAACACTGCAAAGAATGGGAATTCCAGAACACTTAATTGTACTCATGAGGAGCCTGTACATAGACTAAGAAGCAGTTAGTGGAAAGAACAAGAGAACACTGCATGATTTAAAATCAGGACAGGTGTGGGCCAGGGTTGTACACTTTCACCTTACTTATTCAATTTGTATGCTGAGCAAATAATCTAAGAAGCTGGACTATATGAGGAAGAATACAGTACCAGCATAGGAGGAACACTCATTAGCAACCTGCAATATGGAGATGATACAATCTTGCTTGCTGAAAGAGAAGAAGAATTGAAGAATTTATTGATGAAGATCCTTCAGTATGAATTGCACCTCAACATGAAGTAAACAAAAATCCTCACAAGTGGACCAACATCATGATAAATGGAGGAAAGATTGACTTGTCAAGGATTACATTTTACTTAGCTCCACAATCAATGCACATGGAACCAGCAGTCAAGAAGTCAAATGACCAATTTTATTGGGTAAATCAACTGCAAAAGACTTATTTAAAATGTCAAAGGGCAGAGACATCACTTTGAAGACTAAAGTGTACCTATCCCAAGTCATGGTATCTTCAATTGCCTCATATACACGTGAAAGTTTGAAATGAATAAGGAAGACTGAAGAATTGATGTATTTGAATTGAGGTGTTGAAAAAGAATACTGAAGGTATTCTGAATGGATAGAAGAATGAAAGTCTGTCTTGGAAGAAGTAAAGCAGGAATGCTCCTTTGAAACCAGAATGGCCAGACTTTATCTCTCTCATTTTGGTCATGTCGTCAGAAGGGACCTTTCCCTGCAGAAGGACATTGTGCTTGGTAAAGTGGAGGGTCAGTGAAAAGGGGAAGACCCACAAGAAGATGGATGGACACTGTGGCTGCAACAATGAGCTCAAGTATTACATGTATTGTAAGGACGGGCACACATCTGGGCAGTGTTTCATTCTGTTGTACATAAGGTCGTTATGAGTGGGACCTGACTCAATGGCACCTAACAATAAGAAGAACAACTGAAGAAGAAGAACAATGTAAATCTCATACTCCCTAATCTTAAAACTTGCTACACAGCCATGGTAGTAAAAACAGCCTGTTACTGGTACAATGACAGACATATAGACCAATGGAATAGAATTGAGAACCCAGATATAGATCCATCCACCTGTGTACAGCTTATCTTTGAAAACTGGCTGAGATTCATTAAATGGGAAAAAGAGTTTCTTTAAATAAATGATGATAACAAAACTAAATATCCATTTGCAGAAAAGTGAAATAAGATCCATACTTCACACCATACACAAAAACTAACTCAAGATGGAACAAAAACCTAAATGTAAAACTTAAAAGTACAAAATATGTTAAAGGAAAAATAGGAACAAACTTGCAGACATTAATATATGACATAAATAGATTACCAAACATAACAAAATGCACTAATAGCAGAAGATAGACTACATGACTGGGATTTTTTAAAATTAAATTTTTATGTGCATCAAAAGACTTCTCCAAAAGAGAAAACTTACAGACTGGAAAAAAATATTAAGCAATGATGTATCTGACAAGAGAGCTATCTCTGAAATTTATAGAAAATTCCAACACCTCAATATCAAAAGACAAACAATCCAGTTAAAAAATGAGCAGAAGTCATGAATAAACACTTCACCAAAGAAGATACACAGGCAGCCAACAAACACATGAAGAAATGTTAACAATCATTAGGCATTACACACAACACACTACCTGTGAGTCGAATCTGACTCATGACCCCTCCTTGGGTTTCTGAGGTGATATCACCACAGAAGTAGATTGTCCAACCTTCCTTCTGAGGAGTGGCTGGTGGGTTTGAACAGCCAGCCTTCTGGTTAACTGTCAAATGCCTTAGGCACTACATCACCAGAGCTCCATTGCAGAGATGCAAATCAAAACAACAATGATATATCATCTCACCCCAGAAATAATAGCTAAATTTAACAAGACAGAAAATAACAAATGCTGGTGAGGATGGGGAAAGATTGGGCCTCTTATACATGGCTGGAGGGACAATAAAATTGTTCAACCACTGTGAAAAAAAAAGAATGCTTTTTAAACAAAAATTTGTTTAAAAATTTGGAAAAAGAAATACCATTAGATCCAGCAATCCCATGGAACCCAAGTTGAATTATAATTCAATTCCCCATCCATTCTATTCTTTTTCCTTGTGGGCATATGAATATTATCCTGTCACTGACAGCATTGTACTTCAAGAGAGATCTTGAAACATCCTTTGTGATGATGAATGCCATGCCATTCCTCTTCAAATTGTCATTCCCAGCATA
>NW_006922147.1:1330448-1330924 GCF_000298275.1 Orycteropus afer afer | reverse complement strand
GAAGATTTCAAAGAGCACCTAGAGCAGACAAAACCAATTACTATAATGAAATGTGCAAAGACCTAGAGTTTGAAAACCAGAAGGGAAGAACACACTCATCATTTCTCAAGCTGAAAGAATTGAAGAAAAAATTTAAGCCTCGACTTGCAACATTGAGTTGCAATATTGAGAGATTCTATGGACAAAATATTAAATGATGCAGGAAATATCAAGAGAAGATGGCAGAAATACACAGTCACTGTACCAAAAAGAACTGGTCAATCTTCATCCATTTTAGGAAGTGGCATATGATCTAGAACCAATGGTACTGAAGGAGGAATTCAAAGCTGCAATGGAAGAATCGGTGAAGAACAAGGCTCTGGGAATTGACAGAATACCCACTGAGATATTTCAACAAAAGGATGCCCCATTGGAGGCACTCACTCGGTTATGCCAAGAGATTTGGAAGACAGCTACCTGGCCAACTGACTGGAAGA
>NW_006922147.1:1328827-1329943 GCF_000298275.1 Orycteropus afer afer | reverse complement strand
GCTAGTGAAGAATGCTGAAAGTACCATGGACTGCTAAAAGAACTAACAGATCTGTCCTGGAGGAAGTGCACCCGAAATGCTCCTTTGAAGTGAGAAAGGCCAGACCTCTCTCACCTACTTTGGTGATGTTGTCAGAAGGGACCATTCCCTGGAGAAGGATGTCATGTTTGGTAAGGGGGAGGTTCGAGGAAAGAGGGGGAGGCTTTCAAAGAGATCGATTGACACAGTGGCTGTGATGATGGGCTCAAGTATAGCAGGGATCATGAAGCTGGTGCGGGATTGGGCAGTATTTCGTTCTGCTGTGCATGGGGTCGCTATGAGTGGAGACGACTCAAGGGCACCTAACAACAACAATAAAACTCCATTCAATAATTATCCCCCACCCTGGTTGGAGACAGATGGATGACCAGGCATGATAACTTGTTTCCTTAAAAGCTGAGTTGAATTTATGTTCAATTCCCCATGCTTTCTATAAGCACCCCCCACCCAAGTTGGAACTAGAAGAATAAACGTGATAATGTGTTTCCTTAAAATTGTTTTTCAGAAACAACCAATAAAAACTTGAAATAGGTTAAAACCCGTTCAGATCAATTTTGGCCCTCAGACATGTGCAGTGAGAGACACAGGAACTAAGTTGCTCTTGGAACTAACATCTCCCTTTCTGCCTAATCCCCAAATAGCTAATGAGAGGAAGTCAGTGTAACTCATCTGGTGCAGAAGTGCACTGCATTAAAAATTGACCATCCCTATAAACTAAGGAGAAGGAGCCTCAGCCAATCCCCAGCTAATTTACACCCAAATCCCTGAAATTTTTATGAATATGTAGAGGCCCCTTTTCTGGACTTCACAAAAACTGTATGCCAACCCCCACTCAGGGAGACAGATTTGGGTAATTTTGTCTCCTTGTTTTCTGCTTTAAAATAAATATTATTTCTCTCCTCTCAAGCACTCAGTGTGTTTAACTGATTTGGCCTAATCACACACCACACAGGGACTCATGTTTAGATCACTTTCACCCCTGTTGTTGTTGTTGTTGTTATGTGCCGTCGAGTCAGCCCTGACTCATAGCGACCCCTCCTTGGGTTTCCGAGGCAGTATCACTACGGAAGTAGGATT
>NW_006922147.1:1315053-1328382 GCF_000298275.1 Orycteropus afer afer | reverse complement strand
GCCTTAGCCACTATGCTACCAGAGCTCCCTAGAGGACACTATACTGAGTGAAATAAGTCAATCTCAGAAGGACAGATATTTTATGGGTCCACTATTTATAAAAAGTCAAGAAAAGGTTTACACATGGAAGGACACTGTCTTTGTGGGTTATCAGGGATGGGAGGGGATGGGAGTGAAAATTGCTAGATATGTAAGACACAAGTGTGGATTTGGGTGAAGAGAATGGCAATATGCCAAAGCGAATGAACTGTACAATAACACTAAGGAAAAGGAAGATATGAATAGGTGCACAAGAAGTACAGAAAACAAAGATAAGCACTTCTATGTACACAGTCCTGCATTATCAATAATACCAAACATTAACCTATAAATGGACATGTAGTTAGACAGGGTTAATGATCAGGTATGGATAGACAAAAGGGAATATACCTATGATCATATATAACTTTGGCAGACAATATTTCTACATACATATATATTTCTACATATATATTTATATGTGCTATTACAATGTCCATATATATAACAGAACTAACAGGGCACAAAGTTATGATAACTTGTTAGCCAGAGCCAAACACCTTGAGGGAGTGAGTCACAGGGCCCATGGACTGGATCATGGTTTTGAGGGACATCAAACTTAATTGGTATAAAAAACAAAACAAAAACATTGTTCTGACTTCATTCAGTAGCAAATAATGTCTTAAAAGTTTGCAAGCAGACATCTAAGATTCAACATTGGTCTCTCCTCTTCCAGACCAAAGAAGAATGAAGAAAATCAAAGATACATGGAAAAAATTAGTCCAAGGGACTAATGGACCATTGGAATCTCAGCCTACATGACCCTGAGAACAGAAGAGATAGACGGTCCCTGGCTACCACTGTCAACCACTCAGAAAGGGATCAAAATAGGAGATCCTGGATAGAGTGGAAGGAAAATGTAGAACAAAATTATAAAAAATTATAATTTTAAAAACTGGAAGAAAGACTAGGCTTACTGATCTGATAGACAGTGATGAAACCTCCGAGATTAAGGCCCCTAGTCATACTTGGAATTGACTTGACTTCCAGCCAAACAATAGACAGGCCTACATGATAAACAATTACACCAGGTAGGTACATTCCTTAGAAGAATCCACTACAAGAGATTAAAAGATCTGCATTTGCAGAGAGAGATAGCTCAGAAGGCTGGAGTGCATAAGAAAGAAGGAAAAAGGGAAGAGGGAACCACAGGGAAGAAGTGGGAAGAAAGCAGTTATATTATGGGGATTGCAATTAATGTCATGAAACAAAATTTGCTAAACTGTTCAATAGAAGACAAATGTGCTCTGTAAACCTTCACCCAAATAATAATAATAATAATAATAATAATAATAATAATAGTAATAATGCTCTAATAGTTAAGACTGTATTGTGTCTCAAAAATAACATCATTTAAATATAAACCTAGAGAATTTTCTGGGAAAAGATGCTAGTACCACATGATTTGTTGATCATTTATGACTTGATCTCAACTCTAAATTCTACAACTATAATAGTGCTTCCAAATCAAACTTGTATAAGCATTTCATGAAATTCCATACAGAGTAAGACATAACCATTTAAAGAATATAGATTTTGCAGTGAATTTCCAAATATATTTATCACGTAGTTAGTTGGTGCCACTCCTCGGAAGGAAGATGGGGCAATCTACTTCCGGAGTGATACTGACTCAGAAATCCAAGGAGGGATCACTATGAGTCAGATCAGACTGGACAGCACATAACAACAACAACAATAACAGTTTGTGCCAGGCACTGATTATCATTACTATTGTTATTCTGAGGACTAGCATAGACTGGATCTCCACATAGAATTTGTAATTATTGAGAAACTTAAGCAATCAGCAATATAAATAAATAAATATGAAATTGTTAGGCTGGGATGAGTTCTATAGAGAAAAATAAAGCAGAGTATACGGAGTGACAGAAAATAATAATGACTTTTGATATACTCCCAGAATTCTTTGAAAAGGAAAATATTTAAATATTCACTTGAACGAAGCACCATAAATCATGAAAAAATGTGGAAAAAGAGCATACCTGGAAGAAAGGAAAACTTGTATAAAGTCCTGAAAGCAGGAAAAAAAAAAAAAAAAAACCTGATCTGCAGTAATAAAACTAATATAGAATAATAAAGAGAAAAAAGTCAGAGACATAGATGAGCAAGAAAATGTAGGGTCTTGAGGAACATGATAAGGAGTTTGGATTTTATTCTAATCACGTAGGGAAGGCGGGAAGGCTTTGGAAGTTTTGAGCAGGAAGGTGGTATAATTTTATGCATATTTTTTAAATCACTAGTATGTAAATGGGAGCTCTGGTAGCAAAGTGCCTAAGACACTTGACTACTAACCAGAAGGCTGGTGGTTCAAACCCATCAGCCAGTCCTTGGAAGGAAGTTTGGGCAGTCTACTTCCATAGTGATACTGCCTCAGAAACCCAAGGAGGGGTTGCTATGAATTGGGTCCAACTCGAGGGCACATAGCAACAACAGTATGCAAATAATAGACTCTAGCAGACCAAAAGTGCAAATGAAGAGACAGAAAAAAACAAAGAAACAGAAAAAATTAAGAGACTGAAGATTCCAAATTTCCGCACAAGAGATGATTGTGGCTTAAGCTACGTGGTAGCTGTGTTTGGTTTGTATTTGGGGGGGAAAAAAAAAAAAAAAGCCATGTTAAGATATATATTTTTTTTTTCTTCTGGAAAGGATATGCAATTATAAGAGTGGGAAGAATCAAGAATAAATCATGGATTTGTGATTGGAAAAACTAGATGAAGGTGGTAATATCTACCAAGGAGAAAATTGCATGAGGAAAGATTTTGTTTTCTGTTGTAGTAACTTTGTTTGGCAAATGAAGTGTTATTTAAAACTTATCATTTGGATCACTTAATTTTAAGAAATTTAATAGAAATCAAAGGGAAATGTTGAAATTGTAGTTGGTTTTATACTCTAGATCCCAGGAAAGGAGTTTGGGCTATAATTGTAAATTCTGGAGTCCCTGGCATGTGAATTTCATTTAAACCATCAGACTTGAGATAATGCGAAATGGTAATTAGGAAAGAGTAAAAATTCAACACTAAATACTGCAAACAGAGAAACTAATAATAGAAACTAAGAAGTGACTAACTTAAGGCATAAATGGAGGGAATATGGTATTGGATAACCAACTGAGGAAATGAGAGAGCAGTAATTATGCGCAAATAACAAGAAATAAGTTTAATCTTCCTAGTAGGACTTCTAATATTTTGGTAAAAAAAATAAATTAAAACAAAAGTCCTTGTACAATTCAGCATGTTCACATTGCCTCATATTACAAAGGACCCCATCCATCAGTATAACTTGTGAACACTTGTAGTGCCAATTTTCTCGAGACTCTGAACACTAACATTTCTAGTTGTTTATATTACCTTATTTGACCTTATGGATCCAAAATTCTTAAACTTTACAGATGCCTCATTGTAAGCCTCTATAATTATCTTTCCTGAATAACCCCTTTCCAGAGCATGCTTGCTAATTCTAAAAAAAAACAAAATCTCATGATATATTAATACACAAAGAAATAAAAGTGAATCATATCAAGGGTGATTTTATAATGAAATGTTTGAATTCCAGTGTGGGCATATCATTAAAGGCCTTGAATTTTAGTATGAAATTTTGAAATGTTGACTTTTTAGGAAATTTTAGATTTGGAGAAATTATTTTGCCATTAAATTAAGTGTGAACTAGGAAAAAGAAGACATTAGAGATCAGGTAGAAGACTGCTTTATTGTTCTTTATTTAAATAACTGAAGACCTGAGTTGAGTATGAACAGGAGGAATGATGAATAGAGGAAAATACACAGCAAGGAGTCTAGATTGTTGCACTGAAATTTAGTGGGGACATTGAGAATAAACATATATTCATATAGTTGGCTGACTCTCAGGTAGAGAGGGAATGATTGCAAAAGTGAAGAAACTAAAAGAGGGAAGAGGAGAGAGGAAAGGGAAAGGAAGAAAAGTTGAATACTAAACTCGATAATGTCTACATTTAGTGGTTAGAAGAGAAAGGGATGTCATTTAAAGACTAAGAAAAAAGGTAGCAAGAACCATGACAGGGAGAGCCTTATTCTTAAAGATAACAGCCATATTCACATTCAATTGATTTCTTGTCATTTTTGTTATATGTTGTCGATTCTTCTCTGACTCATAGTGACCTTACGTACAACAGAACAAAACACTGCTTGATCCTGTGCCAGACCCATGATCCTGCTACGCCTGAGCCCATCATTGCAGCCACTGTGTCAATCCATCTAGTTGAGGGTCTTCCCCTTTTTTGTTGATCCTCCACTTTACCAAGCACAGTATCCTTCTCCAGGGAATGGTCCCTTCTGACAACATAACCAAAGTTGGTAAGACAAAGTCTGGCTATTCTAGCTTCCTAGGAGAATTCTAGCTGTATTTCTTCCAGGATAAATTTGTTAATTCTTTTTTTAGTCTACGGTACTAAAGTACTTCTGAAGTACTACTGAAATAGTACTGAAGTAGTCTTCACCAACACCACTACTCAAAAGCATCAACTCTTCTTCAGTCTTCCTTACTCATTGTCTAGCTCTCACATGCATATGTTGTGTTGTTATTATGTGCCGTTGAGTTGGACCTGACTCATAATGACCCCTCCTTGGGTTTCCGAGGCGGTATCACTACGGAAATAGAATGCCCAACCTTCCTTCCAAGGAGTGGCTGGTGGGCTTGAACTGCCAGCCTTCTGGTTAGCAGTCAAGTCCTTTAGGCACTATACTACCAGAGCTCCCCACATGCATATGAGGAGATTGATAATAGTATGGCTTGTGTTAGGCACATCTTAGTCTTCAAGGAGACATCTTTGCTCTTCAGCACTTAAAAGAGGTGTTTTGCAGCAGATTTGCCCAATGCAATACATTTTCTGATGTCTTGATTGCTGCTTCCATTGGTGTTGATTATAGAACCAAATAATATGAAGTCTTTGACAAATTCCATCTTTCTCCCTTTATTGTGATGCAGCATATTAGTCCAGTTGTGAGGATTTTTGTTTTCTTTATATTGAGGTGTAATTCATAGTGTAGATTGTAGTTTTCAAACTTCATCAGTAAGTGCTTCAAGTCATCCTCACTTTCAGCAACCAAAGTTGTGCCATCATCATATTGTAGGTAATTGAGTCTTCCTCCAATCCTGATGCTATGTTCTTCTCAGATTATTTGCTAGCATACAAATTGAATAAGTATGATGAAAAGAACCTGCACATAGACAAAGAGGCTGTCATTCAAACAGAACAAGGGGATACTGGGAGTGTGTCAGGGTGTATTGTTTCACCATACTTGTTCAATCTGACTGATTTGGGAGTGAGATAAAACCTGGACCTGCTTCAGCCTGCAATTGGATGACTCTATAATATATTGTCCAAACTGGGACACTTTTGAGAATGAACCCAAAAAGAAAAAAAACCACATGGTTGTCCAGTGAATCCACCTCATAGCCACCCTATGGGCAGAGTAGAACTGTACCATAAAGTTTCCAAGGAAGAAATCTTTGTAGATGCTGACTTACACATCTTTCTTCTGTGAAGTGGCTGATGGGTTTAAACTGAAAACCTTTGGGTTAGCAACTGAGCCCTTTAACCACTGTACCACCAGAGTTACTTTCAGTGAAAAAAACAAAACAAACCTATTTTCTGTCATGGAGCAATTCCAAATCTTAACGACCTCCATAGGGTTTTCAAGGCTAAAGGAGGCTTAAATAGTAATTATACTAATTGATCTGCACAAATGAAATGTTGCTGAAGGTAGCTCAAAAGTAGATGCAGCAGTCTATTGAGAAGGAATTTCCAGAAATGCAAGCGGCATTCAGAAGAGGATATGGAATGAGAGACATCTTTGCTGATGTCTGATGGATCTTGGCTGAAAGCAGAGAATACCAGAAAGATGTTTACTTGTGTTTTATTAACTATGCAAAGGCCTTTGGCTATGTGGATTATAAGAAGTTGTGGATAACATTGAGAAGAATGAGAATTGCAGAATAGTTAATTGAGCTCATGAGGAACCTGTACGTAGATCAAAAGACTGTCATACAAAAAGAACAAGGGGATACTGCATGGTTTGAAATCAGGAAGAGTGCATCAGGACAATATCCTTTCACCATAGTTATTCAATCTGCAAGCTGAGCACATAATCTGACACCATGGAGTATGTGAAGAAGAATATGGCATCAGGATTAGAGGAAGACTCATTAACAACCCGCAATATGCAGATGACACAATCTTGCTTGCTGAAAGTGAAGATGACTTGAAGCACTTACTGATGAAGATCAAAGATTAAAGCCTTTAGTATGGTTTAACCTTCAACATAAAGAAAGCAAAAATTCTCACAACTGGACCAATAGGCTACATCATGATAAATGGAGAAAAGATTGAAGTTGTAAGGGATTTGATTTTTCTTAGATCCACAAGCAACAGCCACAAAAGTAGCAGTCAAGAAATCAGATGTCATATTTCACTGGGAACATCTGCAAAAGATATCTTTGAAGTTTTGAAGAGCAAAGGTATCTCTTTCAAGACTAAGGTGTGCCTAACCCAAGCCATGATATTTTCAACTTCCTCATCTACTTGTGAAAGCTGTACAATGAATAAAGGCTGAAGAATTTATGCTTTTGAATTGTAGTGTTGGAGAAGAATACTGAAAATACCATGGACTGCCAGAAGAATGAACAAATCTGTCCTGGAAAAAGTACAGCCAGAATGTTCTGTAGAAGACAAAATGGCCAGACTTTGTTTCATCTACTTTGGTGATGCTGTCTGAAGGGATCAGTCCCCTGGAGAAGTATCGTGCTTGGTAAAGTGGAGGGTCAGAGAAAAAGAGGCAAGGTCACCTAATAAAGGTGAAAGTTGAAGATGTGGATTTGAAGAAGGTAGAAAGCTCTGAAAAGACCACTCCTAGAAATGTACTAGAATTATACACTGAGTAAAAATATCACTAAGCAGGTTCACGTGTCTGAGTCTCCAGAAAGACAAAATAAATCTCATAGTAATTGCTACCATCTATTTATTAAAGTTTTACCCTATGGCCTAAGTGCTCCTGAGTTATCTCATTTTAAACTCAAAACAATTTTATGATATAGATATGATTATTATACCTATTTTACAGGTGAGGATATTGGGGCACAGAGAGATTAAATAGTGCCCTGTCAAAAATCACACAGCTAGGTTTGAAAGAGGTAACATTCAAATTTAGGCAGTCTGGCTGCAGAGCCCAAGGTCTTGAACAATGGGCACACACACTCTCAAGGTTAATGTTTCTTGTGTTTTTGAGGACAAAAAACAGATTTCAGAGTATAATCATTCTTAGAAAAAAGTAAAAGGATTTCACAAGATTATAAACATATCTGACAAAAGCCAAACGGAAACCCTGCCCAGGGTAAGTGTCTACAGCTGCAATTGTTGAGGCTTTCACATGGTCCGAAATGATACTGTCATTTGATGCCATGTGGGATGTAGTCAGTCTGTCACAGGGAGGTTTATACTATGTTAGCCTATAGTTCTACAGATGAAAAGATGATTTTAGTCTGTAGGGTGTCATTTACTAGCATGGTATTTTCAGCATTTCAAAGAATATCAATCAGGAATCCCTGAAAGCCGAAATGTGATTTCCTGAAGTGAGCAAGCTGCTACAATAATTCTTAAATCCTTTGTTGTTGTGGAGGAAATTTCTATGGGTTTCACCATAAAAAGTATTTTATACTACCGCTACCAAAAAACCCTATCAATCTAAGATCTAACATTACTTTTTTTAATAGTTTGGTTGCTAGGTAATAAATGCTTACTGAAAAAAGGCAGTTTGAGGGGGAAAAAATCCTTAATAAAGAGAATTCTCTTAAGGTTTGAGATGACAATCACAACTAATATCTTTACATAAAATAATAATAATAATAATAATAATAATAATCAGCCATGAGTTGGTGGGCAGGGATGTTCTAAAGAAAATGACAAAATTTTATCAGTCTTCTAGAAAAAAAGTAATTGCTATCCTCTACATTTCTTTATTTCACTACCTTGCACTACACCTAGCCTATAGTAGGTAATCAATAAGTAATTGTTAAATAAATAATCTGTGATTAAATAAAAAATAATAATTTTGCCTCTCTCAGGTTTATTAAGTTCTAAGCTACATATGGATTACTGGATGAACAAGATTTTTGTTGTAGTGGTGAAACTTTCAAAAACTTTTTTTTTTTTCAACTAGAATTGATAGATATATTCACATCTGAAAATATTTTAAATATCAATTTGTTATTTGGCTTCTGGAAGGGGTGAATTTCCATATTAGATATTGCTTTTTCCTTTATGCAGTAATCAAATAGATAAATCGGTAAACCTTCTGGTTAGCAGTCAAATGCCTTAGGCACTGCACCACCAGAGCTCCTTGCGATGAACATAAGGATGCATATATCTATTCGTGTCACAACTATTATTTCTGTAGCATATACCTAGTAGTAGGATTGGTGGAAAAAATGGTATTTATATTTCCAACTTTCTAAGGAAATACTGTTTTGCCTAGTGATTGTATCATTTTACAGTTCACCAGTTGCTTATGAGTTTATGAGGGACTCACACTCTCCACACCTCAGCAACATTGGCTGTTTTCATAACTTTGCTATTAATGCTGAGTGAGATGTCTCACTGTTTTGATTTGCTTATCTCTAGTGGCTAATGATCTGAAACACTCTTTGATATGTTTGCTGGCCACCCAAATGTCTTCTTTGTTGCAGTGTTTGTCCATGTCTTCTGCTATCTTTTAATTGGATTATTTGTCATTTTGTTGTTGAGGTGTTGAAGACTTTTATAAATCTTAGAGGTTAGTCCCTTGTCTAATGGGTCATTGCCATTTTTCCCCCCAATGTATGGGTTTTGTTTACACTCTTTTGGTGAAATCTTTTGATGCACACGAGTGTCAAATTTCCAGTTATCAAATTTGTCTTCTGTCATTTTTGCATTTTTACTTACACTTGATACTGTGTTTATGCCATGTATGTTGCTGTGAGGTGGTGTGGAGTTGATTCTGACTCATAGCATCACTCCATGCAACAGAACAAAACAATGGTAGATCCTGCTCCATCATCAAAAGAGGTCTTTTTTAGATTTTCTCAGCACTTGCAATGTCTAAGAGTTATTAAATTTGTCCCTATTTTTTCTTGGAAAATGATCAGAGCTTTAAGTTTACATTTAGGTTTTTGATCTCGCTTCTGTATGCTTTTGTATACGGCATGAGATATGGGTCTTGTTTAACTTTCTGAAAATGGATATCCAGCTTTGCCAGCACCAGTTGTTAAAAAGGTTATCTCTTCCCCCATTTAATGAATTTCAGCCCTTCACCAAAGATTAGTGGTCCATAGGTAGAAAAATTTACCTCTGGGTTCTCATTTCTGTATCATTGGTCTATGTGTCTGTCATTGTACTAATCCTAGGCAGTTGTGACTACTGTGGATGTGTAATGGGTTTTGAGATCAAGATATATGAGGACTCCTATTTTGTTCTTCTTTGTTAGTAGTGTGTTTTCTTCTCCAGTCTGTTTCCTTTTCATATATAGTTGGTTATAAGCTTATCTATCTCTTTAAAGAGTGATGATGGAATCTGAATTGGTATTGCATTGTATCTGTAGATCGCTTTGGGTAGTGTTGATATTGTCACTATGTTAAGTTTTCCTATCCATAATAATATATTATTCAATTTATTTATGTCTCTTCTGCTTTCTTTAGTGGTGTTTTATAGTTTTCTTTGTATAACTCTTTTGAAGTTCAGGATAGATTTATTCCTAAATACCTTATCTTTTAGGTGGTTATTGTATATGGTATTGATTTTCTGAATTCTTTTTCAGAGTTCTCTTTATTAGTGTAAAGCAATATGACTGATTTTTGTATGTTGATCTTGAGCCTTGCTATGTTGCTGAATCATTCAATTATTTCCAGTAATTTTCTTACTGAATTTGGGATTTTCTATGTATGGGATCATATCATCTGCAATTAGAGAGAATTTTACTTTTTCTTTGTAAATTTGGATGCCTTTTATTTCCTTTTCTTACCTTAACACTCTGGCTAGGATTTGCAATATAATATTAAATAGCACGCTGCCAGCAAGTCAGATCGGACTCATAGTGACCCCTCCTTGGGTTTCTGAGGTGATATACTATGGAAGTAGATTGCCCAACCTTCCTTCTGAGGAGTGGCAGGTGGGTTTGAACAGCTATCCTTCTGCTTGGCAGTCAAATGCCTTAGGCACTATGCCATCAGAGCTCCTATAATATCAAATAGAGTGGTGATAAAGGGCATCCTTATCTGGTATCTATTTGCAAGGGTAATGTTTTCAGTCTCTCTCCTTTGAGAATACTGGAATAATGTTGGCAGTTGATTTTGTATCTAAGCTCTTAATTATCTTAAGGAATGTCCTATTTATTTATTTATTTATTTGAGCATTTTTACTAAGAATGGGTGCTGGATTTTGTCAAATGTCTTTTCTTCATGGATTGATATGATCCTGTGGTTCTTTACCTTTGTTATATTTATGTGGTAGATTACATTGATTAGTTTTCTAATATTAAATCATCATTGCTTACCTGGTATGAATCCCACTTGGCCATGATGTATTATTATTTTGATCTATTGTTGGATTCTGTGGGCTAGGATTTTTGTTGAGATTTTTGTGTCTATGTTCATGAAGCATATTGGTATATAATTTCTTATTTAGGGGCATCTTTGCCTGGCTTTGATATCAGGGTTATGTTTGCCGCATAAAACAAATTTGATAATATCCCTTCCTTTTCTATATTCTGGAAGAATTTGAGTAGAATTGATGCGAGCTCTTCTCTGAATGCTTGGTAGATATGTCAGAATCATTTGGGCTAGGACTTTTATTGGGGAGAGTTTTTCTCAATTTCTTATTTTAGGATGGATCTCTTCAAATTTTATATTTCAGTCTGTGTTAGTTTAGGTAGGTAGTGAATTTCTAGAAATTTGTCCATTTTTTCCTATGTTTCAAAATTTGTTGGAGTATAGTTCTTCATAATATCCTGTTATTGACCATTTTAATTCAGTTGGTTCTATTGTGATATCATCCTTTTCATTTCTTGTTTGTGTTATTTGCATCTTCTCCTTTTCCTTGTTAGATTTGCAAGTGGTTTGTAAATTTTATTAATCCTTTTGAGGAACCAACTTCTAGTCTTCTTGATTCCTTCTATTGTTTTTCTGTCTTCTTTTTCATTTATTTCTTCTCTAATCTTTATTATTTATTTTCTTCCAGTGATTGTAACATTATTTCCCTTCTCTTTCTCTAATTGTAGGAGATGTTGGGTTACGGTGTTGATTTTGGTTCTTTCTTCTTTTTGTATTTATTGCTATAAGTTGCCCTCTGATTGCTTTTGCTGTGCTTCAAATAGTTTGTTATATTTTATTTCTTGTTTGAGTCAAGGAATGTTTGAATTTCAGTTTTCATTTTTTCTCTTGTACCCAAATTTTTAAGAGGGATGCTATGCTGCTTCCATATGTTTGATTTTTCTTTTGACTCGATCTTCTTACTATTGATTTCTCATTTTATAGGGTTGTGATCTGAGAAGATGCTTTGCAGTATTTAGATGTTTTTAAATTTATTGATGCTTGCTTTGTGGCCTAACATGTGGCCCATTCTGGAGAATGTTCCAGATACACTGGAAAAGAATGTGTATTTTGTTGTTTTGGGGTGGAGTGTTTTGTATAAGTCTATGAAGTAAAGATGGATGAGTGTGTTGTTTAGTTTTTCTGTGTCTGTTAATTAGGGCTCTCTCACTGGGTTCCTAGATATTTATTAAGGTTATATACGTTTGTTCAATTTCCCCTCTAATCTTTATGTAATGTCTTTTCTTGTCTCATATTTTGGTTTTTGCCTTAAAGTCTGATTTAACAAAAATTTATATGCCACACCTGCTCTCTCTTGATTTCCATTTCCTTGACATATATGTTCTTCAATCTTTGATTTTAAGTCTATTTTTTGTCCTTGTATCTAAGATTTATCTCTTGTAGACAGTGTATTAAAGAGTCATGTTTTCTTATCCATTTTGCTACTCCATCTCTTTACTGATGCATTTAGTCTATTTACATCCCATGTAATTATCAATAGGTGTGGATTTACTGCAGTCATTTTCTTGTGTGTTTTTTGGTGCCGCTTATTTCTTTGTTCCGTATAATTTCTTTGCTGAGTTCATTTTGTTTATGTATTTATTTATTTATTTATATCATTTTCTTCATTGTTGTTGATTTAGTGTTTGCTAAATATTATTTTCCTCATATGTATATTGATGAGAAAGTGTATGAATTTTCTTTGATGTTGCTCTGTAATTTATTGTTTTATTCACAAATTTAAATCTTCTATTTTTAGTTTAAAGTTCTATCTTGAGGTTATTGTGGCATCCTCTCTATTTGGAAATTCTGTAACTACACTTTTTAATACATTATTACTACTCTTTTTGCTTTGTGATTGTCCTTGTTTACAAATTGATGTCTTTTGTTCTCTGTTTCAGTCTTGTAAATTTATATTACTTTGGATAATTCCATATCTGAGTTCCTTTCTGGATGATTCTGCCATATATGTTAGTCTCAAAGCTGTCTGTTGTTGTTGGTTCTCTGTCTGAAAGACTTTCTTTAGTATCTCTTGTAGGTTTGGTCCAGCTTCTACAAATTCTCTTAATTTCTGTTTATCTGTTGTTGCTGTTGTTGTTATGTGCCAGCAAGTTGGACCAGACTCATAGCAACCCCTCCTTGTGTTTCTGAGGCAGTGTCACTACGGGAGCAGATTGCCCCATCTTCCTTCCGAGGAGTGGCTGGTGGGTTTGAACCGCCAGGCTTCTAATTAGCAGTTAAGTGCCTTAGGCACTATGCTACCAGAGTTTCACCATCATATTTGAGGGAAAATTTTACTGGATATATACTTCTTGGTTGGGAATTTTTTATCTTTCAGAGTTTTCTATATTTCATCCCACTGTGGTCTCACCTTCATAGTTTCTACTAAGAAATGAGAAATTAGTTTACTTGGTACTCTTTTGTAGGTAACTTGTTTTTCCTGACCTCCTTTCAAGATTCTTTCTTTGTCTTTGGTTTTGGCAAGTTTGATTACAGTATGTCTTGGTGATTTATTTTTTCATTCTATCCCATTTGGGGTTCTTGAATACATATCTTTTTCTCTTTCATGATATCAGGAAAGCTTTCTGCCATACATTTTAACAAGTTTTCTTGTTTTTTTTTTTTTTTTTTTTTTTGCTT
>NW_006922147.1:1312990-1314317 GCF_000298275.1 Orycteropus afer afer | reverse complement strand
CATCAGTCTCCTAGTGGGAGTGATAGGGGAAGGGAGTATGTGCACAGTTCTTTTTCCAATGTTCATGTAGAGCAGTTAAGAACATTAGTTGGGCTGGTACTAGCTGCTGTCTGCCATTGATCAGGTAGTGCAGGAGTGGCTGGTTATTTCTGTCCAGTGTGTGGGGCCACAGGAATGGATTGACAGTGTGGGCATGGTTGCTGTCTCCTTCCATATGTAACAACAAAAGAAATACAAATAACAACAGAGAAGAAGTTATTAAGTGAAAAAAATAAGAGAGAAACAGATAAACAAGAACAACAAAAAGAAAATAAATTAGAAAAAGGAAAAAGGGAAAGACAGAAAGGACAAAAAAGAAAACAAAAACTAGGCAGGGAAAAGGAGACAAGAAAAAGAATAGTAAACAAATGGTAAAGGAAAAACAAAAAGAGTGAACAACGAAAAGGAGAAAAAAAGAGAGAAGGAAAAGAATAGAAAAAGGAAAAAAAAAAAAAGAAGAAAGGAGAGAAGGTGGGGGAGGCAGGAACATAGGTGATTCTCCTATCAGACAAGGAGGTGACAGGGAACAGGATGCCTGGTCTCTGAAGGAATTGGTGCTAGTCTAGAGTGTGGCTGGTGACAAGGATATCAGCCAGTATAGAGTTCCTGCCAGCTCTGAAGAAGACTGGGGGCAGGTACCTAGTCCCAGGAGTTCTTCTTCGTCAAGAAGGCACCTGGGGACAGGGTACCTGGTCCCAGTAGGAGTTCCCACTCAACTAGAAGGCAGCTGGTGGCAGGGTACCTGGTGCAGGATGGATTTCCTCCTGTCCAAAATGTGGGTGGGGGTGGTAATGGTTACACCTCTGGTCACCAGGAGGGTGTGGGAAATAAGGGTATATCACTTCTTTCTGGTTGAAAGCTACTGATGCAGGCACTTGTTCAGTCCTGGAATAGCAGAGCTGATTATTAGGCTGCCACCCCAAGTGGAACCCTGCTTGCAGTAATTCAAAATGGCCAAGTTATATCAAGCCAGTTGACAACTCCTAGCTCAGTTTGTCTCTTTGTTTATGATCTTCATTAATTTTTTTTCTTGTAGTTAATATTTGATCAAATTTTATATCCTTTCCTTTGAAACTCATGGTTCTAAGATTATCATCTGTATCTGTTTCATTTAGTTTCTTGTGTCTTTGTTGTTAGGGTCTGGGTAACTTGTCTGCCTAGTCCTGCATCTTACATATATATATATATATATATATATATGTTTATAATGTAAATTGAGAGTACATGTAACTTGATAGATAAAATGAAGTTACATATTCAAGATATATATATATATATATATATATAT
>NW_006922147.1:1310550-1311628 GCF_000298275.1 Orycteropus afer afer | reverse complement strand
GTCTCACCTATTTTGGTCATGTTGTCAGAAGGGACCATTCCCTGGAGAAGGATGTCATGCTTGGTAGGGTGGAGGGTCGACAAAAGAGGGGGAGGCCTTCAACAAGATGGATTGATACAGTGGCTGCAATGATGGGCTCAAGTATAGCAGGGATTGTGGGGCTGGCGCGGGATCAGGCAGTGTTTCTTTCTGCTGTGCATGGGGTCACTATGAGTTGGAAAGGACTTGACGGCACTTAACAACAACAACAACATGACACTATCAAAATTTTTTTAAGACTGTGTTTCAAAAAACATGTAAGAAAATGGAAGGGCAACTCATATTATTGGAGAAAATATTTATAAATCTAATAAATGATAAAGTACTAAGGTACTAATGATAAGGAGCTCTTGTGGCATAGTGCCTAAGGCATTTGACTGTTAACCAAAAAGCTGGTGGTTCAAACCACCAGGAAGGAAAATTGGGCATTCTACTTCTATGGTGATACTGCCTCAGAAACCCAAGGAGGGGTCACTGTTAGTCAGATCCCCCTTGATTGCAGAGAGTTTGCTTTTATGTATAAATAACTCTTAAATTCAGCAACCAAAGGACAAGTAAACCACTTTAAAACATAAGCAAATGATTTCAATAAACATTCTTCCAAAGAAGATTTACAAATGCCTGTGAAAACATGGTAAACATCATTAGTCATTAGGGAATTATAAATCAAAAGCACACTGAGATATCATTTCAAATCCACGATAATGGCTATATAAAAAAGACAAACATATACAAGTGTTGATGTGGATGTAGAGAAATGGAAACTTCATATATTGCCTAAACAGTCTGACACTTTATCAGAAAGTTTAACATGGAGTTACAATATTATCCAACAAGTTTACCCTTGCCACTGCCATTGCCATTGAATCGATTCTGATTCATAGTGACTCCCCAAGACAGAATATAACTGCGCTTTATGGTTCTCAAGCCTGTAAGTCTTTACAGTAGCAGACTGCCTCATCTTTATGCCTAAAAGTGGCTGGTGGGTTTGAGTTGCCAAACTTTTCGTTAGCAGCTGAATGCATTAACCATCATATCA
>NW_006922147.1:1305965-1310450 GCF_000298275.1 Orycteropus afer afer | reverse complement strand
TTGGGCAATCTACTTCCGTAGTGATATTGCTTTGGAAACCCATGGAGTCGGGTCTGACTCCATGACAGTGAGTTTGGTTTGGTTTCTTTGGTTAGGTTAAGTGTTAAATGAAATAAAAGCCTAGGTTCTTGTTTGAAAGGAGTTAGAAACTATTGACAAAGATATAAATAACAATAATAAATTAAAAATAAAAAAGGACATGTTATATAACATTTCCCATCTTACAACAGAGCCTTGAACCTTGTCATGTTATATACAGAGGAGTGGTAAGGTTTGTATTTAATTTGACTGTGTCTTAGTAAAATTTATTTGATAATATATGTATCAGAAGAAGGGAAATATGAAACAAAATTTAAAGATTAGAGAGATTGAATCTTGACATTGAGGAGGATATAAAGTGTTTCAGGTTGAAGAAGTAGATCTTCTGTTTGAGAAAAAGAGGTTGAATTCTGGTTATAAAGATATTGTTTAGAAAAAAAGTACTCATCATCAGTAAAACATTCCATTGACTTATTTACTGAATGCTAACAAAATGAAAGGCATATCTGAATGAGTCATAGCTCAGTGTGTGACTCACTAACTTCTTTAACTGAGAAACCAATGAATTTCCTAGTACTTCCATTCCACTCAAACAGATTTACAGGTAATTTCTGACTTATGATGGGGTTCAGTTCTAAGACTCTGGAGTAAGTCATTTCTCATGTAAGTTGAAGATCTCGTATTTTATTAAATTTCCATTATTATTGCTTTTATTATATGTATCTTTATAAATCTGATCTTCATTTGTATTTTGTGTTGGAAACATTAAATATAAACTTACAGATGTATTTTTAAAAATGCATGTAATACGTATTACTAATTATAAAATGTACCAAAAAAAGAGGTTATTGTAATTGTTTTTTTGTAACTTCAGTTTGTCATAAGTCATAAGTTCAGTAATACCTATGCTTACTTACAATGAAATACCTTAAAAATTGGTATTATGATGTTTATGTCTTTTTCCTCTAGTACCAGCTATCCACATTCTACATCCTCTTCTGAATCTAGTTTGCATTTCTGGAAGTTCCCTGTAAGTATATTGCTACAACCAGTTTTGAATTATTTTCAGCAAAATTTTACTTGTATGTAATAATAATGATATTGTTCAATAATTTCCATATACTGTTGAATCACTTTTCTTTGGAATGGGGACAGATATGGATTTCTTCTGGAAAGCTGGCCAGGTAAATATCTTCCAAATTATTTGGCCTAAACAAACTAGTGTCCCAGCACAGCATCTGTTTGATGAAACATCAAAGTGGGTATTCCAATTCCTACAGTGTAATTTTTCGTCAATTCTTTCAGTGCAGCTTGGGTTTCTTCCTTCAGTACCACTGGTTCTTGATCATATACCACCTCCTGAAATAGATGAGCATTGACCATTTCTTTGGTACAGCACTCCTGTATATCCCTTCCATGTACTTTTGATGCTTCCTGCATCATTCAACATTTTGCCCATAGAATCTTTCAGTATTGCAACTTGACATTTGATTTTTTTTTTTCTTTCAGTTCTTTCATCTTGATAAATGCTGAGCATATTCTTCCCTTTTAGTTTCTAGCTCTAGGGTTTTTCACATTTCATTGTAATAATTTACTTTGTCTTCTTGAGGTACTCTTTGAAATCTTCAGTTCAGCCCTATTGTCTTGTCATTTTTTCCATTTGCTTTAACTGCTCTCCATTCATGAGCAAGTTTCAGAGTCTCTTCTGACATCCATTTTGGACGTTTTGTCTTTTCCTATCTTTTTAGTGACTGTTTGCTTTCTTCATGTATGATTTTCTTGATGTCATTCCACAACTGTCTGGTTTTCGGTTATTGGTGTTCAATGCATTAATCTATTCTTTAGATGGTCTCTAAATTCAAGTGAGATATAATAAATGCCATATGTTATCTCTTGCGGACTTATTTCAATTGTCTTCAGCTTCAACTTGAACTTGCATCTGAAATTGATGGTCTGGTTCACAGCCAGCTCCTGGCCTTGTTTTGGTTGAAGATACTGAGCCTTTCCATTGTCTCTTTCCACAGGTGTACTCAATCTGATTCCTATGTATTTCTGCTGGTGAGATTCACATGTATAGCTGTTGTTTATGTTGTTGAAAAAAGGGTGCTTGCAATGAATAAGCTATTGGTCTTGCACAATTCTATCATGCAATCTCCAGCCTCATTTCTGTCACCAAGGCCATATTTTCCAGCTACTGATGGATGATTCTTCTGTTTCCACTTTTTGCATTCCAATCACCAGCATGAATCAATACATCTTGATTGCATGTTTGGCCAATTTCAGACTGGAGAAGTGGGTAAAAATATTTAATGTCTTCATCTTTTGCATTAGTAGTGGGTGCAGAGTTGAATCACAGTAGTATTAACTCTTCTTCCTTGTAGGCATGTGGATATTATCCTATCACTGACAGAATTGTACTGCAGGATAGATCTGGAAACAGTTTTTGTGATGATGAACGTGATGCCTTTCCTCTTCAATTTGTTATTCCTGGTATAGTAGATTATGCGACTGTCTGATTGGAAATAGCCAACAACAGTCCATTTCAGCTCACTAATGCCTAGGATATTGATCTTTATATGCTCCATCTAATTTTTGACAACTTCTAATTTTCCTACATTCATACCTTGAACATTCCACATTCCAATTACTAATGGATGTTTTCAACTGTTTCTTCCCATTTTTAGTTGTGCCCCATCAGCAAATGTAGCTTTTAAAACATTCATTTCATCCACATCACTAAATCTGACTCTACTTTGGGGAGATATTCCCCCAGTCATATGTTGAGTGCCTTCTGACCTGAAGGGCTCATGTTCCCACACAATATCAGACTATGTTTTAAGACTATTCAGAACATTTTCCAACAATATATAAGAGAGTGTTTCACTGCTATTCATAGGGTTTTCACTTGCCAATTCTTTGAGAAGTGGATGGCTCCTTTCTTCTTTGGATTCAGAAGAGGATGTGGAATGAAGAATATCATTTCTTATATCAGATGGATCTTCGTTGAAAGCAAAGAATACCAGAACGATGTTTACTTGTGTTTTATTGACTATGCAAAATCATTTGGCTCTGTGGATCAAAACAAATTATGGATAATATTGAGAAGAATGGGAATTCCAGAACATTTAATTGTGCTCACAGGGAACCTGTACATAGACCAGGAGGGTGAAATCATAAAGGACAAGGAGACACTGCATGATTCAAAATCAGGGAGTGTGTGTGTCAGGGTTGCATCCTTTCACCATACTTATTCAATTTGTATGCTGAGCAGATAATCTGAGAGGCTGGATTATATTGAGAAGAGCATGGCGTCAGTATTGAAAGAAAACTCACTAACAACCTGCGATATGAAGATGACATAATCTTGTTTGCTGAAAGTGAAAATGACTTGAAGTACTTACTGATGCAGATTAAAGACTATAGTCTGCAGTATGGATTATACCTCAACAGGATGAAAACTAAAATCCTCACAAGTGGACCAATAAGTAGCATCATGACAAATGGAGAAAATATTGTATTTGTCAAGATTTCACTTTTCTTAGATACACAACCAACACCTATGGAAAGCAGCAGTCAAGAAATCAGGCATCTTATTGTAATAGGCAAATCTGCTGCAAAAGACCTCTTTAAAGTGTTGAAGAGTAAATATATCAATTAAAAACTAACATGCATCTAACACAAGTCACGATATTTTCAGTAGTCTCATACGCATATGAAAGCTGATCAATGAATAAGGAAGAGTGAAGATGAGTTGATGCTTTTGAATTATGGTGCTGGTGAAGAATACTGAAAAATACCTTGCACTGCTAAAAGAACAAACAAATCTGTCCTGGAAGCAGTGTAGCCTGAATGTTCCTTGGAAGCAAGAATGTCAAGAATGTCAAGACTTCATCTCACCAATTTTAGTCATGTTATCAGAAGGGACTAGTCACTGGAGAAAGATATCATGCTTGGTAAAGTGGAGGGTCAGAGAAAAAGGGGAAGACACTCAACGAGGTGGATTGACACAGTGGTTGCAACAATGGTCTCAGGAACAGCAAGCATTGTGAGGATGGTGCAGGGCTGGGCAGTGTTTCATTCCATTGTACCTAGGGTCACTTGGAGTCAGATTGTACTCAACAGCACCTAACAACAGCAGCACCAGCTAAACACAGTATCTCACCAGGTTGTTACTTCTATTACAATTTTCATTCATTGTAACACTTTGATAATTTGCATGGGTATTTCAAATTTAAAAAAAAAAAAAACAGAGTTCCGGCAAGATGGCGGACTAGGCAAAGGACTGCACAGACGCTCTTCAACAAAGAAAAGGGAAACCAATGAACACAGATACAGAAGATAATCTTGGACCCCTGAGCCTTGAAGGGAAGGATACAAAAGTGGACTAAACCCCAACTAGCAGAAGAATTTTTGTGAAAATACCAAAAAAGGAGACACACGGAGCTG
>NW_006922147.1:1295459-1301970 GCF_000298275.1 Orycteropus afer afer | reverse complement strand
AAAAAAAAAAAAAAGCAGTGATAACTATCTCTAAAATATTCCATATAGATTCATGGTACAACATGAATGGAACTTAAAAACATTTTGTTGAGTTAAGTAAGTCAGTCACAGAATGACAAATATTGTTTGATCTCACGTCTATGAAATATTTGTTATTGAAAAATGTATAGAAATCAAAGTATAATAGCAGTTTCCAGAGATAAGAGGGAGGGGGCAAAGAGGAACCATTGTCTAGGAATCTATGAGGTTCTGTTCATAAATTTGGCAATGGATATTCATAATGTTTGCACAACATGATTGAAGTAATTGGTGTCACAGAATCGTACATATGAAAGATACTGAATTGGCTAATGTATCATCTATATTTTACAACAATTAAAAAAAGATCACTTATAGAATTAGTATTTGAAATGTATATGTAGTATATGCATTTCACATGCATTGCATATGTAGTATGGCTTTGTTCAAAATCAATGCAATATTTTAACATGCAATATATTTGGAAAATACCACTTTGTTTGTCTCAACTCTGAAACTAAATTGCCTTATTCAAATCCAGATTCTACCACTTATTAGGTATGTGACTTTAAGCAGCAACAGCTCCCTGCACCACTTTACTCTCCAAAAATGGATATAATAATAGCTTTAAATGAGATAATATTAATAAAGTGCTTGAGTCAAGCTTTAAATCAACAAAAATTTCAAAACAAATCCATAAAGTATACAATAACACATATACATGTAAAATGAAGCACAGTATCACCCATAAACTGGTATATTAATTCAACAATAACACTTCATACTCATGTTATATTAAGTTTCTTAAAAAAAAAAAAAAAAAACAGTTACTACTTTATCTGTGATAAATAAAATAATTATATATATAAACTGGCAGAAAAAAAAAAGGGGTTGTAGAAATTAAGATTAGTCAGATAAGGACTGATGAGTTGTCAGCTTTAATATTCAAGGTTAGAGTTTTATGAGGTTCAGTTGGGCATAACCTCATCAAATATGATAGAGCTTGGGAAAGATACTGGGAAAGTCAATGAGAATGGTATGTTGAAAGTGTTGATTAGTTATTTTTGTTGTCATGTGCTGTCAAGTTGGACCCGACTCCTAGTGACCCCTCCTTGGGTTTCCAAGGCTGTACCACTACGGAAGTAGATTGCTCAACCTTCCAAGGAGTGGCTGGTGGGTTTGAACCGAGAGCCTTCTGGTTAGCAGTCAAGTGCCTTAGGAACTACCCTACCAGAGCTCAGAAAAATATGCAGGTGGGAGGGCATTTCAGGTAAGTTAGGATCTTACATGACAGTGTAAATTATATGCCTAGAGCATCATGCAGTAGTGCTTACCTGTATATGCTAAGACTCTCTAGCACAGGCTACATCACAAAAGAAAAGAATATCTCAAAATTTTTAAACACCAATGAGTGACAAAAAGCTCTGAGCATAACTTTTAAACCCCATCTCTTTTCACGAACAAAGCATCTCTACCTTACATACATTTGTTTATATTATTTGGGAGAAAATTTGCATATATCTGTTTCTAAATGGTGTAATTTGAGAGTTATTTTCCTATTTCAGAGATATAGACCTTTCTCATTAAGCTAATTAAGAAAGATCGTCAGGCGCTCAGACTTTGAAAAAAAATATATTTTTTCTTTCAATTAAGCTAGTGAGAGACAAAATGGTTTTAATAAAATCCATGTGTTTCTTAACAATCATGAGTTCTAAGATGTATATTTTCATTCCCAGGATGGATTCTGCTAGAGCAAAGAGCCCAGATACATCTGGCTCTGAACAAAAGCCCTCCATTATATTATTCTCTTTTGCTCAAATCTCTCTCACGTAGCCTACTTAGCACTTAGGAACAAGTGAGAACTCTAGGTTTTCTTGTCATCTAGTGCATTATGGGAAGCAGTCATCTATTTTATAGCTGCATAAAACAGTACATGGATTTCATGATGCAGAAAAGCAGTAGTTTATTCCTCATTTTCTATGATGTAAATTTTTACCGAATGGACTTGCACAGAAAGTCACCCTCCCTTTAAAATATAAATGAAAAATACCATCATTAGGTACTTTCCTCTTTCTAAGCCTTTTCTTTTCAATGGCAGAAACTTAAAGGAGAGAAAAGAGAAGAGAATTATTTAGGGTAAAATTGCCAAGCAGTACTGCACCTAATTTTAAACACTGCAAGAGTACGGTTTATAATAGGAATAGAGAAAGCAAGTGTACTGTGAAAGGAAACTCTTTGTATTCATTAAAAAAATGAAGGGAGAAAAATATTCCTCTGACCTACAAACTAAGAATTATGTGTAAACAATCATATGCTTAAAAAACACTCAGCATATAGAGAAAGCCTATACTTTAAAATCTAATAAGATTCCACACACAAAAAATAAGGGATACTTTCCTCATCACCAATACATAGATATAATATGGCTTGTACTCAAAATAAAGTTAAGCAAGTTATCAAATACATTGATTGAAATATTTTCTTCACTTTCATTATGGATTCTAATTATTATTTGAAATTAATTTAATTTCTTTCATTAAGGTAATTAATACCCACTGGCATCTAGTTGATTCCAACTCACAGCAACCCCATAGGTCAGAATAGAAATGTCCCATGTTTCCAAAGCTATAACTCTTTACAGAAGCAGAGGGCCTCATTTTCCCCTCATGAAGGGACTGGTGGGTTCAAACCACCAACCTTTTCTTTAGCAGCCAAATGCCTTAGCCACTGCACCATGAGATCATTAATGTTGTTGTTAGGTACCATCAAGTCAGCTCCAACTCATAGCAACCCTATGTACAACAGAACAGAACACTGCCTGATCCTGTGCCAGGTTCACAATCCTTGCTATACCTGAAAGTTTTCCAGTAACGTGTCAGACAGTGTTTCACTGTTATTCATAGGGTTTTCACTAGCTAATTCTTTAAGAAGAGCGTGACCCCTTCCATCTGCCAAGTATGTCTTAGTCTAGAAGCTCTGATGAAATCTATCCACCATAGGTGACCCTGCTGGTATTTGAAATACCGATGGTATAACCTCCAGCCTCACAGCAATGGATAAGCCACCACAGTATGAAAAACTGACACACAAGAGGTGATAGATCATTAATAGTGGTGGGTAAATTAATCTCATTTTCAGAAGTATTCTGGAACTTCACACTTACATTTTCTAGCTAATGCAAAGAATGCTAAGATTTAAGAATACAAAATGTACATCTGTGTGCATAATGCACATTGTAGAGATAATAGAACAGGCAGTGAGATAATGTGCAGGATAGTAGACTTATCCTAATATGAAATAACAAGAACAAGAACTAACATGATAGCAATGCAAAAAAAGAGAGTGTGGGAAGTATTGAGATAAACATTGCAAGGAACAAAAGATATAAAACACATTCTCCTCAGCTTGTAGAAATGATGCATCCTCATTTTTGAAAGTCAATGTGGTATACTACAGAAAAGCCTGGATTTATATTCCACATATGTGTCTGTACTACCTAGGCCATGCACAGTTGATGAATCACATTTTTTTTTTTTCTCACAAGGTCTTCACCTTTCATCTCTGAAGTCATGAGATTAAATGAGAAAAATTCCCAAGTCTTTTCCAGCTTCAAAATTTTGTGAAACAATAATAGTCCCAGATTTTGAGTATGGTGCTGTGTCTAATCAATAATTTGTGAAAGTAAAACCATCTGTTATTTTGTGAAGAAAGGACTATTTTCATTTCCCTAAAGATTTGAGATCACTTGGAAAAGATTCATAAATTGACTGACACTCAACTAAATGAACAGGTCAGGTTTGCTAGCAATAACATAATGCAACACTTTCTAATAGTGAACCTAGAATTAAGGTCCTCTCATGCCAGTATTTAAACTTTTCATCATCAAATTTTTCTGCTTTGGATTTTTAGTGATAGCATGTGTTTTCAGTAATGGAAGGCACACTGACATCAAGTGAAAAATATTTGAGGAAATATGGATTTTGATACAATTATGTGGGACATATATGTCACAAATGGACTTGTTGTGGAGTTGATGGAGTGAGGTTCATTTCTTCAGAATCACACAGTAGTGTGTACAACAACTGGGATAGCAGCTTCCTAAGAAACCTGCTAGGTGCCATCAAGTCTTTTCTGACTCATAGCGACCTTATGCACAGCAGAACAAAAAGGTGCCCAATCCAGCACCAGCTATATTATCCCTGTTATACTTGAGCACATCATCGCAGCCACCATGTCAATACATCTCATTGAAGGCCTCCCCCTCTTTCGTCGATCTTCTGACAACATGACCAAAATAGGTGAGACAAAGGCTAGCCATTCTTGCTTCCAAGGAGCATTTCAGATGCATTCCCTCCAGGACAGATCTGTTAGTTCTTTTAGCAGTCCAAGGTACTTTCAGCATTCTTCACCAGCTGTGCTTTTGAGCACAACTCAAAAGCATCAACCCTTCTTCAGTCTTCCTTATTCATTGTCCAGCTCTCACATGCATACCAGGCAATTGGAACTATCATGGCTTGTGTCAGGTGCACCTTAGAGCTCAAGGAGACATCCTTGCCCCTCAGCACTTGAAACATTGACTTTCCCAATGCTAAACATCGTTTAATGTCCTGACTGCTTTTTCCATTAGCATCGATTGTAGAACCAAGTGACATGAATTCTTTGACCACTTCAATCTTCTCCCCATTTATTGTGATGCTGCTCATTGGTCCAGTTGTGAGGATTTTTGTTTTCTTTATATTGTGACATAATCCATATTGCAGATGGTATTCTTCAACCTTCCTCAGTGAGTGCCTCAAGTCATCCTTACTTTCAGCAAGCAAATTTGTATTGTCTGCATATCTCAAGTTGTTAATGATTCTTCCTCCAATCCTGATGCCACATTTTCTTCATATAGTCCAACTTCTCTGATTATTTGCTCAGCACATAGATTGAATAAGTGTGGGGAAAGGATACAACACTGACACACTCCCTTCCTGATTTTAGACCACATAGTGTCCCCTTGTTCCATTCGAATGACAGCCTCCTGGTCAAGGTACAGGTTCCTCATGAGTACAATCAAGTGTTAGGGAATTCCCTTTCTTCTCAATGTTATCCATAATTTGTCATGATGCACAAAATTAAATGCCTTTGCATAGTCAATAAAACAGAAGTAAACATCTTTCTGGTATTTTTTGCCTTGAGCCAAGATCCATCTGACAACAGCTATGATATCTCTTGTTCCACATCCTCTTCTGAATCCAGCTTACACCTCTGGAAGTTCTCTGTCAATATACTGCTACAACCGTTTTTGAATTATCTTCAGTAAGACCTTACTTGCGTGTAATATTAATGATATTGTTCTATAATATTCACATTGTGTGGGATCCCCTTTCTTTGGAATGGGTACAAATATGGATCTCTTCTAGTCAGTTGGCCAGGTAGCTGTCTTCCAAATCTCTTGGCATACTGAGTGAGTGCTTCCAATGGGGCATCTGTTTGTTGAAATATCTCAATGGGTATTCCATCAATTCT
The DNA here is from genome assembly GCF_000298275.1 of Orycteropus afer afer. NCBI lineage: Eukaryota > Metazoa > Chordata > Mammalia > Tubulidentata > Orycteropodidae > Orycteropus > Orycteropus afer. The sequence goes on along the minus strand of NW_006922147.1, from coordinate 1,296,441 downwards.
CAGAGCCTCATTCTTCGCCAATTCTTTCATTGCAGCTTTGACTTCGTCCTTCAGTACCATTGGTTCTAGATCATATGTCACTTCCTGAAATGGATGTATATTGACTAGTTCTTTTCTGGTACAGTGACTCTGTGTATTCCTGCCATCTTCTTTTGATTTTTCCTGTATCATTCAATATTTTGCCCATAGAATCTCTCAATAATGCAACACAAGACTTAATTTTTTCTTTTTTTTTTTTCACTTCTTTCAGCTTGTAAAATACTGAGCGTGTTCTTCCCCTTTGGTTTTCAGATTCCAGGTCTTTGCACATTTCATTATAGTAATTGGTTTTGTCTGCTCGAACTGCTCTTTGAAATCTTCTGTCCAGCTCTTTTATCTTGTCATTTCTTCCATTTGCTTTGGCTACTCTCCACTGAAGGGCAAGTTTCAGAATCTCTTCTGTCATCGACTTTGGTCTTCTTTTCTTTTCTTGTCTTTTTAGTGATCTCTTGCTTTCTTCATGGATAATGTTCTTGATATCCTGCCACAATTCTGGTTTTCAGTCATTGGTGTTCAATGCATCAAATCTATTCTTTAGATGATCTCTAAATTCAGGAGGGATGTATTCAAGATAATACTTTGGCTCTCTTGGACTTGTTTTAATTGTCTTTAACTTCAAGTTGAACTTGCATATGAGCAGTTGAAGATTTTGAGCTTTTCCACCATCTCTTGTCACAGATGTAGTAAATCTGATTCCTGTGTGTTCCATTTGGTGAAGTCCACATGTAGAGCCACTGTTTGTGCTGTTGAAAAAAGGTGTTTGCAATGAACACATCATTGGTCTTGCAAAATTCTACCATGCGAGTTACAGCATTATTTCTGTCACCAAGGCAAAATTTTCCAACTACCAGTGATTCTTCATTGTTTCCAACTTTCTCATTACAGTCACCAGTGATGATTAACATATCCTGATTCCATATTTGGTCAATTTCAGACTGCAGAA
>NW_006922147.1:1284729-1292529 GCF_000298275.1 Orycteropus afer afer | reverse complement strand
TGGAAGGAAGGTTGGGCAATCCTACTTCCGTAGTGATACTGCCTCGGAAACCCAAGGAGGGATCGCTATGAGTCGGGGCCAACTCGACAGCACATAACAACAACAACAGTATACATATAAACTTGAAAACACATATCCACACAAAAATTATGTGTTCATTAATGTTCATACCAGCATTCATAATAGCCAAAAAGTAGAAAAAACTCAAATGCTCACCATATTTTGTTTATCTATTCTAACTAATGAATAGGTATACAAAATGTTGTCTAGCCATACAATGAACTATTATTCAGGTATCAAAATAATGATTAATAGATATGTGCTATAACACAGATGAACCTTAAAAATATTATGTTAAGTGAAAGAAACAAGTCACAAAAGACCACAAGTTGTAGGATTTAGTTTATATGTAATGCCCACAATATAGCAATCCATAAAGACAATTATAGAAGAGGCGCTACCTAAGGCTGTGGGAAGTGGGGATAAGAGCATGTTCTGGTTGCCTAGTGCTGTTCTGACTAGAATATACCACAAATAGGATGGCCTTAACAAACTGGAGTTTATTCTTTTACAGTTTGGAGGCTTTAAGTCCAAGTTCAAAGTGTCAGGCTCATTTGTCAACCTTGGGCTTCAGCTCTGCCTCTGCTCCTGGCCCACTGGAGCTAGAAGCATTTCTTCACTCAGGCAGCTACTGGCTGCTAAGGCTAACAAGCCCAAGGTCGACAAATGAAATGTCACAGTCCCGATATTACCAAACTACAAGGCAGGACATTAATTTAAGTCCGTTGTTAAGTCCCATGGTTGGCAGAACATGGCAGGCTGCTGAACAACAACTTGGCTACATGCAGGGTCCCAGTGTGCCATAAGCTAGAGACTTTCCCCAAGTCTTCTTATATACAGGAAGCAGACCATAGCCCAAAGGCAGCTACTCAGCTGCTTGTGGTAGAGCCCACCATGGAGTTGATTGCCAATCTCATCATGGGGAATAACTACCACCAGCTGTCCAGCCACTCAACCAAGCCCAGCCAACTTGACATACATATAAAACCACCACAATTCCATCCCTTGTCAACTTGGCACCTGTACAGATCTTCATTGGGTGGCATCTGTACAGATCTCCTTCACTGGGTGGTTCTAATCCCCTATTTCTTGAGGGACGACTTCACCCTCTTGGCCTGGTGGGACCCATTCCTCTCCCTCTTGGGAATGGCAGTCCTGCCCCTTCACTCTTGGGCAACAGCTATGGCTCCATCCCACTAGCTCACCTGAACAAGCAGCCTCACACTCCAGAGTTGATGAAGGTCTAACCTTTTGAAACCTAGGGGGCTATAGTAGTTCCATCCACAAAGGCCATAGTCCTACCCTCTGAGGCAGCTCTGCTTCCCATTTCCTTAATCTCTCCACTTCTGCTGATTAATGTCCCAGGGCAACCCACTCCACCAGAAATCTTTCTGCTCAAAGGACACTTAGCTTTCTTGCTCCATGGGCTGGCCAACTTGCCACTCCATTTTATGCTGATCTCTTCACCAATTAATGCCTGAAGACAACCCACTCAGCCAAGAAACCATATACCCAATGGCACCTGGCTTTCTCCTCCATGGGCTAGTAAGCCTGTTGCTGTTTAATGCTGGTCTCTGGGCCCTGCTACTGCTTTCTCTCATGCTGGTCTCTCTGCCAGTATCTCTCTGCCAGTCTCTTGGCTCTGCTCCTGCCATCTCTCATGCCCCATGTAGGGGTCTCTCTGCCAGGGTTTCCAATCTAGGACGTGCTTCACTCCTGTTTTCATGTTTTAGGTACTTGTCGGAGCAGCACCCCACTCTCTCAGTACTATATTCTGTTCTGGTTACTTACTCCCACTCTGACATACAAATTTAACTACCACAGAGCATGACTGATAATGGGTATAGGGTTTATTTTTTGAGTTACAAATAAGTTCTGGAATTAGATACTGAAGATTGTTATAGTTTGTAAATATACTAAATAAACACTGAACTCTATACTAGAAAATGGTGAATTGAATGGTACGTGACTCATATGTCTATTAAAAAAAATGAGCAAAAGATGAAAGAAAAATAAAGACACTTTCAAAAATACAAAAATAAATAAAAAATACTTAATCAAAAATCTTACTGGAGAAGAAATTGTGTGGACAAACAATGCTTTAAGCTATTTTCTTTTTCCTTTTTTTTCTTTCTTTCTTCTCTATCAAGTTTAAAGAAATTGCAGATGTTATCATACATATCCCCTTCCTCCATACACAATGATTAATTACATAGTATGAGAACATAATGCTACTAAACCTTTTGAGATAAAAATCAGATTCATAATCCATAGTGAATGTTGAAACCGAAAATAGAGTATATTGTGGTAATAATTAAATACAAGGTCACAATCCCTAGTAAAAGTGTATCATTACTTGTTATTATATAAGTTTTCAAATAAATTTGCTTTATAATTCCTGAGATTAGCCATTAACAATGAATTTATGCCTCTTAGTATAGAGAAGTAATCTGAAATCCCTCTATTTAATTCAGGCTCCCGCTCACAATTTTCCATAAATCCTGAGCAACTTATTTAATAAATAAAACATTGATTTTACTGCTTGGCTTCTCCTTGTACTTAGAAGAAAATAAGCAACAATAATATTTTACAAAGCCTTATCTGCCCTTACTTTCACTTACTTCCCTTAACCCACTCTTCTTCACTCACTTTTCTTCAGTCTTGCCTATATGAAATCCATGATTCTTATTTCTTCATTGAGTTTCTGGTATCAGCATTGCCTCTGTAGGAAATATAGTAACTTTTAAGACAAGGATAAATAGGATAGGCCATTGCTTTTGGAGGAATAAATATTCAGACTCTCCCCAAATGCCCAAATTTTCATGAGAGTATAGCTTATAACTTCTTAATTAAAACAGAGATAGTAATTCCTATTTCAAAAGACTGTTGTGGGAAGTCAATGGAATAGTATAGTAAATAAGAAGAACTATTGAGTGTTGAAATATAGATGCTGAACAGCTAACTATGAGGACACTCACTGACTGCTTGAGCAAGCACAAAAGGGCTGGGTAATTTTCATTTATGAATAACGTTCCAGTGTAGAAAGGAAGGTTTGAGAATCTACTTCCATAGTGATATTGCCTTGGAAACCCAAGGAGGGGTCCTATGAGTCATATCCAACTTGATGGCAGTGAGTTTGGTTTGGTTTTTATGGTGTAGATCTTCAGAATTACTCAGAAATAATGGTTTCACACATTCTAAATAACAACACAAAAGTTCTACTGAAAATGTACTGCAATAAACCTTTAAAGAGGTGTGAATGAGCTCATTCCTTGAGAGTTGTGTTGTTGTTATGTGCCATTGAGTCTGGCCTGACTCATAGCGACTCCTCCTTGGGTTTGCAAGGCAGCATCACTACGGAAGTAGATTGCCCAACCTTCCTTCTGAGGAGTGGCTAGTGGTTTTGAACAGCCAGCCTACTGGTTAGCAGTCAAGTGCCTTAGGCACTATGCTACTAGAGCTCCATCCTCAATAGTAGAATTCTTAAAATGTTACTGAGTGTTTTTAATAACTACTCTGCAAAAGAAAGAAAAAATATAAAATTCCCCTGGCTATCTCTGTTTCAGAGTTCACTGAGCATCTTGAATGTATCATCAGCTGCATCATCTGGAAATAATTTTCTGAAGATCTGCACTCTTGTCCCTTTTTCTGGTCTATCAGTAAAATGGGTGTTAAAATATAGAGAAATAAATATGCAGTTAAATTGAATATATTTAATTTTGATTTACAGTATAAAAGATAAATAAGTAAATAAAACCAAGCTCACTGCTGTCAAGTCAGTTCTGACTCCTAACGACCCCTCCTTGAGTTTCCAAGGCAGTATCTCTACATAAGTAGATTGCTCAGTCTTCCTTCCACACAGTGACTAAAAAAAACCCAAAACCAAACTCACTGCTATGGAGTCAGATCCGACTCATAGTGACTCCTCCTTGGGTTTCCAAGCAGTGTCATTACAGAGGTTGATTGCCCAATCTTCCTCCTGAGGAGTGACTAGCAGGTTTGAATCGCCAGCCTTCTGGTTAGCAGTCAAATTCCTTAGGCACTATGCCACCAGACATCCCCCACATTACCTAAATTCATTAAATGCTAAAACAAAAACTTGCCAACTGTCACTATATGATCCTCTTTGCATTAGAACTAAAAGGTTGCTACTTCTCTAAATATCAACTAAAATTTCCAGTACAGAGATTAGTAAAAATGACAAAAGCTCTGTTATTTTGGTCTAAATACAAGTTCAGTAGATGATATTTACTTTTGCTTTTTCATACCAAAACCATAGAAAGATATGACCTCACTGGTATTTTAAATCAGACAAATACTGCTTTGACTTTATCGATATGTATTAACTCAAGCCCATCTTGTATAATTATGTGCTTTTTCAAAGAACTATGAAGGAATATGGTCTTGCAGTTTTCTATGTGCAGTATAAATATGCAGTAAATTTACGTGTTTGGATGCAAACAGAATTTTTAGATGAAATTTTCTTTGGCCTTGGCTGCAAACAATACTCAAGTCCTAGCCCAAGATATTCTCCCCCCCCCCCTTCCTTTATGAGTCTCAACTGGGCAATCTACTTCTGTAGAGATACTGCCTTGAAAATCCAAAGAGGGGTCACTATGTGTCAACTATGAGAAGACTGGTTTGACCGCAGTGAGTTTTTTTTTTTTTTTTTTTAATATGAAAATCGAGCGACTTGTTGAATTGGGAAAATCTACTGTGAAATACTTCTTTGAAGTGTTAAAGAGCAACAGTGTCACTTTGAAGACTAAAGTATACCTGACCCAAACCATATTTTCAATCACCTCATGTGCATATGAAAACTGTTGTTGTTTTATGCCATCCAGTCAGACCTGACTCATAGCGACCCCTCCTTGGGTTTCCGAGGTAGTATCACTATGGAAGTAGATTGCCCCAAATTCCTTCCGAGGGGTGGCTGGTGGGTTTGAACCTCCAACCTTCTGGTTAGCAGTCAAGTGCCTTAGGCACTATTCTACCAGAAAAAGGAAGACAAAAGAATAAATGCCTTTGAATTATGGTATTGGTGAAAAATACTCAATTTATTATGGACCGCCAGAAAAATGAAACAATCTGTCTTGGAAGAAGTATAGCCAGAATGCTCACTAGAAGTGAGAATGGTGAGACTCATCTCACACTCCTTGCTCATAGTTTCAGGAGAGACCAGTCCATGGAGAAGGACATCATGCTTCATAAAGTAGAGTGTCAGCAAAAAAGAGGAAGCCCCTCAACCAGATGGATTGACACAATGGGCTCAAGTATAGCATAGACTATGAGGATATTGCAGGAATGGGCAGTGTTTCATTGTGTTGTATGTAGGATACTATGAGTTGGATTGACTGGAAGACACCTAACAACAACATATGAAATTAGAATAGCAGTTTAGATCTTTCCTCTAAGCTCATATAATCCTTTCATAAAGGTTAGATTTAAAGAATGTTGTGAATCTAATCACATTTTGAAGACTGAGCACTGGTAGTTTTAACTGAGACCCTCCTCTTAATTTATCTTGCCATCCTCATTTTTTATTTTCATTCATCAATCAATCTATGCATTCTTCCTTCCTTCCACCCATATGTCCCTGAAACGTCTACTGACTTTCTATTATGTGCCAGGCATGGTACTACTTCTTTTGAATATGTGAGAGGGAAAAAATAAATAAATTATATATATATAAAATAAATTATATATATATATATATATGTACACATATATACATATATATAATAAATTATATATATATATAGTCTGCTTTCCTGGAAACAGAGAATAAAAAAAAATAAGCATGGTAAATAAGAAAATTATAAGATATGCTAGAAGACGAGATATTCTATGGTCAAAAGCAAAAGCAAAAGTGGAAAAAGGCAAGCAGATTTGCAAGTTATGGAAAGGTTGTTGTTGTTGTTATTTGCCATCCAGTCGGCCCCGACTCCTAGCGACCCTTCCTTGGTTTCCGAGGCAGTTATCACTATGGAAGTAGGAATGCCCAACCTTCCTTCTAAAGCATTCAGAAGAAGATTGGGCAATCTACTTCAGTAGTGATTGTTGTTGTTGTTGTTGTTATGTGCCGGCCCCGACTCATAGCGACCCCTCTTTGGGTTTCTGAGGCAGTATCACTGTGGAAGTAGGATTGCCCAACCTTCCTTCCAAAGAGTGGCTGGTGGGTTTGAACCGCCAGCCTTCTGGATAGCAGTCAAGTGCTTTAGCCACTATGCTACCAGAGCTCCTTACTGCCTTGGAACCAAGGAGGGGTCATTATGAGTCAGATCCAATTTGACTGCACATAGCAACAACAACAACAACAGTAAAGCATTATTTTGGCTGACTGTTAAGAATAGATGGTAGTTTTGGGCAAGAATAGATTTATGAAGATAAATAAACTTGTTATAGGTTTTTTTAGGTGTTAGATATTATTGTTTCCACCAAGGTGATAGAAGCAGAGTGTGAGAAATGGTCAAATTTGGGATACATTTCAGTTATAAAGCCAATAGGATTCCATGGTAGGCCCTGGTAAATCAAAGATGATTTCAAGGTCATCAGTCTGAGAAATTGGAATAAGAGAGTACTAATTTTCTGAAATGAAAAAGGCTGCAGAGAAGCAGATGTGGGGGAGATCAGCAGAACAAAGAAAGCTGCTTTTCAGTTTGAGAGTCCCCTAAACATTCAAGTAGAAATGTCAAGTGGGTAGAAGGATATGTAAGTCTGGAGATCATGAAAAAAGTCAGGATTAATGATATCAACATGTTGTTATTTACTGTCAAGTCAGTTTCAACTCATGACAACCTCATGCCAAACAATAAATCATTTCTCAATCCTGCATCATCTTCACAATCTTTAGTATGCTCAAGTCTGTTATTGAAGCCACTGCGTATTTTTAATGTTTATTGACATTGGCTGGGTGGGGAACCATGTTCCAGCACTATAAGAAAAGTATTTATATGTAATCCATAAGATTTAAATTGGTTAATTTTTCAAAATAGATAGTGAGGTCATTATTCCTAGTCTGTATTAATCTGGAAGCTCTGCTGAAATCTATTTGCCATGAGTGGCCGCTGGTATTTGAAATTTCAGTGGCTAAGTCGCTGGCATAAGCCACAATTATTCAAGTGAGAGATGGGTGATAGGATCTAAATTTTGGAATTGATAAATAAGATTTTATATAGATCTAAAAGAGTGGATGGGATCACTAGGTAAATTGGTTGTTGTCAAGTGTGCTCTGACTCATAGAGACCCTGTATTCAACAGAATGAAACACTGCCCAATCTGAACCATTCTCATGATCTCTGCTACGATTAAGCCCATTGTTGCAGGCATTGTCAATATATCTTGTTAAGAGTCTTCCTCTTTTTTGGTAACCCTCCAATTTACTGAGCATGATATCCTTCTCTAGGGATTGGTCCCTTCTAACATCATGACCAAAGTAGATGAGACTAAGTCTGTCCATTCTTGCTTCTAAGGAGCATTCTGGCTGCACTTCTTCAAGGACAGATTTGTTCATTCTTCTGGCAGTCCATGGTGTTTTCAGTATTCTTTGTCAATGCCATTATTCAAAGGCATCAACTCTTCCTTGATCTTTCTTATTCATTATCCAGCTTTCACACACATGAGACACTTGAAAATACCATGACTTGGGTTAAGTGCTCCTTAGTCTTCAAAGTGACATATTTGCTCTTAAACACTTGTTAATGAGTCTTTCTTCAATCCTGATGCCATGTTCTTCATATA
>NW_006922147.1:1283769-1284629 GCF_000298275.1 Orycteropus afer afer | reverse complement strand
CAAACAGATTTGTCTCCCTGTTGGAAACCTCTCATACCACCCTTATCTGAGTTCCTGCAGCTGACTCCTCCTCTGTCCAGGTTCCTGGGCCTTTTAATCCCCTTTCTCCCACTCTCCCACCCTGCTGCTTTGGGTGTGCCTGAGTTCCCTCTCCTCACCTGGATCCCTGTGGCTGACTGCTCCTCTGTCTGGGCTCCTGGGCTTTTAATGCCCTTTCTCTTGCTCTCCCATCTTGTTGCTTTGGGTGTGCCTGGTTTCTCTCTCATCACCTGGATCCCTGTGGCTGACTGCTCCTCTGTCCTGGTTCCTGGGCCTTTTAATCCCCTTTCTCCCACTCTCCCTCAGTCAGCTACAGGGGTCCAGGTGAGGAGAGAGAAGCCAGGCACATCCAAAGAAACCTGAGAAACTGAAAATGTTGGTGGGTGATGTGTATACAATGGGTGACAAAAAGAATAAAAAGAAAATCATAATGTTTGTAGATAATACAGAGAGAACAGAAGCATAAACCTCATACCATAAAGAAAAATGAACTCAAATAAATTAAAGACTAAATCTTCTCTTTGAAGAAAACATAGGAATAAATCTTCATGATATTGGATTATGCAATTTTTTCTTAAATATGTTTTATTGACTATGCAAAGGCATTTGATTGTGTGGATCGTGACAAATTATGGATAACATTGAGAAGAATGGGAATTTCCGAGCACTTGATTGTACTCATCAGGAATCTGTACCTTGACCAGGGGGCTGTCGTTCGAACAGAACAATGGGACACTACATGGTTTAAAATCAAGAAGAGAGTGCGTCAGGGTTGTATCCTTTCTCCACATCTATTCAATCTATATGCTGAGCAAATAATC
>NW_006922147.1:1271989-1273303 GCF_000298275.1 Orycteropus afer afer | reverse complement strand
GAAATGGGTGACATCACAACAGAACCAACTGAAATAAAAAGGATAATATCAGGATACTATGATCAACTGCACTCAAACAAATGTGAAATTCTGGAGTAAATGGACAGTTTTCTGGAAACACACCACTTACCTAAACTAACACAAATTGATGTGGAAAAGTTGAACAGGCCCATAACAAAATAAGAAATTGAACTGGTCATAAAACAATTATCAACTAAAAAAAGTCCTGGCCCAGATGGTTTCACTGGAGAATTCCACAAAACATTCAGAGAAGAACTAATACCAATCCTACTCAAAGTATTCAAAAACATAGAAAAGGATGGAATCCTCCCTAACTCATTTTATGTAGCAAGCATAACCTTGGTACCAAAATCAGGTAAAGACATCACTCAAAAGGAAAACTACAGACCAATATCCTTCATGAATATAGATGCAAAAATCTTCAACAAAATCCTAGCCAATAGACTGCAACAACATACCAAGAAAATCATTCATCATGACCAAGTGAAGTTCATATCAGGTATGCAGGGATGGTTCAACATTAGAATAACAATCAATGTCACACACCATGTAAATAAAACAAAGGAGAAGAACCACATGATCATATCAATTCATGCAGAAAAGGCATTGATAAAATCTAAAACCCATTCCTGATCAAAATTTCAGCAAAATAGGAATAGAAGGGACATTCCTCAACATAATAAAGGGCATTTATGCAAAACCAACAGCCAACATTACTCTCAACGGAGAGAGATTGAAACCATTCCTCTTGAGAACAGGAACCATACAAGGATGCCTGCTATCACCACTTTTATTCAACATTGTACTGGCAGTCCTAGCCAGGGCCATAAGGCAAGAAAGGGAAATCAAAGGCATCCAAATTGGTAAGGAAGAAGTCAAACTATCCCTATTTGCTGATGATTTGATCCTATAACTAGAAAACCCAAGAAACTCAGTCAAAAATCTAATGGAACTAATTGAGAGATTTAGCATCGTGGCACAATATAAGATCAACATCCAAAAATCAGTTGGATTCCTCTACACCAGCAAAGAGATTGCTGAAAAATAAATAAGGAAATCAATACTGTTTTCAATAGCTACAAAAAAAGTAAAATACTTGGGAATAAATCTTACCAGGGACACAAAAGACCTCTATGAAGAAAACTATAAAAAATCTCCCTCAAGAAACCATCTACATAAATGGAAGAACATCCCATGGTCATGGATAGGAAGATTGAACATTGTAAAAATGTCAATTCTACCCAAAGCAATCTATACATTCAATGCAATCCCAATCCAGATCCCATCAACATT
>NW_006922147.1:1258613-1269542 GCF_000298275.1 Orycteropus afer afer | reverse complement strand
ATTCACACCTCTTCTTGATTTGAAACCACACAGTATCCCCTTATTTTGTCCAAACAGGCTCTTGTTGTATATATGGGTTTCTCGTTAGCACAATTAAGTGTTCCAGAATTCCCATTCTTCAAAATGTTATCTGTAATTTGTTATGTTCCACAAAATCATATGCCTTTGCACATTCACTAAAACCCAGGTACTCTTCTTTCTGGTATTCTTTGCTTTCGGCAAAGATCCAGCTGATATCAGCATTGATAATTCTTTTTCCATGCCCTCTTCTGAGTCCAGCATGAATTTCTGGAAGTTCCCTGGCAATATACTGGTACAACCATTTTTCAATTACCTCAGCAAAATTTAACTTACACATGATGTTATTATATGGTTTGATAATTTACACATTCTGTTAGATCACATATATGAATCACTTCCCGTCACTTGTCCAGGTAGCTGTCTTCAAAATTTCTTGGCATAAACAAGTAAGCCCCTTTAGCACTTCATCCATTTATTGAAACATCTCAGTGGGTAGTCTGTCAATTCCTGAAGCTTTGATTTTGACCTGTTACTTCAGTGCAGCTCAAACTCATTGCCATTGATTTTTGATCATATGCTGTCTCCTGACATGGTTGAACATTGGCAAATTCTTTTTGGTACAGGGACTCTGTGTATTCCTTCTATTTTCTTTTGCTGCTTCATGCATTAATTAAATAATAATTAATCTTTAATATTTTGCCCACATAATCCTTTAATACTGAAGTTTAAGGACTGAATTTTTTGTTCAGTTCTTTCAGCTTGACGAATGTTTAGTGTGTTCTTCCTTTTTGGTCTCTAACTCTAGGTTTTTGCCTGTTTCATTAAAATACTTTACTTTTTCTTCTCAAATTGTCCTTTGAATTTTCCTCTTCAACTCTTTTATTTAATAAATTCTTCTAGTAACTTTTCTTACTCTACATTCTAGAGCAAACTTCAGAGTCGCTTTGACATCCATTTTTGTCTTTTTTTCCATTTTTTGTCTTTTTAATGATCTTTTGCTTTTTTCATGTATGATGTTATTGATGTTATCCCACAACTCCTTTGATCTTTGGTCACTGCCATTTAATACATCAAGTCTATTCTTCAGATGTTCTTTTAATTTGGGTGTGATGTCATCAAGGTCATATTTTGGCTCTTGCAGGTTTGTTTTAATTTTCTTCAGCTTCCCTTGAACATGCATATGAGCAAATTGATGATATGTTCCACATTCAGTTCCTTGCCTTGTCTCAATTGATGATATTGAGCTTCTCTTTTGCCTCTTTCCACAGATGCAGTTAATTTCATTCCTGTGTGCCCCATCTGGTTAGGACTTAGTGTACAGTCACCATTTATGTTGTTGAAAACAGATATTTGTAATAAATAAGTCATTGGTCTTATAAAATTATGTCATGTGATTTCGGGCATCATTTCTATCACCCAGATCATATTTTCCAAATAGTGATGTTTCTTCTTTTTTTTCCAACTTTTGCATTCCAATCACCAGTAGTTATCAATGCATCTTTATTGCATGTTTGGTCAGTTTCAGACTGCAGAAATTGGTAAAAATCTTCAATTTCTTTATCTTTGGGTTTAGTGTTTTGTGTGTAAATTTGAAAATAGTAATATTAACTGATCTTCTTTGTAGGCATATTGATATTATCCTATCACTGACAACATTGTATTTCAGGATAGATCTTGAAATTTTCTTTTTGACCATGAATGCAACACCATTCTTCCTCAATTTGTCATTCCAGGTATAGTTGATTATATGATTGTCTGATTCAAAATGGTCAGTACCAGTCCTTTTCAGCTCACTAATGTCTAGAATATCAATCTTAATGCATTCCATTTCATTTTTAAAAACTTCCAGTTTTCTTACATTCATATTTTTTCACATTCCATGTTTCGATGTTAAGATTTTTTGCAGCTCTTTCTTCTATTTTTAGTCATGCCCCATTTGCAAATGAAGATTCCAAAAACCCTACTCTACCCATGTCATTAATATTGACTCTAGTTAGAGGAGGCAGCTCTTCAACCGTTTTGTTTTGTTTACCTTGAGACCTGAGGGGCTCACCTTCCAGGGCTATGTCAGGTAATATTTAACTGCTATTCTTAGAGTTTTCCAGTAATATATTAGACAGTGTTTCACTGTTATTTAGAGGATTTTCAGTGGCCAACTTCTTCATATGTGAATGGTGCTGTCCTTCTTCGCAGTGTGTCTTACTCTGGAAACTCTGCTGAAATCTGTCCACAACTGGTAACCCCACTGGTATTTGAAATACCAGTGACATAACTTCCAGCCTCAAGCAACATGTAAGCTACCATAGTACTCCAAACTGACAGAGAAGTGGTGGAACTAATTATGTAGAGATAAAAATAAAAAAAGAACCATAGTTTGACATCTGGAATACCCTCCAATAAATAGAATATTGAGAACAAGAGAAAGAGCTATAAAAGCAGACTGAATAGGAGCAACTGGTGAGGTAGGAAAATAATAATAATAAATTATGACATCTGAAGCCATGTGAGGAAAATCTCTCAAAAAAGATCTAGTGACTGTATCAAATACTGTTTATAGGTTAAGTGTGATGAGGAATGTAAATTGAGAATTGGATTTAGCAATGAGTTTATAAGTCACTTCACCAAGAGTATTTCTAATAACTCTACTAACCTTTTTTGCTCTTTCTACCATCTACCTATCCATCACTGTATATATCTTGCAATTATAATTAACAGTTTGTTTTTGCTTATGTTTTAAATTGCAAAAAATGTAGGTGTTAAAGGGGAAGACAGAGAGGTGCATGGGAGGTACACATAACAAAGGGGAATCCTTTTGCACATACAGTACTGTGTTGTCAGTGATGGCAAACATTAATCTACGGGTGGATAGATGGGTAGACAGGCTGAACTATTAGGTATATCTATGCAGAGGGTAGTGTGCCCATGACCATGTTTAGGGTTGGCAGACAATATTTCTACAAGTGTATTTGCATGTTCTATAAGAATTTGCAGGTATATAGCAGAGCTGACAAGGGACAAGTTTGTAGTCACTTCTTGGCCACAGCTATCTACCCAGAGGGAGTGAGTAGTTGGACATGTTGGCTCGGGACCATGGTATCAGGGGACATCAAGCTCAATTGCCATAACATACACAAAGACATTATTCCACACGCTATTTTGGCAAGTAGCACCTGGAATCTTAAAAGCTTGCAAACAACCATCTAGATGCAATGATGGGTCTCTCCTTGTGCACAGCAAAGAAGAATGAAGAAAACCAAAGATGAATGGAAAAAATTAGTCCAAGGAACTGGTACACCATGTGATCCTCAGCCTATATGACTATGAGACCAGAAGAACTAGATGGTGTCTGGCTACCACTGTCAACCACTTGGAGGAAGATCTACATAGGAGATCCTGGATAGAGTGGGAAAACAATGTGGAACAAAGCTCAAAATCATTTAAAAAAAGGGACCAAGTTTGCTTTTCTTATAGAGCATGGTGGAACCCCTGACACTATGGCCCCTAGCTTCCCTTCAAATCTGGAATTGAGCCCAGTCTGATGGCTTCCAGCCAAACAAAAGACAGGCATAAGAGTTGAACATTTACATTAGGTAGATACATTCATTAGAGAGGTCAATCATGGGAGAATAGAAGGGCTATGGATGCATAGGGAGACAGATGGGGGGGGCAGGAGTGCATGGAAGGGAAGGAGACAGTGAAGTGGTGGCTATGGGGAGGAAGTGGGAGAAGAGCTATAGCATTATGGGAAATTATAGTCAATGTCATGAGACAAAGTGTATGTGAACTGCTGTATGGAAGATGAATTTGCTTTGTAAACTTTCACCCAAATCACAACAACAACAACAAAAAGTAGGTACTAATTGAATTATGTATCAAGAAGAAAGTGAAGATAAATAAATAAATAAAATGACAATAATAACTATTTTTCTAACGTAAACATTCTCATGACTTTGAGAAAGCCTTTGTTAACATCTGGTAGGTGATCTTTCACACAATTGCCACGCTTATGTAAGTATAAGAATATACAATTATATTAAGGGTAAGTTGTTTATTATTATTATTATTATTATTACTTTGACTAAAATGGGCCCTAATAATACAGTATAATAAAATTGGGTTTACTCAATTGAATCATAATTATTAAAATCTCTATTAATAAACAAGTTTAGATTTAATTATTTTCAGTAGTTGCATCTATGTTACCTACTAACATAGAGGCATCATCTAGTCTATCTTTTATGAACTGACAAACATTCAGGTTGTATAAAGTGTATGTCTCTTTGGATAATATTGCAATAATAATCATTCTTGTTCAATAGCTTGGTATACTGGTGCTTTGGTTTCTGTAGAATAGTTCCTAATTGTGGAATTCAGAGACAAAGATTACGTGTGTTTTAAAATTTAATGAATATTGCTGCTTTCTTGTAGCAATTAATAAAATGTGCATTTTATCTCACTTTTACTATAGATGGATTATATTAGATTTTTTTATTATTGTTTCCTAATCTGAAAGAAATTTTAATTGCTGCTGTAATTTGCATTTTCTAAATACCAATCAGGGCAAGCACCATAAAATCCGTTAATAGCCTTTTGCTTTTGCTTCTCTGTAAATTGTCTCTTCTGTCTCTATGTCCATTTAATTGTTTTTTATGCTATCTACGAAATTATTTTTCTCATATAATGTTTTTTATAATTCCTTTGATCTCTTGCACATGTATAGTTATACTTTTTTATCAATTCTAGTAACTACAGTTTTACTTTCTCTTTTATCTTTAACCAGGCTTTTGCAATATTGATTTACTATGTTAGTGGTTTCTAAGAAAGAGCTTTCCATTTAATTTTGTATTTGTTTGGCTTTCACAACAGGATGGTACTATGCTTGGCAGTAAACAGACATAGTTAAGGAAGTAATGTCTGTTTAATGGTAAAAGAAATGGAAGCTTAGAAGGATGATTACCTAAATTGGAGACAACACAGCATGCTCACACATGGAGGTACCAGTTTACCAATTTTCTCAAACTTCCCCTAAGGAGACATACAACTGTTTAGGAGGAAGGAAATGTCCTAAAAGAGAAACTCATTTCCACTACTGAAGGAAAATTTTATATGTATCTCCCTGACCCTCAACTTGCAATATCAGACTCTGCTAGAGATGGAGATTGGCTACAGGCCTTCCTCATAACAAGATATAGATAAGATGTCAACACATTCCTAAGTCTTTATTAAATAATTGGAAAAAGTGTCCCTAGTTTTCTCAGAATCATTCACATTTATTTTTATTTTATTGTTTTTCCTTCCCAACCTGGTGTAGCTGGGGTATTGTGAGCTATGTTATTACCCTTTCCTGTTCAGGCAACCATTCTAATGTGTTGAGTATGTTCACAGAAGTGGCAGGTAACTTTATTTAACATGTACTTGTTCATGTTTTTTATTACCTAGTAAAACAGTGCTCTTTGAAAGATTTCACATAGTCTGGTGGCACAGTGGTTAAGAGTTTGGCTGCTAACTGAAAGGTTGATGGTTAGAATTCACCAGCCACTCTACAGAAGGAAGATGTGGCAATCCACTTTTCTAAAAATTTGCAACCTCAGAAACCCTATGAGCATTTTCACTCTGTCCTATAGTGTCACCAGCAGTAGAAATTGATGGTAATGGGTAGGAATCAATGACAATGGGTTGGGTTGGTGTGTTAGGCTGGGTTCTCTAGAGAAGCAAAACCAGTAAAGATTATATACATCTAAAGAGAAATTCATCTTAGGAAAATGGCTCACACACTTATAGAAGCTGGCAAGTCCCAAGTTCTTGGATCAATGTCAATCTGGAGGCTTTTCTTGACTCACACAGCTGCAGGGGTTGACAAGCTCAAGGTTGGCAGGCAGTATACCAGCTGTTGACTCCAATGAATCACGAATACAAGATCTCCAGGCCGAATGATGGATTACTCACTCACAGACAGTTGTAGTCAGCACAACAGGATCCCCATCCACAGAACAATGATTCTTTTCCCAGGATGTCCATAAATATCTTGGAAGCAGGCTACACCCCTAGAGAAACACCCTTTCAAAGGATTGGCTGCTCAAAACATATATAGCTGTTCCCATCTTGGGAATAACCCACATCACAATTGCTTAAACCACACAGAATTGTGGTCCAGCCAAGCTGACACATAGCTCCAACTATCACAGTTGGGTTCGGAAGAAAGGCCTGTCAATCTGCTTCTGTAAAGATGATATGCAAGACAACTCTATGAAGCTGTTCAGCTCTGTAACACATAGTGTTTCCATAAGTCTGGGAGAGATTCAGACAGCCAATAACAATATACATCCTAGCCTTGAAATATTAGTGGAAGTAATATGTACAACTTCCACATCATTAACTTAAAAGAACCTTGCTTACCCTATCACTTGCTGCCTTTTCACCTACACATAGGCTAAAATGTATATGTGTGCCCACCAGCTAGCTTCAGTTCAGTCTACCTTAGAGTATGGCTAAGCATCAGGATACAGAAATCCTGGTAGTTACTGCAAAACATTTTTTTTTTTTTTTAGTCTTGTTCTTCTTGTATACTTTTGTAAGACAGAGTAAAAATCTATCTATCTATCTATCTATTTATCAGTCTATCATCTATCTATCCATCTATCTATTTCTATCTTGTTTGTTCCACTATATTATGGAGTTCTGTCATTGCAATAGTGTATCATTGGGAAACATTTTCTTCAAAGGGTCAGATAGTAAATATTTTCATGTTTACAGGCTATATTTTCTTTCTCACAAAACTCAACTCTGCCCTAACTCAGTGGCCTTGTACTGTGAAATGAACTATAAGCAATATATGAACAAATGGGCATAGATATGTTCCAATAACATATAACAATAACAATAACGTGAAGCACTTATTGATGAAGATTGAAGACTATGGTCTGCAGTATAGATTACACCTTAGTACCAAGAAAACAAAAATCCTCACAACTGGACTTATAAACAGCTCACAATAAATGGAGAAAAGATTGAAGTTGTCAGAGACTTCATTTTACTTGGTAGGAGCTCTGGTAGCATAGTGCCTAAGGCACTTGACTGCTAACCAGAAGGCTGACAGTTCAAATCCACCAGCCACTCCTCGGAAGGAAGATGGGGCAATCTACCTCCATAGTGATACTGCCTCGGAAACCCAAGGAGGGGTCTTTATGAGTCAGGTCTGACTTGACGGCACATAACAACAACAATTAACACCAATGGAAGCAGCAGTCAGGACATCAGACAACGTATAGCACTGGGCATATCGGCTGCAAAAGACCTCTTTCAAGTGCTGAAGGGCAAAGATGTGTCCTTGAGGACTAAGGTGCACCTGACACAAGCCTGGCATTTTCAATTGCCTCATATGCATGTGATAGCTGGACAATGAATAAGGAAGACCAAAGAAGAGTCGATGCTTTTGAGTTGTGGTGCTGATGAAGAAGGCTGAAAGCACCATGGACTATTAAAAGAACTAACAAATCTGTCTTGCAACAATTGCAGCCAGAATGCTCCTTGGAAGTGAGAATGTCCAGACTTCATCTTACCTGCTTTGGCCATGTTGTAAGAAGGAACCATTCACTGGAAAAAGATATCATGCTTGGTAAGGTGGAGGGTCAACAAAAGAGGGAAAGGCCCTCAATGAGATGGATTGACACAGTGACTTCAACCATGGTCTTAAGTGTAGCAAGGATTGTGGAGCTGGCACAGGATCCTGCAGTATTTCATTCTGCTGTGTATAGGGTCACTATGAGTTGGAGACATCTCAATGACACCTAACAACAAAGACAACAAATGTTCCAATACAACTCTATTTGAAAAAAGAAGTGGCAGCTTTTGGGCAGAGTTTTCCAATTCCTGATGTAACCTTTAAGCTAACAAGTACATTGTATATGGTTATGTACATATATTTATTTTCTTTTTGTAAATACATGTTTTTAGGTAAGATTAACATAACATAAAATTAAATACTTTAAAGTGTAAAAATAAGCAGCATTTAATACATTCAAAATGTTATGAAACCATCACCTCTATCTAGTTGCAAATAATTTTCTTCTCTCTAAAAGTAAGACTTATATAGATTAGCAGTCACTCTAATTCTCTTCTCATCAGACAAACCAAAAAAACAAACTCACTGCTATCAAGTCGATTTTGACTCATAGCAACCCCATTGGGTCTCTGAAGCTGTAAATCTTTACAGAGGTAGATTGCCCCATCTTCCTTCTGCAAAGTGGCTGGTGGGTATGAACTGCCAAACTTCTGGTTAGCAGTGAAGTGCCTTAGGCACTGCACCACCAGATCTCCTTCTTCTCACCAGAGACACTGAAATAACTAACATGCTTCTGTCTCTATGGATTTACTTATTCTGGATATTTCATATAAATGCAATCATATAATATGTGGCTTTCTTCATCTGCCTACATTCATTTAGCATGATATTTCCAAGGTTCATCCATGTTATAATATGGATCATCAGTATTTCATTCCTTTTAATGGCCACATAACAGTCCATTTTATGGATACATCCCATTCGTTTATGCATTTACTAGTTGATAAGCATTTATGCTGTTTCCAATTTTGTCTGTTGTGAATAGACCTAATATGAACATTCTTCAACAAATTTTTGTTTAAATACTTGTTTTCATTTCTGTCGTGTATATGAAAAAGCCACTCCTCAGAAGGAAGATGGGGCAATTTACTTCCGTAGTGATACTGCCTCGGAAACCCAAGGAGGGGTCGCTATGAGTCAGGTCTGACTCAACGACACATAACAACAACAACAACATATGAAAAAGAGTATAATTGCTGAGTCATATATTAACTTTAGGTTTAACTTTTTATTAACCACCAGATTCACCAACTAGTTTTTACTTCAGCTGCATCATTTTACATTCCTAACATCCTACCAGTAATAGATGATGGTTCAAATTTCTTCACATCCTTGCCAACACTTTTTAGTTTTCTGTTTTGTTTTTCATTTTGTTTTTATAGCCATAGTAGTCGGTGTATTAAAGCATTGAGCTACTAAACAAAAGGTCAGAAATTCAAACTCACTAGCCACTCTGCAGGAGAAAGATGAATAAGTCTGCTTCCGTAAAGGGTCACTGTGAGTCATAATCAACTTGATGACAGTGAGTTTAGTGGATGTGAAGTAGTATGTCACTTGAATTTTGATTTGCTTTCCCCCTAATAACTAATGAATGAAAGAATTTGTCTTGGAATAAGTGCAGTAGGAATACTCCTTAGAAACAAAGATGATGAGACTTCTCGCTCACATTGGACCTGTAATCAAGAGGGAACAGGCCTAGAGAAGGACATCAAGCTTAGTAGACTGAGCCGAAAAGAGGAAGGCCCTCAATGAAATGAATTGACACAATAGTTGTAGCAGTGGGCTCAAACACAGCAACAATTAAGAGGATTGTGCAGGATTGAAAGGTGTTTCTGATCTGTCATAATATGGGTCACTATGATTAGGAACTGACTTGACAAAAATCTAAACAAAATATGATGAACGCTATTGAGCATCTTTGTAGACTATGCATCTCTTTAGAAGAAATAATGTATTCAGGGCTTTTCCACATTTATTTAATTGTGTTCTTTGTTTATGTTGTTAAATTATAAGAGTTTTTTATACATTCAGAATACTGACTCATACTATTTTCATAATCTTGATTTATTCTTTGATATATAAAAGTGTTTAATTTTTATGTAGTCAAATTTATCTATTTTTTAATTTTGCTTTTATTATTGGTAGCATATCAAAGAATTCACTGCCAAATTCAAGGTCATCATTTTGAATTATGTCTCCATAAAATATATATTGACTTTTTAACCCTTGGTAACTATGAATATAACTTGTTTTGAAATGAGAACTTTGAAGATTTTAAGATAACACGAGCTTATCCTGAAGTCAGCTAGACCTTATCCAATCTATGTGGCATACTTGTACAAACAGAGAAAGTACAGAGAGACACAGAGAGGAAGGGCAACTATGTGATGATGCATCTATAAGCCAAGGAACACCTGGGGCTACCAGAAACTCAGAAAGACAAGAGAGAATCTTCCCTTGTGGAGTTAGCATAATCCGACAATGTGTTGGTTTGGCCTTTTAGCCTCTAGAACACTGATGCAATAGATTTTTGTTCTTAAAAGCCACTGAATTTGTGTTATTTTGTTGCAGGAGTCCTAGGAAAAGGAGGACTTTACCTAGCTATTTTTTCCCCTAAGAGGTGCATGGGTTAAGTTCTTACATTTAGGATTTTTATCCATTGTTGTATATAATGTGAGGCTGTGGTTCAAATTTATTGTTTTGCGTGTAGATATCCAGTTGTCTCACCACCATTTGTTGAAGTCACTATGCTTCTGTTCTTGAAAGGAATTGGCACCCTTGTACAAAATAAAATGTACCATAAATGTATCGGGTTATTTATGAACTATCAATGCTATTGCATTGTTCTATATGTCTAAACGTATGCTAGTAACATACTATTTAAATTACTGTAGCTTTTGTAGTTAGTTTTGAAATCAGAAAGGGTAAGTCCACCAATTATCATTTTCTTTTTCAAGATTGTTTGGAATATCTAAGGTCTCTTGCCATTCCATATAAATTTTAGAATTAGATTTTCCATTTCTTTAAAACACACCATTGAGATTTTGCCACTTTGGGTAGCATCACCATCTTAAGAATACTAAATATTTTCATCATTGACCATGAGATGTTTTTCCATTTGTTTAGACCTTCTTTAGCATCTTTCATCAATGTTTCATAGATTTTGTTTAGAAGTCTTTCAATCCTTGGTTAAAGTTATTCATATATATTTTATTCTTTTTGATGCTATTACAAATGGAATTTATATATATATATATATATATATATATATATATATATATATATAT
>NW_006922147.1:1257384-1258513 GCF_000298275.1 Orycteropus afer afer | reverse complement strand
CAAACCCACCAGCCACTCCTCGGAAGGAAGGTTGGGCAATCCTACTTCCGTAGTGATACTGCCTCGGAAACCCAAGGAGGGGTCGCTATGAGCCAGGTTTGACTCAACGACACATAACAACAACAACAACAACACTTCTTCATTGTTACTGTATGGCAACACAACTATTTTTTCTTTCTTATGCTTGTCTCCTACAACTCTAATGAATTTTCTTATTAGTCCTAACACATTTTGGGTGTGCATTTTAGGATTACTTAAGATTTTCTATGTATGAGATAATTTCATTCTCATATATTCTACTTCCTCTCTTCCAATTAGATAACTTTTCATTTATATTACTTGACTAATTGTTCAAAATAGAAATTCTAATACAATGTAAAATGGAAGTGGTAAAAACAGGCATAACAGTTTTATTCCCAATTTTAGGGTTTTATCATTGTGTGTCTTTCACCATCAAGTAGATTGTTGCTGGGGGGTTTTCATAAATGAACTTTATCATGTTGAGGAATTTCTTTTTTATTCTTGGCTTGTGGAAAGTTTTAATCATGAAAGAGTGTTGGATTTTTCATATTTTTTTTCTTTCATCAATTGAGATGATTATGTATTTTGTTTGTTTGTTTCTCTTTATTCTATTGATGTGGTACATTCAATTGATTGATTTTTGTATGTTGAAACAAACTTGCACTCCTTGAATAAACACCAGTTGATCACGGTGTTGTTGTTGTTTTTAGGTGCCATCTAGTTGGCTCTGACTCATAGCGACCCTATGTACAACAGAATGAAACATTGCTCAGTCCTATGCCAGCCTCACAATACCTGCGATACCTGAGCCCATCACTGCCACTGTGTCAATCCATCTTATTGAGGGCCTTCTCCTTTTTCATTGACCCTCTACTTTACTAAGCATGATATCTTTCTCCAGGGAATGGTCCCTTCTGACAACATGACCAAATCAGGTGAGATGAAGTCTGGCCATTCTCACTTCCAAGGAGCATTACAGCTGCACTTCTTCCAGGACTTCAATTTTTTCTTCAGTTCTTTCAGTTTGAGAAATGCCGAGTGCGTTCTTCCCTTTTGGTTTTCAGACTCCAGGTCTTTGCACATTTCATTATAGTCATTGTTTTTGTCT
>NW_006922147.1:1254249-1256063 GCF_000298275.1 Orycteropus afer afer | reverse complement strand
GTATCACCCCCACCTGGGTTCCTGTGGCTGACTGTACTTCTGTCTGGCTTTCTGGCTTTTAATCCCCTTTTTCCTGCTCTTCTGCCCTGCTGTTTTGTGCGTCCCAGAGTTGTCCCTGGGGCTGACTGCTCCTCTGTCTGGGTTCCCCATCTTGACTAGATATGCAAAATTGATTGTGGATATTGAAAAGGTGGGTGATTTTATTGTTTTCTGCCTCCCAGATTCCTATAGTTCTTGCCACGTTGGTGCCAGTTAGTGGTTGGAAAAGTCCCCGAGAAGTGGATAGGTGTGTTGTAATTGTTTTATTTTCCCAATGGACAAAGAACTGTTTGGTGTCAACAAGGAGCCACTCAGAGGAAAGGTTGCTGAAGAGTATGAGAAGGCATTCAGTAACAGGAGTGGGTGTGTTACAAGGGGTCCATGGATGCCTGGTCGCACATGGATTATGTCGGCCATTATAGAATCCTGAATTTTTGTTGAGAAGTCCCTGACTACTGATCTGGGGAGGGCCTGTAAATCTCATGAGCTTAATAAAAGGGGCATTTTGGATAAGCGTGATCTGTTGGAGGCTTCAGTTTATAGTTTAGTTGCCTAGTTTAGGCGAGAGATGTCCCAATGCGGGGAGGGGGGAGGCTGTCATGTTGGGCTGGAAACAGAGTGAGGCCTGAAATGTAAGTAAGACATTGTTTGATATAGCTCCATGGATGGGTTTGGTAGTGGCCTTATATGTAGTTATATTGTTTAATTAGCTTTTGAAGAGTTGAGCCACATGGCCTGTTTGCATATTTTTGGTATTTTGGTTGATAGGGAAGTCCATGATGGATTGTATGTCTAATTGTGACAGTGTAACCCCCTTTTTATATCGGGGATGATACGTGAGATCAGTTGTGGCCCATACTATGGGTGGAGCAGGGACTGCTGTATAGTAGTTTGCAGATAAAGGGAGACAGAGCCAGCACCTGTTTGCCCAAGTGGTGTTGGATCTTTGTATTAGGGAATGTGTCAGTTGAAGGGTCTGTCTCAGATAGTCTGGAAGTTGGGTTTTATTGAGACTGGAGGGATCATATAAAGGAAAAGCTATGAGCCTAGTGATTATAGGTCCCTTAAACAAATCAAAGCAAGTAAGCAGAAAAGATAGAGGGAGGACATCAGAGTGCTGGAGGAATCCGGAAGTGAAAATTGGATAGAAGTGCCAATTTTGAATAAAATGTCTTGATCCAGCAGGGGAACAGGACAGGAAGGGAGGACAAAAAAGGAATGTAAAAATCAAAAATTACCATTTGTACATGATAGGAGGGGAGTTTGTAGGGAGTAACGTGATTGACCTTCTACCCCAACAATAGAGGTCTGAGACAGGGAGGAGGGTCCCCAGTACTCTCACAAAGCAGAAAAACTGGTGCCAGTGTTGATCAAAAAAGCGATCATCCTACCTGCCACAGTGAAGTTTACCCTGGGCTCCTGGGCGGTGATCCGCATTGGGCCAAACAAGCCAGGGCCTCCTCATAGGTCTTCTGCCGCCAGACTGATAAGGTCATTTGAGGGATTGAGGGGGGGGGGCAGTGATCCAACGGTGGGTGGACACCAGGGGGCAGTCAAAACCCCAATGTCCCTTTTGTTTGCATTTGGGGCAGGGCCTCGTGGGAGGTTTGGGTTTTGGGCATTCACTAGCCCAGTGACCTTGTTGATCACATTGGAAGCAGGGTCCTGGAAGGTTAGAGGGTCCCCCATTGGGGCGTCATGGCACGGTGGGATTGATGGCCTGTGCCAACAATTGGTATTTTTGTTTGGCTCTCATCTCGGCCGTGATTGGCTTT
>NW_006922147.1:1244141-1253324 GCF_000298275.1 Orycteropus afer afer | reverse complement strand
GCATTGGGGTGGAAAGAGATCGGGCTACTAGCAGTTTCTGGGGAGGGGATTGTTGATTAGCTAGTGAGCAGAGGGAAGGTTGACTATGGAGATAAGAAAAGCCTTGAATATAGGGAATCTCCGACCATTTTCCTTGGCACTCACAAAAGTTATACAGGTCTTGAATTAGACCAGATTCAAGTGAGCTGTTAGGTGGCCAAACAATTTGGTTGTCCAATTTATATTGGGGCCAGATTTGAGTGGACAAACATATGAGATGCTTGGGCTTTAAATCTAAGCCTTCAATGTTCCATAACAAACACCCCAGGGGAGAGTCTGCAGGAATAGAGGATCCAGTGCCCATGGTGACCAGAAGCAAGACAAAGGGTGGCGCCTATAACTTAAGACATCTCTCAAGGTAAAGATCATGCACCCCAGCTTAGGACCCGGTCCTAAGTATGGAAGCCTAGGCTCCTCGTGAAGGCATCCCACCATGGGAAAAGGGCTTGAAAATGGGAGCCACACCACCTTCTGAGGCATCCCTGCAGCGGGTGGGGTGGAAAGGGCAAGTCCCGAACTTGTCGCAGTGAGTCCCGGACTCACAGTGGGGAGACACAAAACCTGGTACCTGGTTTGTGCTTTGGAGTGGAGTCTTGTTTTTCTAGTCATCAGGACTTAGGACTCAGATACCCAAGTTGTCGTTAGAAGACTTACCCAGGCTGGGGCGAAGGTGATGATTTGCCGGTGTTGTTTTCTGGAAAGGCACCAGGGAAGATGGTCGCGGGTCCTGGGGGGCAGGTCAGAGTCCTGGGGGAATGGGGGGTTCTGGACCCTCCGATGAGGAATTAGGGGCACCAGCAATCCCTCTTCTGACACCAATGTTAGAGCTCCGTCTGCACTCAACTGCCACGCCACACACCAGGGTACCCGACAAGAGATTTTATTTAAAGAGGCAAAAGGGTGCCTGTGCTGAGGCAGGACAGAAGAAGAAGAAGAGAAGAAAAAGAGGAAGAAGAGAAGAAGAGAAAGAAGAAGAAGAAGAGGAAGAAAAGAAGAAGAGGAAGAAGAAGAGGAAAACCAGTCATTATTTCTTCCATTTCTTTTCTGCCTTTCTCTTCTCTTTCTGGACTCCCGTTATGGATATTTTGATATGTTATTGGTGTACTACAGGTCAAATAAATCCAGCATCTGGGATTCTTTATGAATAATTTCTATTGATTGCTTTTTCCCTGGGTATAAACTATACTTTCCTCTTCTCTGCATACTTTATTTCTCTGTTGTTATTGTAAACTAGACATTTTAAATAATATAATGTGACAACACTTATTCCTACCAGTGTTTGTTTTTGTTATTGTTTTCTTTTATTTTTCTCTTTCCAAAGAATTTCATACATAAATTTTCTTTTCTGATACTGGTTATATGCCCCCAGTATTTGTTGCTATGTTTTCTTTTCTCTTTCTTTTTGTAGTTCCTCTTTGTCTTTTTCCAATGACTTTTCTATACTAGTTTTGAAACATCTGTGTTTTGTGTCATGTAATACCTCTGATATCTCTACTTGTTGAGTTTACTTGTCGGTTAATGATTGGACATAGATTTTCCTAAATGTCTTTGCCAAGGGGCTTTGTGTATGTGCTGTGACCAGCCTTAAAATTCCTGCAAGTTACAACTCCATCTTTCTCTTTACTTCCATTTGTGAAGACCCCTACGATCAGCCACAGAGAGGGAATAGGAGTTTCTCAAGTTATTTTTAAATATATGGATCAATGGGCACATGTACATAGCTTTCTGAATTTCCAAGAATATATTTGAGCTTTGCAAAATTATCTATGTGCACCACATTTACCAAATTCTTCTTTTCAGTTTTTTTTTTTTTTTTTTTGGCAATCTCTTGCTTAAATTTTATAGTATTGCTCCCTCATGCAGCAGTGATATGAAAAAAAAAAAAATTGCCACAGAATGTTTTTA
Organism: Orycteropus afer afer; assembly: GCF_000298275.1. Taxonomy (NCBI): domain Eukaryota; kingdom Metazoa; phylum Chordata; class Mammalia; order Tubulidentata; family Orycteropodidae; genus Orycteropus; species Orycteropus afer. The sequence continues at coordinate 1,251,380 of NW_006922147.1, read as the reverse complement.
ATAATCAAAGAGGGTGTAAAGGCTTTTCCCAATGAGTGAACTCAGTTAGGTCAAGTAAAGACAAGCTCTGTGAATGAGCTGTCAGAAAGACCAAGTACCGATAATTCTTGAAATGGGGCTTTTGGGGAAGCTTCAAACTGATTGTCATGGCTACTATAGTTCCATGGTTGATGGCTTTTAAGAATACTTGAGGAAGTAGGGATTGGGCATACGGCAAATAAAATGCCACAAGCCTTGCTGTTTTCACTTAGATTAAGCCACTTTTCTTGAACAACTGATCCTTAGATAGTAGTTACTCTTTGGCTAATTTTCAGCATTCTGAAAATGCTGACTTTGCTCTGTTCTGCCATTTTAGTAATTGGTTTTATGGAGAAGTAGGTTCAGAAACCTTTACCTTGATATTTCAGAAATGCTTCTCCTGAGCTAATTTTTAAATACTAAACTAAACTTTCTTTCCTGAGATACACTAAGCTAATATGATATATTATTCTTACAAATTGTTTGTAGAAGTATTTTAGCTTTTACATTTATGAGGAATATTTAGGAATATTATGGTTTCTTTCATAATTTGTCCTATTCTTGTACTGAGATAACACTGATCCCATGAAACGAGTAAGAATGTGTTTCATATTCTTCTATATTATGAAAGATTTTATATAATGTTGTGTTAGATCTTCTTATATATGTAAATGAATTCACTAGTGTGACCACTTAGGCCTAATTTGTGTGTGTGTGTGTGTGTAAAAGTTTTTTATAATCTTAGATTCAATTTTTTAATCTCTTGTTCGCAGCTGAAGAAATTAGGGCACAATTTCAAAAGTATGAGAATTCTGGTTAAATACTTTGAATTCAACACATTCATTAGTCTCCAATCTATCCCAAAACTCTATGATAATAGGAGTAAAAATTAAAAAAATTAAATTCACAAGGACAGAAAATTATAAACAATGGAAACACAATTTTTTACATTAGAGAGCTATTTTCCACTCAGAACAACCTGATACACCCAGCTTCCGCTTTCCATCTGAAGACTGAAAATCTATTCTCTTGAGAGAATACATAAAGTTTCACTATAGTGGACACATCGGATGTGGTTGAAATCAGGATCCCGATAGTAAGTGAACTAACTGAATTTCTACACACTAAATTCTAAATCTTCTGGCTTTTTTTATCCAGCTCCAACTATGCTAGCTGCCAGCTTTTTCCCTTTAGGCACCAGATTAGAATAATTATCTTTAGAGACTCTAACAAGCCATACAGAAAATAATTGAAGTAATTGACAGGAGGATTCCCCTCAAAAGGCATCCAGCCAGATTTTAAGCAGTGTAGAATATCAATATAACCAGAGGTTAGAGGGTGTTTTTTTTTTTTTAAAAAACAAACAAACAGTTTTTTGTGTCCCAACACCAGTATACACGGTCCATCAAAGATAGAATATTTGAGGAATGTTTAAAATATGAAAAGAGACTCCAGATCAAACAAAGAATAAAAAAAGCAGCTTGGAGGAAAAGAGAATACAGAAAGAACACTAAAGCACAACAAACTAACAATCATTAATGTCCTCAAAGAGATGAGATATTTCATTGGTATTACCTACAAAAGTTAAGTGCTATAAGGAGGAGGAGTAAAAGGAGAAGAAAAATAGCCATATGGAAAAGAAAATATGGCAAGAAAATTCTTAACAAAAACAGCTCTAGTACATCTGACCGAATATTAACCACTTCCTACACATATTAGAGTACTCCTAAGTAGAAATGTAACACAAATCACATATATAATTGTTTACTGTTCCTGAAGATGTTTTTATTTTGTCTCTCTCTTTCTGGTGTATGGTTAAACTGCTGTCACATGTGAGCATCTCAGTTTTTCCTCTAAAGAGTACTTTTAAAAACTTTAGTATTTTACCTTGCTACATATTTGTATGAGTATTTGTTTTGAGTGCTTACTTCTTAATGCATGCATGGTTGTGTGTGTGTGTTGTTGTTGTTGTTAGGGGTCATGAAGTCGGTTCCGAATCACAGCAGCCCTACAGACAACAAAGTGAGACACTAACGGGTGGTCCTGTGCCATCCTCACAATCTTTGATATGCTTGAGACCACCATTGCAGCCATTGTGTCAATACATCTCATTGAGGGTCTTCCCCTTTTTCACTGACCCTCTCTTTTACCAAGCATGGTATCCTTCTGTAGGGAATGGTGCCTTCAAACAACATGAGCAAACTAGGTGAGATGAACTCTGGCCATTCCTGCTTCCAAGGAGCATTCGGCCTCACTTTTTCCAGGACAGATTTGTTCATTTTCTAGGAGTCCGTGGTATTTTCAGTGCACTTTGCCAACACCACAGTTCAAAGGCATCAATTCTTCTCCTGATCTTCTTTATTCATTGTCCAGCTTTCACAAGAGTATGAGATGGTTTAAAATACCATGGCTTGTGTTAGGTGCACCTTAGTGTTCAAGGTGTTTTTTACTCTAGAATTCTTGAAATAAGTATTTTGCTGCACATTTACTTGGTGCAATATAATGTCTGATTTCTTGACTGCTGCTTCCAGGACTGTTGACTGTGGATTGAAATAAAATGAAACCCATTGCAACTTTAATATTTTCTCCATTTATTGCAATGTTATTGGTCCAGTTTTGAGGACTTTGGTCTTCTTTATGTTGAGGTATAATCCACATTGAAGACTGTAGTCTTTCATCTTCTCTAGTAAGTGCTTCAGGAGGTCAGATGGCATAGTGCCTAAGGCATTTGTCTGCTAACCAGAAGGCTGGTGGGTTGAACCACCAGCCACTCCCAGGAAGGAAGGCTGGGCAATCTACTTCCATAGTGATACTGCCTCAGAATCCCAAGGAAGAGTCACTATGAGTCTGATTTGATTCAATGTCAGTGCATTTGTTTTTGGTTTAGTAAGTACTTCAAGTTATCCTCTCTCTGGGGAAGCAAAGGAACCTCCATATTACAGGTTGTTAGTAAGTCTTCCTCCAATCTTGATGCTACATTCTTCTTCATATAATACAGACTCTCAGGTTATTTATTCACCATAAAAATGGAGTAAGTATGGTGAAAGGATACAACCATGATGCAAAACCTTCCTGATTTTAAACCATGCAATATCCCCTTGTTCTTTTCCAAGGACAGAACCTTTATTTATGTGCAGGTTTCTTGTAAGCACAATTAAGTGTGCTGGTATTACCATTTTTCACAATGGTATCCATAAGTTGTTATGATCTACATGGTCACATGTCTTTGCATAGTCAATAAAATGTCTTTCTAGTATTCTTTACGTTCTGCCAAGATCCATCTTACTTCAGCAATATTATGCCTCTTTCAACATCCTCTTCTGAATCCAACTTAAATTTCTGTAAGTTCCATGTCAATATACTTCAGTAACTTTTTTAAATTATCTTCAGCTTTTTTTGCTGAATTTTGCTTGTGTAGAACATTAATGATATTGTTTGATAATTTCCATGTTCTGATGTATCACTTTTCTATGAAATGGGTGAAAATACAGATCTCTTCCCATAGGTTGGCCAGGTGGACCAATAATTCTTGTCATTATTGTGTTTTTGGATTTTGTTCTTCATTTTTCCTCCCACTCTATCCAGGCAGGATCTCCAGTTTTAATTCCTTCCCCAAGTGATTGGCATTGGGAGCCAGGAACGATCTAGTTCTTCTGTTCTCAAGATCCATCATGTCCTACGGCTGATTGCTTCTGAATCCCCCTTTTTTTTTTCACTCTTCTTTGCTTCTGACAATAGGAGACCACTGACTGCATCTCAGATGGCTGATTGAAAGCTTTTAAGATCCCAGTTGCTACTCACAAATGTAGGTTGTGGAACAAGATTTTTATGTATTTTGTTGTGCCAATTGTGTCTGGTGACCCTCAATACTATGGTCCTGAGTCAGTAGATCTATTGGATCTCCCTCCCACAGTGTCAGGCTGTCTGTGAGGGATTGCTTTATGTCTGTCTTCTGTTGTTTCTGTAAGGATTGTGGGTAATTTATATCACTGATATCTGTGCAAGATTAGCCTCAGCTGAATCTATCCTTGGCCTAGAGTATAATCCTGTTCACTGACCCCCCATCTGATCTTCTCAGATGTTTATGTGTTTATCTGTAGCTCGGTGTTTGGCGTTAATGGTAATGCTGTACTGTAGATATATTGGTATTAGCCTCTATCATCTATATCTTATGTGCACAATTCATTGTTTTCCTTTTCCCCAATGTTAGCATGATGGTCACAGACTCTTTCCATACCATCCCTCCCCTTGCCCACCTCAGTGTGTGGCCCCCAACTAGCCCAAAATTATTCCCGCCCCCATAACCTACAAAGTGAGTTCCCTTCCCTAAGCAAACCATTTCTTGTCTTTTTATAGTGGATTCATGATATTTGTCCTTCTGGGACTGACTTGTTTCACTAGGTATATTATCTGCCAGGCTCATCCGTGTTGTGAGATGATTTGCATATCCTTCATTGTTCTTTAGTATAGCATAGTAATCCATTGTGTGAATGTTCTATAATTTGGTTATCCATTCATCTGTTGATGTGCATTTAGATTGTTTCCATCTCTTTGCTGTAGTGAATTGTGCTACTATGAATATAGGTGTGCATATGTCTGTTTGTGTCGTACATCTCACCTCTTTAGGATATATTCCTAGTAGTGGAATTGCTGGGTCAAATAATATTTCTATTTTTGTTTTTGTAAGGAAACACCATACTATTTGCCACAATGGTTATACAATTTTACAATCCCATCAGCAGTGTATAAGAGTTCCAATCTCTCTGCAACCTCATCAGCGTTTGTTATTTTCTGTCCTGTTGAACTTTGCTATTATTGCTGGGATGAGGTGATATCTCATCATTGTTTTGATTTACATCTCTTTAATGACTAAGGATCATGAGCAGTTCCTCACATGTTTCTTGCCTGCCAGCATATCACCTTTACTGAAGTGTTTGTTCATGTCTCTTGCCCATGTTTGAATTTAGTTGTTTGTCTTTTGGTGTTGAGGTAGTGAAGTTTTCTATAGATTTTAGAGATAAACCTTTTGTTAGATATGTCACAGGCAAATATTTTCTCCCAGTCTGTAGGTTCTCTTCTTACTCTTTTGACAAAGTCTTTCAATGTGCATAAAAATTTAATTTTTGAAAGGTCCTGGTCATCTAGCTTCTATCTCCTATGTATTCTGGGTTATGTTTGATAGTCTATTTATTCCATAAATTAGGGCTCCTAGATTTGCCCCTATTTTATCTTTGATGAATTTTATCATTTTGGATGTTACATTTAAGTTTTTTAACCAACTTGAGTTTATTTTTGTGTATGGGGTGAGGTATGGGTCTTATTTCATCTTTCTGCAAGTGAATAACCAATTTTGCTAGTACCATTTGTTAAAGAGGCTACCTCTTCCCTATTTAATGAGTTTTGGACCTTTGTCAAAGATCAACTGTCCATAGATGGATGGGTCTATTTCTGTTTTTTTTATTCTGTTTTATTGGTCTATCTGTCTATCTCTGTACTAATACCACGCTATTCTGACTACTGTGGCTGACTAGTAAGTTTTAAGAACTGGGAGTGTGAGATGCCCCACTTTGTTCTTCTTCAGCAATGCTCTGATCATCCCAGGTCTCTTTCCTTTCCATATGAAGTTAGTAATTAGTTTTTACATGTCCTTAAAAAAATTTGTTGGTATCTGGATTGAGATTGCATTAAATGTGTAGATTGCTTTGGACAATACTGACATTTTCACAATATTCATTCAAACTAGCCATGAACAAGGGAGGTTCTTCCATTTATGTAGATCCCTTGTTGTCTCCTGTAGTAGTGTTTTATAGTTTTCTCTGTGTAGGTCTTTTGTGTCTCTGGTAAGATTTATTCCTAAATATTTTATCTTTTTAGTAGCTATTGCAATTGGTATTGTTTCCCTTATTTCCTTTTCAGAGGTCTCTTTGTTGATGTAGAGGAGTCCAGCTGATTTTTTTATGTTGACCTTGAGCTCTGCCACTTTGCTGAACCTCCCTATTAGTTCCATTATTTTTTTATTTTTTTTTTTTTGCTGAGTCTCTTGGGTTTTCTATGTATAGGATCCTATCATCTGTAAATACACACAGCTTTACTTCCTCTTTGCCAATCTGGATACCTTTTATTTCTCTTTCTTGCCTAATAACCCTGGCTAGGACTTCCAATACAATGTTAAATAGGAGTGGTGATAGTGGGCATTCCTGTCTGGTTCCTACTCATAAGGGGAATGCTTTGGCCATTGGCTTTGCATTTATGCCTTTTATTATGTTGAGAAATTTCTCTTCTATCCCTATTTTGCTGAGAGTTCTGAATAAGAACAGGTGTTGGATTTTATCAAATGCCTTTTCTGCATTGATTGATATAATCATATGGTTCTTTAATTTTGTTTATGTGATGGACTGCATTGATTGTTTTTCTGATGTTGAACCATCCTTATATACCCTGTATGAATCCTACTTGGTCAGGACATATTATTTTTTTTTATATGGTGTTGGATTCTGTTGGCTAGGATTTTGCTGAAGATTTTTGCATCTATGTTCATGAGGGATATCAGTCTGTAGTTTTCCTTTTTAGTGGTGTCTTTCCCTGGTTTTGGTATTAGTGTTATGCTTGCTTCATAAAATGAGTTTGGGAGTATTTCATCTTTTTCTATGTTTTGAAATAGTTTGAGTAGTATAGGTGTCAACTCTTCCCTGAATATTTGATAAAATTCTCCAGTGAAGCCAATAGGGCCATCACTTTTTCTTGTGGTAAGTCTTTTTTTTTTTTTTTTTTTTTTAAATGACCTGTTCAATTTCTTCCTTTCTTATAGGTCTGTTCAAGTATTCTATCTCTGGGTGGGATATTTAAGGTAGGTCTTGTGATTCCAGAAACTTCTCCATCTCTTTTAGGTTCTCAAATCTGTTGGAATACAGTTATTCATAATATTCTGTCAGTTTCATTTTTATTTCAGTTGGTTCTGTTGTGATGAAAACCTTTTCATTTACTATTCTAGTAATTTGCATCTTCTCTTTCTTTTCTTTGGTAGATTTACTGATGTCTGTCAATTTTGTTAAACTTTTCCAAGAACCACCTTCCTCTTTGGTTGATTTTCAATATTGTTTACTGTTTCATTTATTTCTGTTCTGATCTCTATTATTTTCTTACTTCTAGATACTGTAGGATTCTGTTTTTGTTCTTTTTCTAATTGTTCGTGGTGTTGAATTAGATTGTTGATTTTGTTTC